>NC_063047.1:8921785-9247192 GCF_018812025.1 Megalobrama amblycephala
TTCATGTCTCTTCAGAATCCCCCCGATTGGGTTCCACTGACTCACTTTCACCCAGTTCTTCTTCAGAAATCCAACAGTGGACTTAGATGTGTGTTTAGGTTCATTGTCATGTTGGAAAAGTGCACAACGACCTTTCTGGTGTAAAGAAATTATTTTCTTTCTCAGGTCTTGTGACATTTCTCTTCCATGTGGTGCCATTGCTGACAGCATGAAATGAGAAGGGGGTTTAACACCCTTTTATAGTCAACTGTCTGCTGGACACTTGCGTAATGAATAATTAGACTCACCTGGGGTTGAATTCTTGTTAAATTAGACATTTGTAGTCTAAAATTTAGCTTTGCTCCAGAGACTTTCAGTGGGGTGTACTCATTTTCGCATCACACTAATTTGAGTAAAAATTAAAATGTTGTTCTCTTATATCATTAACCTTACTTTCATGTTATAAGTTAAACATATGTTATATAAAACTTAGTCTTGTGAACATTTTGGAAATTGTTTTTGTGTTCATTGAGATGTTGTTTAAAATGTTACTTTTCAAAGGGGGTGTACTCATTTACACTGAGTACTGTATATCAAAGGGTATTGCCACATCCTATATAATCCTATATTGTATATATACAAAAATATGTCACACAAACTCAATATACCGAACTAGTCCATTCAATCTCAGTACAGTGAACTCTCAAGCTATATGACCACCACCTGCGCTTTGTTAGCATTTAGTTGGCGTGGTACAAACAAATGCCAGCTGGACAAGCAAACAGTGAATAAACACACTTATATATACACCCAGAATGAAACCAGCTGGGTGACACCAGTCAGGTTATTTCAGCATAAATCAGACAGGATTTCCGCACCATTTCACAGATGCCCGAATGACTCAGTTGCACATTCATAAGAAAGTATAAAGAATCTGGTCAAAGAAAAAAGTAAAAGAAACAGCTTTTTTTTTCCCTCAACATGCAAGATGAGTGCTTGAGTTATTTTATAGGAGGGTTTAAAAATATATTAATTTAAAAAAATTGGTTACTCATCCAAATGTTCAAGATGTCAAAATAAGCTACATTCAACAACCTACGATTTTCTATTAAGTAAATTACAGCATATGTATTAAAGGTCCCGTTCTTCGTGATCCCATGTTTCAAACTTTAGTTAGTGTGTAATGTTGTTGTTAGAGTATAAATAAAATCTGTAAAATTTTAAAGCTCAAAGTTCAATGCCAAGCGAGATATTTTATTTAACAGAAGTCGCCTACATCGAACGGCCAGTTTGGACTACATCCCTCTACTTCCTTCTTTAATGACGTCACTAAAACAGTTTTTTGACCAACCTCCGCCCACAGGAATACACAAGAGTTGCGTTTGTAGAGTGTGTTTGTCGCCATGTCGTCGAAACGCTGTTATTTTCATCCCGCAGTCCAATCACCGGGTCTGATTCCGGCTCAAATTGATAGGGTAAAATTAAAGACATGTTTACAATAACACTGAGCGCGTGCATCTCCACGTTATGGTAAGAGGCGTGACCTTTCCGGGCAAGATGCGCTAAACTGCTGTCGAATCACAACACAGGAACCGCTGGCACAATCAGAACTCATTACGTATTTCTGAAGGAGGGACTTCATAGAACAAGGAAGTCATCAGCCCGTTTTTATGACAGTGGAAACAGCGGTATACAGATAAGTAAATTATGTGAAAAATACTGTGTTTTTTTACACGCAAAACATGAACACATGTTATATTGCACACTATAAACAATCAAAGCTTAAAAAAACCCACAAAAAACGGGACCTTTAATGTAATATGTATTAATAAAAAATATCTAGATTTAATGACTCCTACAAAGCCAACTTTAGGCACTTTTATGTCCTATGGGGTGACTTGGAAATGGCTTTTTCTATTATTATTATGGCTTCATATGCTACTTTTCAATTGCCTTTGACTTAAAACTATAAAAATAGATCATAAAACAAATGACATTCATTTTTAAACAAACATTTATGTTTAAAACTATTATAATCTAACAAAGAATAAAATAAACATGGACCATTTTAATATTTATATTTATATAATTTATATATTTATAATATAAATATAAATGAAATTATAATTTATAACAAATAATTTAATTTGTGATGTGTGGAAAAAAAGAAAAATCAAGGTAAATATAAGAATATTTTTATTACGAGTCATGTTCAGTAAAGCTGTAATTTATATTTCTATAAATCTGGGAAATCTAACCTAATGAACAGCTTTGCTCCAGTACCTGAAAAAATAGGAGCAGCCTCTGACTGAGTTGTGGTTAAAGTGCTCTGCCGTCTTCTCACTGCCGTAGTCCTCTCCTGGGTCGGCCCAGATCAAATCACACATAGGCCCAAATGCCGGGGGCTCCTTAAACCTGTCTAACTGCATAACACAGCGCAAAGACAAAGGAGGAGGCATGAACACATCTTGTTTTCCAATAAAAAGGCTGCAAGGAAAAGGACATAAACAGATGCTTACTTTTCTAATGTCATCTAAGCAGTTGATTTCTGGTGAGAGGCCACCGTGTACGCAGAGAAACTGCTGGTTTAGAAGAGCTGCAAGAGGCAAGCAGTCAAAGGCCTCCATACATGAGTCATAAACCCTCTCTGAATACTTTATTTTACCTGCAAGGGGACAGAGACAGAAAAGTATGACTGAATTAAAATCTGATGCACTGAAGTCAAGAAATTCAATAACATTTTTATCAAAAGCTGACCTTGGTATTTGAACTACTATACAGAAAGAGCATAGTCATTTATGATGGGTAGGATATGTTGCCACCACCATGGCCGATTTTGTCCAAAACAATTGATTTAATAACCTTTGACAAAATGTATTGAAATCCAACTAATTAGTAGTGTGAATATTTTGAGGTGACAGACTTCACTGGTTTTTGATTCAGTTCAAAAGAAAAATGATTCAACTTGATTTTTATACAGAGCTTAATTCAAATAAATGTACATTTCTAGAACTTCCCTAAATATATCTTAGGCAGGAAAAAATATTTGTTTATTGCACCAAAAAAAAAACTTGAAAGGAAATGCATTGGCTACTTGAGGTTAATATGATTTTTTTTTATGTTTTTGAAAGAAGTCTATAAATTTAAGAACAGCATTTATTTGAAATAGAAATGTTTTGTAAGATTATAACTGCCTTTATTGTGACTTTTGTTCAATTTATTGCATCCTTGCTGAATAAAAGTATTAATTTCTTTAAAAAAAGAAAATCTTACTGACCCTAAACACCATGAGATGACAGAGGTAATTTAAAATGTATTCCAGTATATTACTCGCTAAAGTGTATGTTATTAATGAGTTTATCAATTTAAATACTAGTCGATTTGACTTATTGCCAGCAAGAATGACTGCTCCCTAAAATCAAAAACAACAACTACATGTGCTGCTGAAATTGCTGTTTAAATGATTTTTGGACATCAATTCAGTGTCGACACAGACCTTACAGATCTTTGATCTTTATATCAATACATACAATATATATATTTTTTTTTCAAAACTGTAAAAGTTATCATCATCATCAAGAAGATCATGTTACATTTTTTGTGCATAATACTTTGTGATGACAACCAGCACATCTTTACGCAGTAATAACTACACCTAAAGCAACAAAACCTGACACCAAGCAGACACAAAAGTAGCAGGGACTATTCAATTAAATTCAAATGAGCCTAATTAGTGCAATGCGAATACTTAATTCAGCTGCTGATTAAGCTTATTAATACTTCAGTATCTGGACTGAAGTAGTCTCATTAGTCTTGTCTTAGTTTCCACTAAATACAGCTGGGTTATTCACCAAACCGAATTACACATTCGCTCTGCGAATGAGGTCTCATGAAGAGCACTTGGGCTTCCACTAAACATTCTACCATGAGACCACCTCCATCTTTGTTATGCAGAGCACAATGGCCTCAACGCTATTATATGAGCTTAACAGCAAACAGTGTTCATTTCGAGCATAATAGACTACCACTGACCCATAGAAAAACAAAACCAGGGTTTTAATCAGATGTTCAAACGAAACTTAATTTAAATTCAATTTGGATTAAAAAAGCAAAAATATAATAGAGTATAATATAATATATTGTAGTAGCAAGTGCTAGTATACTAGAAAAGATTATATATACATGGCCAGCATTCACTTGTGAAAAAAGTAATGAATGCGTTTCTTGTAGTGTACTCTTAAAACTGTATTAAAAAAAAAAAAAAAAACTAAACTGTACTTGCAAGGCCACTTCAGTGTACTTTGTAATATCACACTAAAAGTTATACTTGAAATAAATGATTATGTTTTAATCGTCTTTTGACATACTTATTTTAATGTGTTGACTAACATATTAAAGCACACAGTACTTGATTGTGATTTCCCTTGTAGCGTGTTATTCAACGATATATTTTAAAATGTAAATATTTAAGTTAATATATATTAAATGTAACAAATAGCAACTTTATTATAAATATTTAAATACATGACATACAAATGTCATTAGAACAGACATTAAAGTATATTTTGGTTCACCAAAAATGCTTCTCAGTACATTGAGCAATATACCCTAACTATATTTCAAAAAGACAATAGAAGACGTAATTATGAAATTACATATAAAGTTGAACATAAGTCTTAAGTAGGTCAAAAAGCACTCAAAGTTCATCAAAATGCATTTAATATAAATTCAGACTATAATATATTTTAATTTAATTGCAATTAACATGCAATTAAGTGTCTATAAACATCACATTCTGTTTGCACTTAAGTATATTCTTTTAAAAAATATTTCTGTAATAAATAATAATTTAAAAAGCATGCTAAGGTGTTCTTTTTTACAAGGGTAGTCATGGTATTAGCTAAAAGATTGAATATAACTTACATAATATAATACATTTATAAATAAGCAAGCAACTTCTTTCAAGCATACTCATGTTAACAACTCAATTTGTAGCTATTTCTGTGAAACAGTCTGTATTTTACAAATTACAAACCTACAGTATAACCTAAAAAAGACGTCACATAATCTAATGCTAGCACTTTAGCTAATATATTACAAGAGACAAGCGTTTCAAAATTAAAAAAAAAAAAAAAACGTAGCTCCTGCTATGACATAAAGGGAAGAAGGGCTTAAACACTTCAGGTGTCAACAGCTGAAAATAAGTCCATGTTGGTCATGTGATCTAAAACTGGCTTTAGGAGACCTGTAATAACCTCCTAGCAGATGGGTCCCTGGCTCAGTAGATGCAAACCAGGGTCGACCACATCAGACGGAAAGAGAAGAAATCCCTGTGTAGAAATATCCTTTCGGATAACAAATATGTCTCTGTATTTGTAAGCAACTGGAGCATGAATAAATCCAAGCCTGAAAAGAAGCTAAACAGCTCCTTGCGTCTCTATTTGAGATCTTGGCTGGTCATGCTGCATTGAATTAAGGTTTTAAATAAATTATTGTAAAAGAATGCTAATGAGAGGCTTCACAATGAAAAGACATTACTCTCTCATAAATCAGGAGAGGTAATGCTGCGTATAGTGCACAACGGCTCATCGGGTTTGTCTCTTTGTGAGCCAGATGAGCTCCAGCCACTTCACTATCCAGCATACTAATAACTCACACCTGGACACTTTCTGGCAGCAGACATTGAGCTCTGCAAACCTTACTCTAATAGAGCTGTCTGCTAGCTTATTTTCTCAAAGGGACAAAGTGCTGTTTGCAGAAAACAGAGCACGTAAAGCCTGTAAAACAAAGACAGCACTTCTTTATGAACCGCCTCTCACAGCAGTGGGAATATTCAATCAGTCTTAAAAAGGTTGCTAAAGACGTCTGTCAGAATAGAGACCAATTTGAGACAGTAATTTGTTTGTTGTCTTAAGGTCCTAAAACTTGTCTTCTTATTTGTCATCCACTGGAAATATGTGGACAGGCATATATACAACGTTTTGTTGGCCAAGCAATCGAAACTCACATTGCATTATGACAAACTGACCCCTAGCCTCAATGGCAACAAATTAAATATGACATCTACTCTTATTAAGGTCTATGGGAGTTATGTATGAAATGCGTTTAGGTAATTATACAGCAGTGGCCAAAAGTGATGTCCGGTCTTGAAAAATTGACATCTTCACCCTTCATTTAATTATTATTAAAGGTGCCATAGAATTTAAAATTGAATTTACCTTGGCATAGTTGAATAACAAGAGTTCAGTACATGGAAATGACATACAGTGAGTCTCAAACTCCATTGTTTCCTCCTTCTTATGTAAATCTCATTTGTTTAAAAGACCTCCGAAGAACAGGTGAATCTCAACATAACACCGACTGTTACGTAACAGTCGGGGTGTACGCCCCCAATATTTGCATATGCCAGCTCATGTTCAAGGCATTAGACAAGGGCAGCCAGTATTAACGTCTGGATGTGCACAGCTGAATCATCAGACTAGGTAAGCAAGCAAGAACAATAGTGAAAAATGGCAGATGGAGCAATAATAACTGACATGATCCATGATAACATGATATTTTTAGTGATATTTGTAAATTGTCTTTCTAAATGTTTTGTTAGCATGTTGCTAAAGTACTGTTAAATGTGGTTAAAGTTACCATCGTTTATTACTATAGTCACGGAACCGTCGCTATTTTCATTTTTAAACACTTGCAGTCTGTATAATTCATAAACACAACTTAATTCTTTATAAATCTCTCCAACAGTGTGTAATGTTAGCTTTAGCCTGTTAGCCACAGAACACAGCCTCAAACTCATTCAGAATCAAATGTAAACATCCAAATAAATACCATACTTACATGATCCGATGTATGCATGACAAACATTTTGTAAAGATCCATTTGAGGGTTATATTAGCTGTGTGAACTTTGTTTATGCACTGTTTTATAGTCGCGAGCTCAGGGGCGGGGAGTGCGAGGATTTAAAGGGGCCGCAGCCTGAATCGGTGCATATTTAATGATGCCCCAAAATAGGCAGTTAAAAAAATGTATTAAAAAAAAAATCTATGGGGTATTTTGAGCTGAAACTAAATAAACCTTTAATGATTTATTAAATGAATTTGTAATGATATTACAAAGGAGTCATTTGATGAAACATGCCAAATTATGCGGACATAACTTTTGGACAGGCTGTCATACAAAGAAATTATGAACACATGCGAAAACGAGAGAACCAACAAATATTAATAACTAATTAATTATGTTGTAGTCAATGTATGATTTTTCCTGAGCTTTTTTTTTTTTTTTTTTTTGTATAGTGAAATAAAACCTGTAGCTGTAGTTTGCCTTTTTTGCCAAATCATTTGGTCAGATAAATACCATATCTACATTTATGGTTTTGTTTTTCCTTCATATTAAAAAAAATAATAATAATAAAAAGAAAAATCACCTCCGGGCAATGATTTTGGCCACTACTGTAAGTCAGTTATGCAAGCCAGTGTTGTTACTGTTAAAAACTAAAGCGATTAAAAATCTTTTCCATTAATTGAAATAAAACTGAAATAAAATAAAACATAAATATTAGATGAAAAAAATATTTTAATAAACTTAAATGAATATTAAAAATGTTGCCTTGGCAACTAACTTTTTTTTTCAGTCTACAAAAAAAAAAACAAAAAAAAAAAAACAGCAAACTTGCTTTATAAAAAAAAAAAAAAAATTGTAAAACATGCATTTTAAATTTGAATAAAAATTTTCATCAGAACAATTGTATCTACTAAAAAGATTGCTAAATTTGATCCAAAACAGTCAGCAATGGCGTCAGCAGGCAGTGACCATATTGTGTGACTCTGGCATGCTGGGAGATTGAAACAGTAAATATGTTCCAGCCAAACTTGATGTAAAAACAGTGTGAGAAGCTGCCTTGTGTAGTTTCAACCCATATTAAGTGAAATTTACTTAACTAATAAAATGTTCAATTCATTCAAATATGAATTGCTAATTTGCTAAAGTGGTTCTTTAAGGCAACATGATAAATGAGACCATATTGGCCCTCCAATTCCAACAAAACAACACTGGTGTGATGTAAGCCATAGGCAAAGCAGTAAAAAGGAACTTACAGTCAACACTAGCAGACGACCTCTATACGCTTTTTAAAATGCTAAAGTATGGGGTCCCCTCTACTAAGTAATATCAAATTTGAAACCTTAAAGGGATAGTTCACCCAAAAATGAAAATTCTGTCATCATTTACTCACCCTCCAAACCTGTATGAGTTTCTTTCATCTGTTAAACACAAAAGAAGATATTTTGAAGAATGTCTGTAACCAAACAGTTGATGGTAGCCATGGATTACCATCAACTGTTTTTTCCCCCCCCATACTTGAGGGTGAGCAAATGATGACAGAATTTTCATTTTTGAGTGAACTACCCCTTTAACTGCAAGAGTAATGTTATACTGTTCACAGTTTAAATGAAAGTGCTAGCTGGTGACAGCTGACTGAAAATGCAGCTTTTCAGACATCAAAGAGGAGACATCAGTGAAAGTAGGAAGAGGCTGGCGAACGGTTCGAGCCAACACATCACTTAGCTCTCAGCACTTCTAGACGGTACATTCCCACAGCACTCACATTCCTGTTTGAAGGTGAAGTATTCTGTGAGGTGCCGACACTCGTGGTTGCCTCTGAGGAGAAAGAGGGTGTTGGGGTGGTTGATCTTCAGTGTCCACAGGAACAGCACACACTAAAGAGAGAGAGAGAGAGAGAGAGAGAGAGAGAGAGAGAGAGAGAGAGAGAGAGAGAGAGAGAGAGAGACACTTATAATCCAGAAGATACTTGACTATTAATGTCAGCCAGAATAGCTATGTGAGGAAAATGGCAGAGGTGAAGACCTCTATGTATTTTACATTAATAAACTGGGGAAAACATCCCATTTTAATCCTCTGATTAATTCAAATAAGGGTGCAAAATTAATTTTTTAATCATTATCATTGCATTTAAAGGGTTAGTTCACCCAAAAAGAAAATTTCTGTCATTAAGTACTCACCCTCATGTCGTCCCAAATTCATAAGACCTTCGTTCATCTTCAGAACACAAATTAAGATATTTTTGATGAAATCTGAGGATTTCTGAACCACACATAAGCAGCAACATCATTGCACTTTTTGAGGTCCAGAAAGGTAGTAAAGACATTGTTAAAATAGTCCATGTGACTACAGCGGTTCAACCTTAATGTTATGAAGTGACGAGAATACTTTGTGCGCAAAACAAACAAAAATGATAAGTCAGCCAATACTGAGCCGGTGTTCGGATGTTAACACAGCATTCACTACATCAGCAGTGTAGGAGACCGACAGGGAAAAGAAGAAATTGTTGAATAAAGTCATTATTTTTGTTTTGTTTTTGCACACAAAAATTATTCTCATTGCTTCATAACATTAAGGTTAAACCACTGTAGTCACATGGACTATTTTAACAATGTCTTAAATACCTTTCTGGACCTCAAAAGTGCAATGAGGTTGCTGCCTATGTGTGGTTTAGAAACCCTTGGATTTCATCAAAAATATTTCAATTCCATGTTCCAAAGATGAACGAAAGTCTTACGGGTTTGGGACAACATGAGGGTGAGTACTAAATGACAAATTTAATTTTTGGGTGAACTAACCCTTTAAAGGCAATCTGACATTGTTTTCAAAGCCCAATGGCAAGATTATGGCACAATCAGTGTCCTTTCACTGTTTGGTGCTCAACAGATGGCCAACTGGGTGCATGAGGGACTACAAAAGGTGGGAGTGAGTAGTCATATGGTAATTATTCCCAATGATACAGTATTCTAAACAACAGATTTGTTTGGTTCATTTACACATCTAAAATTCACACTGAAGTAGTTTGGCAGCAGACAACACAAAACCTTGGCAATACAATGTGCTGATCTTCTGTACAGTACAGAGTACATATACACACTCTTTTTAGCGTCATTATAATCCATTTATCCTAATCTACACCCCCCCACACACACACCCCCTTTCATTTGCATGCAAAATCCCAGACACCACTCAACGTGGGGAGAACAGGATACCAAGGTAACCAAGGACGACAGGTGTGCATTTAAATGACATGTGAAATAATAGACACGGAGGAGGGTGTGAGGGGGGTGGCATGCGGCAGCACCGAGAGCCGGGACCGGAGCCTACGCAAGAGGAATAATGAGCTGAAAATTGCAGGTAATAGTGGCCATGAGATGAGGACCTGAACGAAGGGTATTATTGCTGAATGGCACACGACACGGAGAGAACGACACAGAGAGGAGCCTGTTTTTTCCTAAAGTTTACATGGTGCTTCAGGTTATCGCTTGGTTTAATAACAGGGATGGATCAGAATGTCAGCTAATCGTCGATCAACCAATTACTGAGGTCGATTAGTTTACTTAATTGTTATTATTATTGTTGTTATTTAGCTTTAATGTTTTGTGCTGTGGAGTTTTAAAAAGGAGGAATTCACAAAGTTTTTACTGCATTTCTAATCAAATAAATGCAACCTTGGAGAGCATTAGGAATTCTTTAATAAACTGCTTAAATTCAACACCTTTAACAAAACATTTAGCCAGACTTCAAGACTGTCAGAGTTCAAACTGTCTGCTGTGAGAGACATGAGGACTATAATAAGTTTCACTGTATTAAAAATGTTAAATATCATAAATATTTAATATCATAAATTAATAAATATTAATTTCAATGTGCACAAACAATAATAATAATAATAATGTTGTTAATATACTGATATATCAATATGAATATTGATATTAACATTGATACATTAACATAATTATTAGAATTAACATTAATAATGTGAATATTGAGAATTATACAAAGAACTATTATACTCAAACTGAAGGTTACATATTTTGGTCACATAATGAGGAGAAAAGAATGCCTGGAATGTTGGAATGATAATG
Source organism: Megalobrama amblycephala (assembly GCF_018812025.1). NCBI lineage: Eukaryota > Metazoa > Chordata > Actinopteri > Cypriniformes > Xenocyprididae > Megalobrama > Megalobrama amblycephala. Next base: position 8,932,696 of record NC_063047.1, read on the forward strand.
GAAGGATGAAAAAAAGATGGTTGGATGTTGTCAAGAACAACATAAACAGGAGTTTCCTAAAGAATGGTATCAATGACTGAGACAACTAGAGAAAGCATATCTAGTGGTTTAGAAAACTCACTGACATGTCAAATATGAAAATATGGAAATTTTCACATCCCTTTTTAATAAGTGGGTTTTTTTCTCTCTCAGACAAGACAAAAGGGCAGAGAGCTTTGTGGCAGACAAGTGGAGACTGAACAGTGTGATGGTGAGGCTGCTCACACTAAGAACTTCCACTTTTGTGTGAGCGTAGTGTGTGTGTGTGTGTGTGTGTGTGTGTGTGTGTGTGTGGTGGCTGGTCATGGTGGTGGGAGGCTGGGGATGCATTAATAATAGACGGATCTCGGATCAAAGGGAAATAGCCCACCATAATGGAAGAGAAAGATGATGACAGGCTAAATGAACAGAATTGCTCATACTTGCCCATTTTAGCACAGATATATAACCAAAGAGAACACATCCTGAGCATCCAGATAAACGTAAAGGCTTTATATCGTTAGCACAACAAATAAACACACATCAGAAATTATGAGAAAATGAGAGGCAAAGAATATGTATATACACTTGCGTTCAAAAGTTTTAGATCAGTAAAACATTTTTGAAAGAAATTCTATTATTTAAAGTCCCTGTAAAGTCAATTTTGAGAATTCTTTCTAAACACTTGTATTGCTGAAACACATTACAAAGACTGTGAATTGTGTAATGCTTAATTCTGAAGTTAGAGCATTAAACAGTTTTTCACCAAGTCTCTGCTCAGGATTTTTTGGGCGGAGCTAAAACGGGGGTCTGATGACGCACTTGGAGCCCCGAGCATAGCCCCTCCCCTAACACTATATAAATGTCGATGACGTACCGAGCGTGGAGCCGCCTCTAACTCTACAGCGGCTCACTCGCTCAATCTCGAGTGTCATTAAAGTTATTCAGCCCTTTGCACATTTAGCTACTAATGCTTTCGTCACGCAAACGCATATTACATGGTTGTTATAATATACAATATGCTGGGTCTCCTTATTTAAATTTCCTAAAACGATGATATGAAGGATTCTAAAGTGATCGTTCTACACCGGATAATTTTACAAACTTTCATCAGACAGCTGGGATTCACAGATAATCCGTTGTTTTTGGTGAATGTGACTGAACAGACCTCGGCCCCCGTCCCGGCCTTCATCCTCCCGTCTCGCGGCACCGTCATTTGTCGACTCGACAACAGTCGGCAGTACGTGCCCACCAATGAGTGTAAGTTGCCGAGTTTGCTTATGTTATCACAGCTGAAGTGAAATAAATGCAATATTTGACTAATACACTGATGTTTCAGAGACATTTTCATTCAATACTTTATGTACTGCTTGCAGCGTCTGTTTTTACAAGAATAAAGTTCAACATAAGCATATATTATTTAAATGCCAATGTAGTGGGGTCTACGTTTTTTTTATCAGTTTTATTTTTATAAACATGACACAACATAACATCGCGACTACATGAAAAGAGCTTTAACTGTTATAAAAACACAGATTTTTGAGCATTACTGGAACTGAAGGCGTGACAATAAACACTAAACACACGTGATCGTTGTCATGTGGTGAATCCGGCCAATCGTGAAACAGCTGTGTCGTCATCAGAGCTCGTGCAGCTCCTCTTTAGAAACTGCGCTGGCTGCCTCAGGTGGCTGATCTCGAATCACTCTCGTGGTACTTTGAAGCCATACGTCACAGTCACATGGTGTCGGCGCTGTCTCAAGTCGGACAAAATTTCTTATCGGCATGCACTGCTTCAAGTCAGCCGCCGATCGGTCTGTGCGGCGCTGCATGAGCTCGAACGGCTCGAACACACCTATTATTAGTAGGTAGTCCACAGTAACTCTACTAAAATTTGCAACCCTCTAAATGATTCTTTTTGCATCAGTATGTTTGACTCATTAGATTCAAGTCAGTTGAGACGGCAGCTCTCGCGAGTGGGCGTTGTTTCAGCGCCGACAGCAGACATGCCCCCAGCTTTTGAGAGCAGAGAGCGCTGCCTATTTTTTTTCGAGATTTTGATAACTTATTTAATTTACTTGCAGATTTTTTTTAATCATTTAAATTTGGCTGGGTGGTTAATAACACATTTTTCTTCAGTGTGACAAACTCAGAACACATACTTTAAAATGACTTTACAGGGACTTTAAAAAGGAAGCATTAAATTGATTTAAGTGACAGTAAATACATTTATAAAGTTGCAAAAGATTTATTTCAAACAAATGCTATTTGCTTCTTTCTATTCAAAGAATCAAGGTTTCAACAAAAATATATTAAGCAGCAAAATAATTTCTGATTACAGAATGATTTCTGATCAAAATCAGCTTTGCCATTACAGAAATTTCATTTTGAAATATATTTAAACAAAACAATGGTTATTATATATTGTAATAATATTTCACAATATGTTTTACTGTATTTTTCAAATAAAAGCAGCTTTGGTGAGCATAAGAGACTTCAAAAAAAATTTCTGGCCCAGAACAGAAGAGTAACACACACACACATACACACACACACACACACACACACACCTACACCTATTTACACATATAATAAATATTATAATAAATTATTTTATTATTTTGTTGAGAAGAGCTCAGTTTTAATAAAATGAGCCAGGACTTGAATATTTACAAGTCCTGACCCATTTGAATAAAGTTAAATTCTGCTATTCACTAGCGGTAGCTATCGATCATGTCACCAGAAATCACCAACTCTCACTGAAAATGAACAACTGCTTGCACGTCACTGTGCGAGTGACCCTTAGGAATGTTCAGCTAATGAACTCCTCACAGGATCAAAGTGTGAGTCGTCAGTGACATCAGTCATTCAGCAGAGAATCACGACAAGCAGAGCGGTCCACGCTTTAACGCTCTGTGACTCATCTCTTATGAAAGGGTAGAGTGTCTGACAGGTTATCAAATAGCTCCACTCAGACAGCGACACATCCAAATGAGACAGACTGAGAAAGAGAGGCCATTTAACCACACAGCTTAACAAGGTCTCCGATACGTTTGTTCTCTATTCTAAAGTATCCACAGCTCCTGCACTCACCAAAACCAATCAATGACATGAAAAGTAGAGGCTTGAGTCAACTGGAAGATTGAAAGTGGACCATTTTACATTACGCAATGGTCTTTGGTTAGTTAACTAGAATATTATATAATTATATTGTTTATAAATAATAATTATTATATTATTATTAGTAGTAGCAGCATTTAAAAAATACAAATATGCACATTTAAAGATAAACCCCCAAGCTGCCTTGCTCATTCACTTCAACTCAGCTCTTTTTTACTTGATCTCATCAGTGTTTTATAGGCATGCTCAGTTGTAAGTCAACATTAAAGCATAGGAAATCTTAATACATTGACATATCAAAGCAGCCAAGGATGACAGATTATTCAAAGTCAGGAAACTACTAAAGACTAAAAACAATTGTTGTCTGACAAATCTTCTATTGGAGATATTATGGCATAATCTGCTTTGTTTCTCTTTTGTGCTTATGTGTGGTAGTTAAAGGTGCCCTAGAACCAGTTTTTACAAGATGCAATATAAGTCTAAGGTGTCCCCTGAATGTGTATGTGAAGTTTCAGCTCAAAATACCCCATATATTTTTTTTAATTAATTTTTTTAACTGCCTATTTTGAAGCACCATTAACTATGCACCGATTCAGCGCGCGACCCCTTTAAATCGCGCACTCCCTGCCCCCCGAGCTCTAGACTATAAAACAGTGCATTTACAAAGTTCACACAGCTAATATAACCCTCAAAAGGATCTTTACAAGATGTTCGTCATGTAAAGTTTGATAGTGCTCCGTGGCTAAAGCTAACATTACACAGTTGGAGAGATTTATAAAGAATGAAGATGTGTTTATGCATTATACAGACTGCAAGTGTTTAAAAATGAAAATAGCGACGGCTCTTGTCTCCGTGAATACAGTAAGAAACGATGGTAACTTTAACCACATTTAACAGTACATTAGCAACATGCTAACGAAACATTTAGAAAGACAATTTACAAATATCACTAAAAATATCACGATATAATGGATCATGTCAGTTATTATTGCTCCATTTGCCATTTTCGCTATTGTTCTTGCTTGCTTACCTAGTCTGATGATTCAGCTGTGCACATCCAGACTTCCTGCCCTTGTGTAATGCCTTGAACACGAGCTGGCATATGCAAATATTGGGGGTGTGCATATTAATGATCCCGACTGTTATGTCACAGTCGGTGTTATGTTGAGATTCGCCTGTTCTTCGGAGGTCTTTTAAACAAATGAGATTTACATAAGAAGGAGGAAACAATGGAGTTTGAGACTCACTGTATGTCATTTCCATGTATTGAACTCTTGTTATTCAACTATGCCAAGGTAAATTCAATTTTTGATTCTAGGGCACCTTTAATGCAATGTTGGTTATGTGGCAGTGTAGTCACTGATCATGCCTTAACAGATGGTTCAGAGAAGATGTCAGATTCTCAGCCAAGTAAAAATGGGCCCGGCTATGCACCCAAATACTGTCCCCACTGGTATATGCACAGATACCTTAATACTTTGAGTGTCAGGCAAAAACACTGGCATTATAATAAAAATGTGGTCAGGGTTAAGACACTGTGTTACTGTGGGGTTTTTTTTCCCCCTCAAAAGAAATTCATACTTTTATTCAGCATGGATGCATTAAATTGGTAATACTTTACAATATGGTTCATTAGTTAAACATTAGTTAATGTATTAACTAACATGAACTATACATTTGTTACCGTATTTACTAATCTTCGTTAACGTTTGTTAATGAAAATACAGTTGATCATTGTTTGTTCATGTTAGTTCACAGTGCATTAACTAATGTTAACAAGATTTTAATAATGTATTAGTAAACATTGAAATTAACATTAACAAAGATTAAAATATGCTGTAGAAGTGCAGTTCATTATTAGTTCATGTTAACTAATGTAGTTAACTAATGAACCTTATTGTAAAGTGTTACCATTAAATTTATCAAAAGCACAAGTAAAGACATTTATAATGTTACAAAACATTTTTATTTTAAATGAGTGCTGTTTTTCTGAAGTTGTTATTAATCAAAGAATCCTGAAAAAAATGTATCATATTCTCGTCACATTATAATATTAAGGTAGAACCACTGAACTCACATGAACTGTTTTAAATATGTTTTTAGTACCTTTATGGATCTTGAGAGGTTTGGTGGCTTTGCTCTCAATTTTCCCAGAACCAACCTGTTGTTGTAAAGTTAGCTATAGTAACAGGAACTTTGAGTGTAATTATTTGTCTGGAGCTTGTGTGCTGCTGGCAACTAACAACAAACTCTTGCTTGTTACATATGCTCATGTTTTTATTCTTGCTTGTCGTTCATTCATCATCCTTGCTTTTTTTCTGTGAAGCATTATTTTGCTTTGCTTCAGCTATGATAAAGAGACAGCCACTCTTGTATTGCATGTTTGTGCATTTTGGGGGTGGAGCGATGAAGGGAGGGGTATGTTTGCTTGGGTTGATATCAAATATAAACAGTGTTTCTGAGAAATGGCTTACTGCACCTTTAAGTGAAGCCGAGACTACTACACTTCTATTGGTAGCTAAAAAAGAATAATCAAATTAGTCTAAATATTGAAAAAAACAAACACACTAAGGGTGGTGGACGTGTAGAACTCTGCGCGTAACAGGCGTTCCAGTGAATCCAATTTCTGCAGGTGCAGATCCTGTTTTCAACATTTTGTTTTAAATTATTTCAGCTCAAAATCATGCACTCACCTCAATACTGAAGTATCCTCTATCTACATAATCGCCCAGGAACAGATATCGCGTGTTGTCAGGGGAACCACCAACTTCGAAGAGCTTCATGAGGTCGAAGAACTGTCCGTGAACATCACCACATACTACAGGCGAAAGGGAAGCAAAACAAATGCTTAACATGGTACATGTTCAGTGATTGATACATAATACTTGCCTCATTTTGAGATGGCAACGGTTAGCAAAATGAAACCTTTTTCTGTATCACATCACATCAAAACAAATGCCTAAGGGAAGTGTTGGACTTGACACAGACAAAACATTTCACTTAAATCCATCCTACCTGAATCATCTAGCCAGCAACGGCCACATGTACAAGACTGCTCGGTCACTTAGCAACAACGACACTATATCTGAAAATACAGAGGCTGCATCCGTTTATATAACTGAATGTATCTACAGCCAGAGGGGTTTGTGACATCTATTAATTCGTGCTCAAAGGCGGCAATATCTATAGAGGAAAGATGAGCTCTAATTCATGTGCATTATAAAATACCGTGGCATGATGTGCACAACGTTTCCAAGAATTAAACCTTGAAGCACAACATCTTCATCAAATAACAGGCTCTGTTTGTCACTGATAAGGTTCATCTGAATTTAAGATTACCCAGATGTGATACAGATTGTGATTATACTGTATAATTTGTACATTTCCATTATACAATTTCCTGTCACTCTTTTCCATCTATCTGTTAAATAAAAGAAGCAAAACCCATAACTAATTCCCTATTATGCATTTTTTCATAGATCAGAGTCTCTAGGGATGATCAAAGTGGTTGATTTGTCATCCAACAACTGACTAGCCAATTAGTGAGGTTGACTAGTTTATATAGCATAGACTTCCCCCTTTTTTTGGACACATTATTGGCTTTGATTAGCAGACTTGTAAAATCACTGTGCACAGTAAAACACTCTCAAAAAAAAGTTTAAATTCATCCCCTTTAAACCAATTATGTTACAGTCATTCACATTTATTTTAAGGATGCATCAATACTAAAATTATGGGAAACAACAACAATTATTTTTATGTTATGGCCACTGATAAATTACAAATAATGTTTGTTCCTAAATAACTGAAAAATAAAACTAAAGTCAACAAAATTTTAATGCTATACATTAGGCATTAGAACAGTATAATGTACAGTATGAAAATGGATATTCATTTTGAGATTACTTTTAACAGTGCTATTAAATTATTAGTGCTTTTAAAGATTAATTAACTTTAAGTGAGCGTTAGATGACAACAAAGGTAACCTGTACGCAAAAATAGCGGAAACAAACATGTATAATTAAAAAATCAAATACTGGCTGTACCGACAAATTTCTGTTAAAAAAAAAAAAAAAAAAAAAAAAAAAATGAATGTAATATCAGCCTAAAACAAATATATATATCATGCATCCCTACTTTATTTAATTGTAAAGTGAAATATAGATAGGGAAAGTAGCATCCTAGATGTCCAATCAGGGTCAGGTGCACTCAAAACCAGACTGAATTTACAGATCTTAAGGGTGATTAGTCGACTTTTCATTCAGGTAACCCTCCATTTAGTTGATTAGTTTTTGCACATCCCTCCTAGTGTTCACTGAAGCAAAACTGACCACATTCCATTGCAGAATCTGTGACTGTTTCCTGTGTTGCGCTCCACTGATCTGCAGACAGTATCTGTCAGTAAGAACCAAAGGCGCCGACACTGATCTACATATGAGTCAGTTTGCCACAGCTGATTCTCTACAGTGACAGTTTGTAACACTCAGTCAGGTAATCTCTGCAACAAACTCAAAAGCAATGCCGATATGATGTGACTGATGAATACTGTTTTCACATATGGATTATAGGCCTACTTGAAAAGTTACTTATCAACCAGACCAATAGTTTTATGATGTATTATTTTATTGTTGGCAAAAGGTACACACACTAATGCCAGTGAAGTGCAATAATGAATATTTGAAACATTGCATGAAGTTTCCATGAGGAAAAAAAAACACACCTTTTTTAGAACATTTTTCTTAGGAACAAGGTTCAGCACAGAAAAAAAGAAGAAGCCAGAACAAAGTTCATTTCAATCAAGACAGATGGTTATCTCCCTCAAGCCCTACTAAAGATGTGCTCTTGCTTTCTTACCAGTGATTGGTGCCTCCACTTCTAGCATGCACTTCTCCTGCCTTAGGATGTTGGCACCGTCGTTTATGATGCGCAGCGCAACTTCCTCCTCCACACGTCCCTCTTTGACCAAATGGTTCTTCAGTACCTCGGCATTGGGCTTGCCATCCACAAATAGGTCCTTCATTGTCAACCGCTGGTGAGGGGGCAGTGGCACTGCTGTAGGCACAAGAGCAAAATATCAGTTGACAGTGTGGACCGAATGATCGGATGAACATTTTTCGGTCCTAAGATTTCCAGCGATTTCATTCGGCCCGTCTTCAGACTGGGATTTATGTGTTTCTATGTCAACACTACAAATAAAACAACACTGTTAAATGTAATCTTACAGTTAAAAGTAAATATTTGTTAACATTATGATGCTAAATTCACTTTTTAGCATTTATAACGATTGATTTCATTTTTTTTTTTTTTTTAGACAAAATATTATTAGCTATTAATCTAATTATAGTAATAATAATTAACTTAATGGTTCATCCAGCATTGCATGTTTGTTGACAAAAAAAAGAAGAAAAAAAAAGAAAAGTTCACATCGTTCAGTGACTCGGCCCCAAGGATGCATCTTTAAATAAATAAATAAATAATTAAAAAAAAGGTTGTAGACAGTGTATTTTCAGATCTGCTCTTTATTAGTTGTGCTGCTCTCTGGAGCATCATGACATTTGCTGCTGCCGGGGCTAATAAGAAAAGTTATGGTATCATGAGGATTCTATTGATTCAGCTCTCAGGTTTAACCTTCACAGACGTGAAAGGATCCCGAGATGTCACGCAATAATCCCTCACCTGCACTGAACTGCTGGGTAATCTAACTCCACCAAATCCCTCTGCGAAAGTGCAGAAGTTGCCATAGAGAGGACTGTGGCTCAAGACCTGTTCAATAACGAGATGGGAATTTTTAGAGGATTCAAGGTTCCTTCGAAGCTCAAGAGATTCTAAACGTATGTTTTAGAAGAAAATATGCATCAATTTATCAAAAGCATCATATGATATCGTGCTTGTATCTGTCTTTTCTGTCTCTATACCTTCTGAAGAGTTCATTATGAATGAAGTGATGAGCGTGTCTGAGGTTCTCAAACACCATGAAGAAAACAGGAAGCTGTGCGAACTGCCAGGGCCCCCTGGCACAGTCTTTTCCTCTCAGTCTAGAACAAAAGCCAGGGCTGACGCTGCTGCTTCCACTGCGACTTCATTTGCATGCATCCACCATAGTGTGTTTTTGCTGCTCAGCCTCCGGCTCTGAATGTCTGCTTGATCGATAGCCAGTAAGAGCCCATATGTTTGGGAGGAAGTCGCAGTTGATCGTAATTTTATGGAAAGGCGGCTAAAAACTACGGTGTGATTAGTGAGGGACATGTAACTAAAGACATCTGTAAAGCGTTCAGAAGGAACAAGCAGCTGTCTAGCTGCGTCTCGAAGTGCACCGAGTCAGACTTTGACAACGCTCCCGTTAATCTGGTGGTTCTATTAAATGTGCCCCGAATGCAAGAGCAAATGATGTCTGAGCGTTTAACCATTAGGGATTCAAATCAAGCCACTGGATCCCACAACAATTCAGCAGCATATCTGTACAAAGAGTCTAAAATTGCGAGGCAATAGTCTCATTAAAAAGATGTCAAGGTTTCAAACTTTTCCTGTTAACAGATAAAAAAATGCAGCTGCCAATGCTTTGCCCTGTGGATCTCTTCATATGGCCAAAGTTCAGCCTCTTTGATTTTAATCTCTATTGTGAGGCCTCATGCTACAAGACAACACCACTAACAATTACAAATACAAGATATTCTGATTAGGGTTTTTTTGCCTTTTGTTAAATCAAATTCTGAGCAGCTACTGTTTCAGTGACTAACAATGGAACCAATGCAAGTTGCACAACAGATTATGCCTGATTTCTGACACCTGAAACAAAATAGCTACTACTAGAGCAGAGGTTTTCAAACTTTTTGATGCCCATGCAGGACCCTCAATGGTCTTGTGAGGGACCAATTTACTAAAATATAAAGACAGATTTATACATTCATTTACAAAGACAGATTGAGTATGGAAATGAATGAAGAACTACATTATAAAGACAACATCTTTCTACCCACTGTTAGAGTAATGTATATAATTATTAACATTGTTCAAAAGTTTGAGGTCAGTATGAATTTTTAATGTTTTATTAAAGTGCTCAACAAGGCTGCATTTTTTGATCAAAAATACAGTAAAAAGAGTGCAGCTGTGAATTATTATTACAATATAAAATAACATTTTTGTATGTTATTATACTTTAATTGTAATTTAAAAAACGTAATTTTACTAAAATGTAATTTATTCCTGCAATGGCACATTATCCTTCAGAAATCATTCTAATATGCTGATTTTGGTGCTCAAGAAAGATTTATTATTATTTATCAAATGCGCTGCCTAAAATATTTACATAGATACATTTTTCAGTATTCTTTGATGAATAGAAAGTTCAAAAGAATAGCATTTACTTGAAGTTTCTTTTGTAACATTATAAATGTTTTACTGTCATCATTTTGATAAATGTTTTAATGTCATTATGACCTATTTAATGTTCTTGCTGAATAAAAGTATTAATTTCTATAAAAAAAATTTATTAATAAAAACCTTACTGACCCTAAACTTTTGAATTGTATTTAAAAACTAGGGCTGTCAGTGAAATAAAACAAAAAGAAATAAAAAATCAGATTTAACATGTAATAATAATACATGTACAATATTGAGTTTCATTAATATCTTATATAAACATATTCGATCCCCAAAGTTAGAAAAGCCTTCTATGAAAATATGAAGTGAAAGCTTAGAGCCAAAATATAATGGGATCTCATTTAATTTTAATGTATTGTTGCTTTGCTTTGGATAGAATGGTCTACCAAGGGCATAAATTGTAAATTGAGAACTCAAAACATGTTATTTGAGAAGAAATGATGATTGAAGACTATGGTAAAAGACAATCTAACACTCTCGCTTTGGGAACGAAGACATAACCCAAACATTTCAATCATTATGATATCCTCAGGAGTGAGAATGATGGCTCAGACAGCTTAAAAAAAAAAAAAAGGAAAAAAGTCATGAGCGCATGGCTGAACAGGGTTGTTCTTTGCACAACACAGCAGATCAGTTGGCCCCAATAAATAAAAGACGCAGTAAGGAGATAATATGTAAAGAGGGGCGAAAGCAAACGATTCCACCTCACCTGAGTAAAGGATTTGAACAATTTGAGCTCATTGTCATAAGGACATAAACGAACATTATCTATTCTCTGACTGCTGAGAAGTATAAATAAACCGTAAGCAGCCCTGGGTCCACAACACAGGCTGGGAATAGGGACGGTAAGCTGGGTACGAGCACTAAGAACAGATTAGGCAAAGCCTTTATTAGCCAGGGATTCCAGGTTCAGAGTCTGTTTATTTAGGGACTCCTCCTACACTCTTTAAAATAAAGGTTCTTTACTGGAATCAATGGTTCTATGAAGAACCTTTAACACCCATGAAACCATTCCACTGCACAAAAGGTTCATAATAGTGGAAAAGGGTGATTTATATCATTATCTAGATATATTATATGTTTTTCACACTAAGAAAAACACTGTTTGCTACCACTAGAACAGTTCGCGTTCTGGAGCCAGATCCTGTTCTCGAACTAGAGCCTGTCACAAACTGGCCCTGTGTTTCCACAGACTTTAGGAATAAACGGTGACATAGCGCGGCTAGGTGTTGCTTACTGGACTATAAACAGTTGAAAATCAAACAGTGCGAATCCCGGTGTTTATGCAAGAAGCGCGGCACTTCTGTTCACAATACTGAGAGTGATGCTAGCGTGTATCGGCAGCTCGCATAAACTCCCAATACTGTCCCAGTTTCTGTTCTTTTTGGAAATATATTAACACTAAAACCATTAATTCACTCACTCTCTCGCATGCTGGACCTCTCTCGCACTCACAGTTTTATATATTTAGATATAAAGAGCAATGTAGTGCAACATTATTGCATTATTCATCGAGACCGCCATAGACAGCAGCAGCATTTCTCCACCCCCCTTCGAGACCAGAAAGTTTTTAGGGCCGGAGTCTAGGGCTGCACGATATATCGCATGAGATTGTCACGCGCATTTCATCAGTAAAGCCGGTTCCCTGATTACCGCTACATCGCCATCACCTGCTTTCAAATAGAGCGGCATTTAATAGACAGAACAGTAGATCACTGACAAGCCACGCAATATCGCGTTCATATCGCAGATGAATCGCCTTCGATAATGAACGCGATATTGCGTGGCTTGTCAGTGAACTACGGCTCTGTCTATTAAATGGCGCTCCATTTGAAAGCAGGTGATGGCAATTTAGCGGGAATCAGGGAACCGGCTTTACTGACGAAATGCGCGTGACAATCTCATGCGATATATCGTGCAGCCTTACCGGAGTCGAACCGATTTTTCTGGCCCAGAACCCCCTTTTCTGCAGTGGAAATGCACTGAACGATTCAAGAACAGACAAAGCCCGGGAACCCATACCGGAACCATGTCGGTAGAAAAGGGGTATGAAAGGTTCTTTGGGGAACCCAAAATGGTTCTTCTATGGCATCATCAGTGCAAAAATCCCCTTTTGGAAGCTTTATTTTTTAAGAGTGTACTGCAAACAAGATCTTAACTCAAGTTCAAAAGAGAGGATGGAGGGTTAAAGCTGAAGTGGCAAGACGTCAACACGTTTATGCTACAACAATCTGTAAAATGCTTTAAATCTTTATTGAACGCAAATACAGTGAGTGCACAAATCATTTTAACATCTTTTCACAGAATCTAAAGAGGCAAAAATGCATATGTGGAGAGAAGGGTCTCACACACAGATCCTCAATCTAAGTTTAATCATTTGCATATGACAGCTCTGAACCAAACACTTTGCATTTCAGTGTTACCAAGGACAGGCTCTGCCTTCAGGATGACATTTGTGCCATGCAGATTCAGGGCTTTTCCAGCTCTACATACATCCAGACACTAGGCAGGCTACAAAAGATCACTCAAAACCTGGACATTTGAAAGGCAAATTGGCTCCTGTGCCGACCTGCTAATGTGCTATTAGTGGGTCTTAAAAGTTCTTGCTTCTCAACCCAACAAAATAATCTTTTCAAACCCATATGTAAGCAAAGACACACATTCAACAGACCAATAAGATGGAGAAGAGAAACTAAAGACACAACATTTCAGCTTCTGTGACACTATTCTCGTGTGACTTAAATAAGCAAATGCACATAGAAAGTGTACAGTTCTGAGCACAGAGGTCTTATCAAATGTCTTTTGGCAGGTTTACCTCCTAGTTTGACCTTATTGGGTAAACTGGTTACCTAAGTGAAGAATGAATACAGTGAGTTTTATTTAGATCATAATTGTTAAAAAAAAAGTTATTTAGTTTTCCTTCACAATATTCTCCAGAAACCCAGAAATGTCTCTAATCACAGATGGATCTAACCAAAAACACTGTTTAAAATCTGTTTCAAATTAAAAAAGTGTTCAATGGAGTTTCAGTATAACTAACGTCATAACCCACATTAGACAGATGTAACAGGATTTAATTTTTCACAAAATTGAAAACAAAATTGTGAGTGATAGGTGTAAGGTCTGTTCAACAGGATGTAAAGTTTTTTTTTTAACTTAGCTTGACTGTTCAGTTGACGTAACACTAGAAATATGTTTTTGTAAAAAAAATCCTGGTGACAAACCTCTGGAAACATGTGTTGTGAAAATTACACCGTGTTGCACAGGCTATATTTCTGTCCCTCACTGCCTCATTTTTATTCACAAAATATGATATTCAAATAAAATTACAAAAAAAATTATATTTAATAACTATTAAATATTCATATATATATATATATATATATATATATATATAAACTGGCTAGGGTCTATTGCTTGTAAAACATTAGCTCATAAACCTTGAGGAGGTTTGTGTCTTAAATCCCTATTTAAAACCCGCTATTTCATGCTAATTCACATGGTGTTCACTAGGAAAGTTCTCAAAGCTGATCCAAGTAGGTAATGTGAAGCATGTGTGTTTCAATTTGCTCCACATTATTTATACCACAAATAATGATAAGCCCCTGCTAAGACAGGCTGACAGGAGAAAAAAAGATAACAGCAATGCAAGAAAAAATATAACCACAATGCAATGATTCTGACTTCATCCACCAGGTGTGAAGACAGAAATACTCATATTTTACATGTATGGTCTCCCACCTCCACAGGTTACATTCATGGTCGATATCCAAAACAATCAAAGCTTTATCCAGACATAGTTTTAAGCTACTGTGACTACTAAATACTTTAATGAGCAATTTGATTTTATTGGATTGATTTTATTTGTATTGCACACATCTTATTCTCTCTCTTTCTCTCTCTGTATGTGTTATATATATATATATATATATATATATATATATATATATATATATATATATATATATATATATATATATATATATATATATATATATACACTTTTGGTGTGCAAGTAGACACAAATGACGCAAAACTTTGAGTTGAAATGGATGCACATGGACAAAGAGCAATAGGACAATCTATTATCAATTCAGGAGGTACTCGTGCCAAGATTACAAAAGATTCTTAATTCAATTTAGTGGCATATTTGCAGCAACTGAATGTCAAAATAAAGCTGCTTGCAAAGTTGAAATGGGCAATCTAGAGGTTGAGAGTTCCTTCAATTATTTCTCCCCTCAACTAAACCTAGGACAGCTGTCAAGAAATGATTCAGATGAATCAAATGATTGGTGAATCAAGTGATTCACCAAAATACCACAGCGGTAAAACCATTAGAATCAACTGTATCTACCCGTCTAGACACTTCATGAAACACAAACTGAAATGAACTTACTTTTAATGATTCGCTCAGTGGTGGACAGCTTTTCTTTCGGCTCTTTAGTAGACATCTTCTCACAGTTGAGTCAGGATTTATCAGCCAGTAAATGAACAAAGATATTCTCCGTGTTTGCTGGTGCCAGTCCGAGCAAGAAGAGATCGCAAACTGTTCGAGAACTGTTCGAATTCAGACAAGCGGGCAGTTTTAACGCTTTAACACAGCTAATTTAGTCAACACTGAACAACAGTTGGTTGCATGGATCACGGGGCAGCATAATAACATCGCCAGCAGACACCGACTCGATCGCTTCTCCTCGCTGACAGAAATACAATCACCGATCGTCGCGAGCCCGGTCTTGCTGTTTTCCTGCTGACATTGACCTAACTAGCTATCAGCCTTTCTCTATCAGATATCTTGGGCTCGTAGCAACGGGAGCCAGCGACACAAGATGATTAGGGTTTGGTGCGCAATCTTGAACGTTAATCCGATTTTCCACTTTTCAGAGTCAGAATGTCAACTCGTCAATTTAGCTACACACTCATAAGAGAGTTCGGCATAATAATAACGTGCCGAACTGCCCCGATTTGTCTTAATAAACATATGTCCTGTCGTGTGACAACAGAGATTGCGCGATCTACCCGCCCACTGGAGCTAACCATATGGCTAGCAGTAACTTCCAATCACACTCTCGTTCCCAGCTCCTCAGATTAAACGCTAATCTCTAAACCTCAGACGGATTTCCTGCAATATGGCGGAGCTGTGGCTCTCGACGCGCTGACGTAGGCGTGACGTAGCACGTAAAATTTGACACGTGCGAGGCAGATGGTTAAATGGGTCGTGCTGGTGGTCCCTCAAGGCTCACTGTGGTTTAGATGTGACTGAGGCGATGCTCCGGAGAGGAAAGAACAAAAACTACAAAGAGAAAGCAGTCCATTAAAGTTAATGTTATGTATATGTTTTAAACCCATATTGTAGGCCTGTGGCCACGAAGTATAAATTTTGAGGGAGTACAATTATTCATTTTTGTCAAGGATGTTCTTACTGGTCACCATAATCATAACATCATATAAATTGTTCCTTTCTATTTTGTGTCATTCCTTGTGCTGCACACTCCAGGCCATGAATAGGTTACAAATTGTCAAACTAACATTTGCATGGTTTTGAATTTCACTTTGTGTCAAAGGTCATTTAAAATGGTTTCTGTAGTAATCCAACCACCCAATTAGGTGCAACAGACCAGACTGGATGAAATGCCATTTGTTCAATTATATCTTCATCAAATAAACTCACAGTAATCAGAACGTTTCAGTGTTGGCTAAAGCTGTGAATTCTAAAATCAGCAAACATGGAATGCTTCTCGCCGTTCTTTCATATTCAATTTGGTGTTACCCTCACATATACTGAGTGTAAACCACCAGTTTACCTATATGCATAGTGGTTACTAAATATAGTTAAAAAAAACTATATTTACTGTGTAAAATCAACAGGCCTCCTCAGCAAACTTTGAAGTAGGCTGTAAGATTAATATTCCCCCCAAAAAAAAAAAAAAAAAAAAAAAAAAAACAGAGAGACAAGTAGCTTTGTCCTGATTACAGCAGATACTGGGCCAAAGGTTGAGAACCACTGCTTTAGAGAACGACACTACATTGTGTACTCAAACTTGCATCCACTAGAGGGAGTCAAATCCTTTGTTAGGGCCCATCAGATTTATCCATAGAGCTATATTGTGTCTGCAACAATTAAAAATATAACCTTCGTTCCAGAATAAAATGCATAAAAAGGCTGAACTCACAGAAAAGTGATGGGATATCATTTATTATCTTTAAAATAGAGATGTCAGTTCACTTTCAATAGACAATACCTAGCACATAATAGTCTGCATATTTTACATTAGGAAAGTACAAAACACTATTTTATACAGCCAGCAAAAGCATACTGCCGAGTTACCTTTTACAATCCTAGCAATCATTATCATTATTTCTAAGACAAAGAAAGACCGTGTCTATACATACAAACAAACAAACAAACAAAAACAATTTTCAAGGGTGGAAGCAGTTTTTCCAGATGCTTGGCAAACCTGTCATTGTACATAATAGGTTTTCACAGATATTTAGTCAATGTCTAGACATGACACAGCCTGATTCATGAGGAACCCAATTAATTCCACCTCTCGATCTGGTACTCATCAGCATCAAGATAATAAAGCAGATACCCAACCCAAGCCTGACAAACACAAAGTGATTTAATTCAAACAGAGCCTGCATACTAACATCATCTGGGTTCAGCTCATTAAATTAATGTAGCAGCACCAGTGATTAAAGAGAGGACTTCATCCAAACAATGTTTTCCTTTTCCTGTTTCTATCATTTCAACTTCCTGAATTTGAGACAACATAATTATGGCTCTATACGTAAAACTTATAAATTAGCCTAGATATTTAGGTAAAGGACACTTGTAAGGATGTACCTGTGTAAACAGCATATATTTTGAAAAAAAAAGAAAAAGAAAACAAACAAAAAAAGAAGAAGAAGTGTATTCTGGGCATTAAGTAATTTGCTATAGAACAGGAAGGCAAAGAGGAATATGTAGCACAAAACACACTCCTCACCACAGTGAACAAGTCCTCATCTTACCCAGCATAGGCACAAAGTGGCTACTTCAGACACATGAACATACCAGAAAAACAACATACATACATACATACATGCATACATACTGAAAACAGATCCAGAGTTAAAAACAGTGTGGCTATATTAGATAAATATATTAAATGCAAATTAATATGCAGGGTTTATGGAAAAGGAAGCACATCTCCAATGAACATTTTCACACCAGATGGCAAAAATAAACACAAGAAGGATTATGGTGTTTGATATAAACATTAAAATGGTAAATTATGCATAAAGCATCAGTTTAAGTATGCACGGTAATGACAGTACAAGCAAATATGCTCCAGAAATGTTCACACTTACATGATTAAAAATAACTCATTTGAGCATTTTTTTCATGCACACTACCATTCACTCTCACTTTTTCCAAATTCTAGCCAATAAGCTCCCTCCATCAGCACGAATTTGCTCGCATCGGAGACACATAAGGCATTTTGGTCCTCTCTCTATTGTAGCAGTAGCTCTGATCACCCAATCTCACCCACCACATTAGTACCAAATTTTTCACCCAAATCTCTATTAAATCACACTGTTTTACTGCTACCAGCTGAAACTAGATCCGCTGACAAACAAATAACATCTTGGGCCACAGGTCTGAGAAAACCTGGAGTGCAAAAAAAATGTTTTTATTTCTTCCTCCCAATAAATTCTGCACAGTTCGGTCTCAGTCTGTTTGCATAGGCATTACCTTTTTGAGAAAGCAGCTTTTTTAGGTATGAAATGTCTGAAGAGTGGTTGAACTGACATATTAGCATGATCTTGACAACTCGAATAAAACTTGGCTCTTCATATCTGTCTAGCTGGCCTAACTGAAGCCCTGTTCTTGAACTTTGAGGTCTTTATCATACCCCAGAGGCTCACAAAAAACATCTTTACTTGATCTACCGCTACTGAAGAGGGAGGAACGGGAACAGTACGACTCCATAACCAGTCATGACTGATCAAATACAAAAGTTGTCTAAAGTGCAAATTGAATATCCTGTTGCAGATGCCCCTTTGATTGCAGAAAAGTCTTGTTAATTTTACACGACAAGACTTCATCTTGGCGCACAATATTTAATAACATGCAGCTTGAAGGACCTACAAAAGGCTTGAATGAATGTCCAGTGTGCACTTCCTTTCTCATCCACAGACCGTAATGTCCCACGCTCACTGCATGATGAAGCCTGGCTGGGGGGCCATGCGTGGAGGGGGTCTCTGGGGAACGGGTGGGGGGTATTGCTGCATGTACATGCTGGGGTATCCCTGGTTAAGAACGGGTGGTGTGTTTCCTACTCTGGGGGGAATAGGGGGGTATGGAGTAGTGGGAGAGAACGGAGAGGTAGGAGGGTAGGAGACGGCTGTGGCGGGCTGGACAGTAGGAGTTTGGGTGACTTTAACAGGGGGAAGAGGAGGAGCCCGACGGGGCATCGGCATTGGGGAACCATTGACCTCTCTGTGGAGAGCAGCTGGCCTGGAGGGAAGGTCCTGAGAGCGAGAGGGCGGAGGTGCAGCATGGGCCATGTGATGTCCTTTCAGCACCATTTCTTGAAGCTTCTCTATCTTGACTCTCCGCAGGTGTGCCAGCTTCCTCTTACTCTGATACTCATCAATGAATACGTCCAGGGGGCCTGCACCATCGAGGAACGAATCGGCCATGTTCTGATTTGAAAAGTGAGGGGAGATATAATAGCATGATCATTGTCTAATGAGTCCATCAGAGGTTGAACAATCCCTAACAGATATCAAGTGCAACTTTAAAGAGTGTTGAGGCTTAGTGGTAATGAGTACAGTAAGGTGAGTGATTAAGGTACCTCAGTTTCTTCCTCGATTTTGGCCCCTTCTGCTTGTAGGAGTGCAAGCAATGTGTCCAAAGGCATGTTTCCAGATCTGTGGTCTGTGAGGGGACAAATAGAAAAGAAGAATGTGTTATAATTAAGAAGTCTGAAAAATTATTACAATTAAAAACTGCCTTCCTGTAGCTCAAGCAGTAGAGCAGTGTGCTGGCAATGACATGGTCATGGGTTCAATTCCTCAAAACCCAAAAATGCAATGTAAATCGCTTTGGATAAAAGCATCTGCCAAATGCATGTTTGTAAATGAAAACAAGATATTATATGATATGAAAGCGATTATGCAGGAATTGAGGAAAATGGTTTTAATCTGAAAATATATTAAACATGTTAGGGACATGGAAGATCTTTTGGCTTTAGGCGTTGTGTAACATCAAAGGCAGCAAGATAAATCTGAGGACTTTGTGTGCATGCCTTAAGTAAATTAGCCAAGGCATCAACAGGGTGTGTTTCACCTTTTAGTTCAGGAGCCGTGGCTTCAAATTTCACAGTACAACTGGATGCGTCTATCAGAAATTCTCAGAGGTCAACAGTTGCTTGCGTCAGAAACTAATTTAAAGTATTATTTGCTTAAATGACATAACTTTTTACATAACAGCCATTCATTATCAAGAGAGAAATGTGTAATGATCTATACTTAACAGTTAGACATAGCTCAAAAGGAGGAAAATAAATGTTATACCATTTAAAACACAAAATATGATATAATACCACTTAAATTAAGAACAAACACATCAATATAAACTTTGATTCAACCATAAATCAAAGCTGACAGACATCACAAGCAACACTTTGATAGCTTGTGATTTATTACTCTTGGCCACGTATGACTATCAGTCCAGCTCCCTTCACCGATTTACATCTATTTACATTTATTTTCCTGGCAGGTGCACTACTGACTGCACCCTGCCCAGTAATGCTGTATTTCTTTACAAATGATATAAAATGAAACACTGTAGACTGTCATTTACTGTTTATCAAAAAACTCATGGTTGCAGACACCAAAAGATTGGTGCTTTTTGCTTTCCTGCCACTAAACAATGATTATTTCATTGAGTGATGTAACAAAACAAGAATTCTCCCATGATATTCAATAAGGCAAAGGCCTTTTTCTGTCCCCTTTTGAATGACACTCTATAATTAACTCATTGCTTTGGATCGGCTGATACTGATGATAGACCTATAGACTGTTAATCAAAACTAACCTCAGATCAGCTCAAAACTAGAATCAGGCACAGACTTATCAGCCGTCTGACTCAGTGTACATGTTTCAACAACAAACAGAGACTGACAGTAAACAACCTAAAATTGTTCCTTGTATGAGCGAGATGAAAATGGAGCAGGAAAGCAAGGGAGGGTAGAGCCTTTTAATACACTAACACAGACACTAATGTGCTATTAATGTGGGATATTATTTTATCACATTAAGAACTGGATGAAACAGGCCCTGACATTTTGGCTGATTTAGAGACATGAACGAAATACCCACTTCATTATTTTTGCCTTACTTGCCAATTTAAACTAATTGCAGAGCAAATAAAACCTCTGCCCAAAAGAAAACAGTTCTAATGCAGAATGACTCATCAGTTTAGCTGTTCTCTTCCACTTCTCAGTCAGACTTGTGATACTACCATACTACAATATACAGCATGTGCACAATATGCAAATGTTTCGGTATTCTTAAAATACCTAAATGACCTATTGCATTTGCCTAAATAAACATTATACAACAAAGCATTCTCTGTGAAATACCGTATCCCACAATGCAATGCTTTACTTCATTGCAAACATCCTGCAGCTCATGAGACTGCTATCAGTCTACAGCCAGCCCATGCATCTTACTTTGTGCTCTATGCAAGTGTGTGAGAACAAAGAGAGAAAGAGGGAAAATACTGTCTGTGTGTGTTCCTGTTTGTGTGCGAGGCGTACGACTTCCCCCTCTCCAACCCCCATTTCTGACATTGCTCAGGGCACAAAGCCACACTGTTACTCCAGAGATCAGCGCCACTGCAGCAGCAGAATGGGCCGTCACACTGAAACACCCCACAGAGCTGCTCTGTTGTCATGGCTTGGCTTTCGGAATGAGGTGGCAGTGAGTTAATGTACACACAGGAACCTCGCAACACAATTTAGCCTGATAACTAGGGCTTTTGTTTATCTGGGTCAAGTGAACGGCTGACTGGCTAGCCTGCTGGCAACCTTGTCCAGATGCACTGGCTGCTGCTGCTGCTGCTGCTGCTGAGCCAGTAAATCCTTATCTGGGACATAACACACCAACCCAGCCTGGGAAAGTGGGTAACCTACATTTCACCAAAGCCACTATCTTTCTCTTCATCTGTATACAGATGACAGTCCAATGAGTACACCATGTTTATCACAACTAATGTGAGGGGCTAGAAGTGAAAAGTGGGGATTCACAGTGGAAACCTCATCTCAATCTGAAATGTAATACTGTTACACCATAAGCTCAGCCACATGTTCTAAACAAATAAATACAATTACAAACAAATAAATATGCATTTTTTTTATTATTTAAATAAATAAATTAACCTTTTGATGATATTTAATATACAAGTTTGTATCTATTAAGGGTGTAACGGTACACATATTCTGTTTATTTTTGGTACGGGTCTTTTGGTTCGGTACGCATGTATACTGAATGAATACAGAGTTGTTTTAACGCTGCACATGCAAACTTCTATATTTGCAGAACACATTTTCAAACTCCAAGTTTCTCTTCTAGGATGGGACAATTTATATTGATATACTTTGATGTTGCAAACACATCTGCTTTATATTAAGTGCTTCAAATTAAACATAAACCTTCATGGCTTGCCCCACTGTCAGATGCATGTGTTGTTCAATGCGTTTGAGAAGCCTTTTCCTAAGAGCACAACTTAACTATTACGGTTATACTTACCTTTTACAAATTCACGCAAGTATTTCCATTTCGCATTGAAGATTATCCTGACAGCAAGCTAATCTACATTTAACTTCACATGCTTCAATGAGTCCCAGCGTGCACATATGCGTCAAATAGATGGAGCGGATTAGAATGGAAGTGCAATAAATCTAACCTTATTTTAAAATATTTTGATAACATATTTTGCATCCAAAAGTGTAAGCAATTCAACTCTCTCTCTTCCCACAAATACAACAGCACCATAAACTGAAAAACTTTTTTTATTTGACATTGTTTGTTCAGTATATCATTGTTTAAGTAAAAAAAACAAAACAAAAAACATATTGTTTTTTCCCCTTGCTGTACCGATTACATACCGAATCATAACTTCAAAACCAAGGTATGCACCGAACAGTCATTTTGCATACCGCTACACCCCGATACCTATTAATCAGAATGATTTCTGCAGATAAAAAATAATAATAATAAATCTCTCCCAACTAATGCTGTAAACTATACAGGGAACTCTCTAATTTGGAACATTTCTATAATATTATATGTTAAAATTAACAACAGAGCCTGAACTATTATAGTCAACTACGCTGATTGAGCAATTACATGACACATGAAACATTTCGTCCCCTGAAATGTACTGCATCTTTCAACATACCTTTTGATGTTCATGCATGTTTTTATATGCTATAACTTGTATTAAGCCCATCCCACGTTTCATTTTCTCATTCATGCATGTTTATTGCTTTAACATGTCAATAACTTTAAGCGGCCCTGCACTGTGCAAATATATATTTACATTCTGTGATATGCATAATATATATATTTATACAAATAATTGTCCGATACATCGGTACATCCCTAGAAAACAGTAATATTGTAAAATATTATAACAATTTTAAATTATTATAATTAACATTTATTTTAATATATTTTAAAAAGCTGAATTTTCAGCAGTTGTTACTTCAGTTGTTCATTTTTTCATATACTTCATAAATCATTCTAATCCAGTGTTTCTCAAATTCAGCCTTCGGGGCCCACCTCCCAGAATGTTTTAGATGTCTCCCTATTCAACACACTAAGAAGCTTATGAGCTGAATTAGATGTTTTAATTACTGAGACATCTGAAACAATGTGGTAGGTGGGTCCCAGGACTCGAGTTGAGAAACACTGTTTTAATATGCTGATTTGGCACTCAAGTAAACTTTCTTATTATCAACATTATTAACATTCTAAATGTCTTTACCATAACTTCTGATCAATTTAATGCATTTTTTCTGAATTTATATTAAAAAAAAAAATTCACACTGATGCCACACTTTTGAACAATAGTGAAAGAAAGGAAATTGCAAAAAAAAAATTATACAAAAACTATGAATATTCAATTTATCACCCAGCCCTATGCTACACCATAGATCAAATACTATATCCAGCATAGAGGGAGAGGGAGACTGCAAAGCTTCCAACATACTTCAATACTTCAGTTCCAGTATACACCATAAGTCAAAACCCAAGCCAGCTGACATTGAGTGTACATATGGTAAAATGAAATGAGTGTTAGTATGCTGTTTGGAATCGGGATCCAGGCAACCACTGCGTCACAAAGGGTAATCAGTGACAGCATTTTATTCATGACACCAGCACACACACAGTGCAGAGGGGTGTAGAGGGACGCTGAATACCATTCCCTGTTCTCTTTAAAGTCACAGATCCTTCTCAGCTGTGACAGTCATCTGCTACTGTTTAGTTCTGCCTTCCTTTTCCACTAGGAAGAGACATATGGGGGGACAGAGTGATGGACAGAGACTAAGAGTTTGTGAAAATTACATGTAAAACCTGAATAACAGGCCCTTCAAGGAGTTATCTTATAGCTGGAAAAGATGACTAAGTTCATTTGTTCACATGCCACAACAACAATATGAGCTCACACATTTACATTGTCTCCATTGCCACTTTTCAAATTAACATATGGCAAAAATAGTCCCAGGCACATAAGTAAGGAATAATTGACGGCAGGCCGCTGAATTATTAGAAAAATAATGCACAAACGAGGTGGTAATGCAGCCACGACACTAAGCAACCCGGAGTCAATTATTCCGCTTATACTGCAGTTACCACACCTCAAAACATTGTTCAGATGATGCATTTCAAGACATTTGTCAGGTTTTTGTCCTTAAAACGCTCTTGTGTGTAGGACAACTTTCTTATGCATCTTATCCAAAGCCTCCGTTGCTAATTCCAAAACATCATTTTAGAGCTAGTAACGGAGGCTTCAGCCACTGATAGCAGAATAATGCAGAGAGAGATTAGCGTATGTGAATTTCCTAAGGGTGTGCATCTCTCAACAGTGTTTGGCAGCAGCATCTCTCTAATAGCAAAACTGTGCGTTTATCTGCTCCAAAAACAGTGCCGTTATTACCTCGCTAGTAAGAAATTATCATGTTGCTTTAAGTTGTTAAACTATTGTACTGATAAAACCGTCAGAGCAGCGCTGACAACACATTTCTGTGCAAGTGTGTGTCCGAACTTTAAGAGTCGAGCTATGTAACTGTGAGGGATACAATACACAGAAAGAAAGTGAGACAAAGGAAGTTATGTTTTAATCCCAGTATTTTACCTAAAGTGGACTTGCGCAGTTGATAGGCCTCAAACAGCTCCTGTAGGCTCCGGTAACGTCTGGTAAGCTCATTCTTTTGGTGGTCAAGCCTGGGTTGGAGTTTAAGGTTCTGCTCAGCCAGAAGACGGTTACTAGCAAGGGTCATCTCCTTGTTCTGTTGTAGACCTTTAATCTGAGAGCACACAAAGAACAAATTAATTCAATAAAAGGCAAGTATATATAAATTTAAATATACACTACTACCATTCAAAGGTTTGGGGTCAATAAGTTTTTTCAGTTTAATGTAATAATTTAATTTTGCAGGGATGCATTACATTGATCAAAAGTGACAGTAAAGACTTTTACATCGTTACAAAAAGAGATATTTTAAATAAATGCTTTTTTCTTTTAAAATTTCTATTAAATCAAATAATCATGAAAATGTTATTTTTCCACAAAATTATTATGCAGCACAACTGTTTTCAACATTGATAATAATAATAAGAAAAAGAAGAAGAAGAAGAAGAAGTTGTTTCTTAAGCACCAAATCAGGATATTAGAATGATTTCTGATGTGACACTGAAGACTGGAGTAATAATGCTGAAAATTCAGCTTTGTCATTCCATAAATAAATTACACTTTAAAATATATTTAAATAGATAAATTATGACAATATAAAACAACTTATCACAATATAACTACTGTATTTTTACTGTATATCCAATAAATGCAGCCTTGGTGAGCATGAGAGATTTCTTAAAAAAACCCAAAAAAGTCATCAAACCCAAACTTTTGAACAGTAGCGTAAATAGTCAGAAAAAGACAGAAAGAGAATGTATTGTGTAATGCCTCTGAGGTCGAAAAAGAGCAGTTTCGATGTCAATGTAGTCTGTAACAAGAGTAAATATTTTCACTTGACAGTTCAAATCTCTCGCAAGCATCATGTTGCAGCTTCAAGTGACAGAGTGAACTGTCAGGATACATTTCAAGATAAGCATAAATAACATGCAGTGCTTCCCACACATAGATTTTACTTGGGCGGGCCGCCCACGTATAATAACGGCCACCCAAGTATATTGGAGACACATTTTTGCTTTTATTATTTTTATCCTCTTATACTTTTATATCCGCGCAAATAATGAAACCATCCACGATCGATTAACTAGTCGTTTCATACCTGCTCGTTACGTGTGCGTCAGAACTGTTTACTCCCGCTGACATTCCCACAGGCGTTGCATTTTGCAAAGTCACAAGGGGGCGCTGTTGCGAGTTCTACAAGCTCGCGCAACAGCGCTTCAGTCTGCTTCAAAGTGATTCTCAATCAGTGAAAAGCGCAGATTTATGCCAAGCGATTGCTAATGAACTCAAGTTGATGAATTATTACAATGTCTACTTTATGGCCTTTATATAAAATGTTTTAGAAGATTGTAAGAATCTGAAGGATCAGCCTGCAATAGTACAGACATTTCAAAATAAGAGTACCTGTGTATTTCTGGCTTGTTTATAATTAAAAGTCACACGCTAAGTTTTTTCTTTTTCTTTTGGGCATTATTGGTATTTTGGTTACACAAATTGTATTTAATTTGATTTCCATTTAATTCATAGTAAATTATTGTAGTCTCCCCCACAGGAAGAAAAGACTAAGAACATTATTTGACACGTATTATTCATTTTATAAATTTTACTAGTAAAATCTGTGTCCCATTCACTGAGAGAGACACTATATGACAGCAAGGAGAACATAGGAAAAGGTGAACCATTTAAATGCTGTAATTTTGCATAATTTACAATGCATAATAATGCATAATATTAGTATGTAATTAAATGTAATATGCTATGTAATTAAAATTAATTTCAATAAATAAAAATACTGTTAAAAATCACACATTATTTGTTTGTCACATGTAGTAGACCATTTTTGTGCCGTGGGTAATAGGAGGATTTTTCACCCGGCTACCACCGCAAGTATATTTCAAACCTGTGGGAAGCACTGACATGGTATGTGGGCAGTGTAAACTGAAGGTTAAATCTATGACCCATCCATTATATTACTTTTAAAACTATGATAAAACAGCATATATGTTTGTGGGGCCCATATATAAACTTTTCAAATGTCAACATAACTTTTTTTAAGGATTTTGTAAACCCTCTGAAATCAAAGATTAAATGATCACCAGCAATTGCTGCCATTGGTTTTGTCCCTCACATTAGTACAAATGTAAATAGAAGTAATCGATCAAAAAACATCACAAGGCCAAAAAGATGCAGAAACGTAAACACCACATCCATTGGTGATTGTTGAACTTTTAAATTCAAAACTATGGGCATTAGTAATAGTCACACAGTGAGAATCCATCAATAATCGTTTTGTCACCACATGCCAGCCCTCTGAATTGGAATTGCATCGAATCATGAGGCACCAAGAGATTTCAAGCCCTGATTAATAGAAAGTTGGTCCTTCCTTTGCTGCTATTAAAGCTTCTAGTCTCTGGAATGTTTCCCAATAGATGTTGAAACATGGATTCAGGGATTTTCTCCCACTCATACACAAGAGCATAAATAAAGTACAGCACTGATGATGGGCAATGGGATCTACAAGTGGGTGATATGACCAAAATCTTATATCACGATAGGATTCATTTTATTTCCCAATTAAGGAGATATATTTTTGCTTTAAATCAGGTTATGATTAGTGATACTACTGAAATTTCATAATTCTCGTCAACAGTTTCAGTATCACCAAAAAAAAAAAAAAAAAAAAAAAAAAAAAAACTAGCAAGGAAAAAAAACAAGCTTACTGAAGACAAGTATCACTAAACAATCAGTGATAAAATAAGAACAAAGAAACTAATTACAAGCAATAGGTGAAAACTACTAGAACTGAAATGGAACAAAGGCACAAATTAAATAGACTTGAAAGAAATACTACATAAATTGTAAAAAATAATGAATTGTACAAAAAGCACTGCATAAACTTCACTGTGTAAATTTATTTTTCTTAAAGTTACAAAAGGGATTCAGTCAAGAGCAATGAGATTGTTTGATTAACATTAATGACACAGATGGCAGCAGGTTTATTAGGCTGCTGTCAATTTAAGACTGAATGTACTGATCTAATATACTGATACTAGGGGTGTCACGAGATCTCGCGAGACTAAAATGTGACGAGATTTCTCATTGAGGCGAAAAGTAGTCTCGTGATATTGCCATGACAGAGTGGTTAGGATGATTAGGAAAGAATATGCCACCGCTACGTTTACTTTATGCCTCCACTTTCGTTTTGCTTTGTATTTAAATAAAAAACATTTAATTCAGTTGGATAACGGTCGCCGCCGCTCCATATTCACAGAGAACACGCGAAAGTGAAAGTAAATGCGAGCGCGCATTCAAACGCGATTTCAATACCCCGCATTTGAAAGCGGCTCCCTGATGAATACAGATATCTCTCAATATGAAAGCTATTTTAGGCTGGGCAGTGTAGTTGTAACCATCTCTTAGCTCTGTATCAAAGAAAAATTTGGTCTTATTTGCACTTTGAATATTGAGAGAGCGCGATTATGGTTGCACTTATTGTAAAGTGTTACCATAAAAATGAATAACAGTTCTCTTAATCTTATTAAGCACAAACAATAAGGTTTCATTTGTTAACATTAGTTAATGCACTGTGAACTATCATGAACTAACAATGAATATTTTTATTAACTAACATAAACAAAGATTAATAAATACTGTAGCAAATATATTGCTCATTGTTAGTTGATGTTGGTTAATACATTAGTTAATAAATGAGACCTTATTGTAAAGTGTTACGATTTTTATTTATACTGTTTTATTTTTATGATCAGTTTGTGGAAAGGAGTTCAGTTAGGAGGTCAAAAGTTGTAGAAGCTCATAAATCATGTACAGTAAGATCTGAAGAGACTGAAATCATACAGAAGAGAAGTCAGTCAGTTGAGTCTGTGGCAAAACCTTTTACAGTACTTGAGTAGTCTATTGTCTTTTACTGCATATGATAATTCATACTCAGAAAGTAGAACTGAAATGACATTCATTACAAGATGATTAGTTAAAACATTTCAAATACACCTGTAGAATATTTTTTCTAGTCATGTATTTCGCCATTGAGGATTTCTTAAAAATAGTGTCTAAAAATCTTGTCTCGTCTCGTCTCGTGAGATACCCGTCTCATCACACCCCTAACTGATACACACGCACAATCACACATTGGAGCCAAATACCCATGGAAAAAAACATGAGAAATTCTCCATTAACTTTAACCAATTAAAAAAAAAAAATCAATTGAGATTTGGGAACCTCTCTAATTGGTACCTGCGGGTCATCCGTTCACTTCTTTTTCTGACACAAGAACCTAAATTGATTTTGTTCGTCTATTATTTTGTTCGACTTGTTGTAGTCTTCTTGTATGAACCTAACTTAAAATTGTGTGGAAAAGTTTTCCTTAATTCAATTACGTTCAATGAACAAACAATTTTTTTGAGTGAGACTTATTATTTATGCAGAAATTGATTAGAGTCATCAGGCCTTTGGTATTTAGGTAACTCCACGTTAAGCCTCTCCTTGAATACCAGATGATCACAATGTACTTACTACTGCAAAGGAACGCCCAAAAGAAGGAATAAACAGAGGGGTCAGTACATGGCTGCGGGAACCAGGGGTGCTACAGCATCCCCTGCCGATTATAAATTTTCCATATTTATTCATAAAATTACTCTAAAGATTATTTTGTTTTCATACGTTGTCAAATGTGGTTTGTGACTTTGAGAAAATAATATATTTCAAAAGCCGTTCTCACACGGCGTGAGATGTGACTACGCTGATTAAAGAGTCTCATCACTTATGCATGATTAAAGCATTCATCAGCATAACTCCTGAGTGACAAGCTACATTTGAGTATCAGATGGTGAGACGCAGGTTTTTGTGCTGCCGCCGTGTAGTGAAATATACAGTGTTTTTAACATTTATTTAATCATGAGTTCTGAGCGTTCTCGTATAATTCGGTGTCCTCATTCTTTTGTATGTTCATCTGTAAATCTATAGGCTGTTTACTATTAGGATTTTGTTTAAAATCCCCAACCATGTCTCCGCTCCACAACATCAAGCCCCGCCCCCAGCACCCCCCTAATAAAATCTGTTCTGGCGGCTATGGGTCGACGGCAAAGAGTAGCTGTACACGCAACAAAAAACATCTACAAAAACCACATTCCATTTCCAAGCAACACACATAAAAAACAATACAATTATTGCAACATGCCACCTCTAGTGACTCAAGAAACTATGACTGCCATGAGGAACATTTAACAGTATTTAACGGTCATGACTCCTCCCTTTTCAACAGGTACACTTCTGCAGTTTCAGTTTAGATATCATGTGTCAGAGTGCATAACAGGAAGAAGATTGCACATGTTTCTCAAACACCTGCCTATGTCAGCTGGCAGGTTAGAAAGCATATGTTCTTCTGAGCTTTTACACAGCCTGTGCCAGGATGTCCTACAGGATTACATTGAGGAAAAAATAAAATACCCAAACAAGCACTCAAAATATACAAGTTGGTGTCTAACACATCAAAGAAAGCTGAAGTCATCTGTTATATAACAGATTGTAGATTGTGACAGATAATACTGAAACCAATTCTCCTGTTAATACACCAATCCTTGCTTGAGAAATGCTAATTATTGCTCTTCACTGATTACATAATGCTAGGTATTCATCACACATACACTCACACAGCCTTCTAAAAGACATGTAGACCCGTATACGAATCCGCAACTATTGTATTCATGTGGCAGATAATAAAATTCTAAATGATATGGAATGTTACTATATTTGGCTTCTGGAGCACCATTCCAGTACTAACCCATTTCTCTCAGTTACCTAAGTGAAAGCCAAGATTTGTTAAAGAATGATTAGTTTTAAGAAAGAAAAAACAATAGATAAATGGTTAAGAGAGTCCTTTATAAAAAACGTCTTTGGCCTGGTAAATAAAAAAGCACCTTTTATAGTACTATGTTACAGTGTTGCCAGATCAAACATGCTCTTGTGACACATACTAAGTCAAGGTTGACATCTTTCCATTAATCTGAAGGTCAAATCAACTCAAAGCTGTGAACATGCCTAGGATATTATCTAATTGAGAGAATATGCAAACACAAACTTTGAACTTACACAGCGAGTCAGAGTCAGAGACCTGGTACTGATACTGTGTACACTGGCAGTGCTTAGTATGATTATGGTTATGCATCAGCAATTATAATTGAAACGAAACTTTGATTAAAAATCCAATGATTATTGCAAATAGTTAAGATTGTAGAATGTACATGTTGCACTATCATTGTCATGAAATTTTCATTTATACATAAAATCACTTGTGAATTTGTTGGCTTTAAAAAGAGGAACAAGCCCATCATACACCTTGCCAATAAGGGAACATATATCGGTATTTCTTGAGCTGCTACAGCAAAACATGCACTCGCTCACTCACTCAACTGTATCGAACTGATGCTATTTTAATAACATTTAAAAAGGGGGAGGAAATTATGACACCAAAATACTAATGTTCATATTATTCTTATTAATAAACATTATGGCAAACCAGGGATTGCCATAAAAAAAAAAAAACTGGTAGCTCAAGCTATGATTCTTGAGGTGTTCAGTTAATGACAGCGTTTCTTCCATGACATGATAGGCGATGACATGTTTCCATAAAAAGAACAAAAAGTGAAATGCTTGCAAAAAAAAAATGCATTACTAATAAAAACAAAAATACACAAGACCAAGGCCAGTAATAAATTACAAAAGAGGATCACGAGAAAATGACTTTCATCACTGATGAGGTGACAGACAAAACAACAGAGCTATAGGAGGAAACGCATGCTCCTAACTCATGGGAGTATTATATACTGTAGGTTGACAAGTTTCTGCTTCTGTAACAAGGTCACTTTGTCTTATCGAAAACATTTTGTTTAACGTATGACATCATTTCACTCTTTGTCATGGTCCGCGACGTCAAATACAAACCAAATTTAAGTCACACGCAGAAACGTTCGAATATAAATAGTTCCCACAAAAACATAATGACGTCGTAATTCTAAAACAGAAACTATTTAAAAGAATAGAAATAAACACGGCCTAAGATGCAGAACCTCTGTATAAAATGGTGCTGTTCCAGATACAAATCAACCCGCCGCGGTAACTTCGCGACGGTCTTCACGAGAAAAAGAAACTTACCTCCTCCGACTCGTCGATAAATTTGTTGAGCTTCTCGTCATCTTCGAGCAGTTCGTTTAACTGAGTTAAAGTGTAAGAACTCAACTTGTTCCCAAAGCCAGCCATGTCTGGCACAGCGGTGTCTTTCACACTTAGAAACACTCTGCTGTCGGTCGGACTGGGCAAAGCTGTTATTTTCAGCCGGAAGACGACAGGAGGAGATGCGTGACGTCAACAGGCACATCACCGCAAGGTCTCTTCAATTTAATGCTCACAAACTTTTAACCAAATCACAATTACGTTCCTGACATGTCTTTACATCTATGCAAAAGTTCTGTCTATCTATCTATCTATCTATCTATCTATCTATCTATCTATCTATCTATCTATCTATCTATCTATCTATCTATCTGTCTGTCTGTCTATCTGTCTATCTATCTATCTATCTATCTATCTATCTATCTATTTGATTTCATAAAAATGATAACATAATTATTTTTAAGTAATCTTTTGATTGCAAAAGATTGCATGTTTCAGCATTGCTACTGTTAACTAAAGCTATTAGAACTATTTAAAATTATTGTAATTAACTGAAATAAAGCTGATTCTATATATAAAAAAATTTATGTATGTTTTATATATAAAATTTTAAAAATTAGAAATGTTGCATTGGCAACTAACTGAAATAAAATAAGTTGAAGTGAACAAAAACTAAAACTTAAAAAAAGAAAGCTAAATAGTTTGACAATGACAAAAGCACATAACAACATTACTAAAACTTAAAGTAAAATTAAAATGAAAGCTGAAAAAAAATAAAAGCTAATTAAAAATATTATTACATAATGTAAACTACTATAAACTATGCACTATTAACTGTATTAGTAGTATATAGGACTTTTATTTAAAAAAATAAATAAATAAAAAGAATGATCTGTCCATCAATCATTTTATTTCCATAATTACGATTTATAATATGATTAAATTATCTAAGATATTTACATTTTAAACAAATGTACAGTACATCAAGTATATCAAGTATTTATTGCTTAAAGTTTTATTCAAGGCAGTATCCCAGTCTAGTAAACACTCTTTGACATGCAAAATATGTGATATATCCCAAGATACTATTACATTAAAAAACAAAAACAAAAAAAACAAAAAAAAACATCTATGATTAAGGCCTTCATACCAACAATCAGATGAAGCACATGTCTACTGTCTCTCTTAGTAGCGTGCTTCATATTCAGTGTCACTACAGTCTTCTCCACTCTCCTTATCTCCTTCCTTCAGCACCAAAGGTGTGGCTGGCGATGGGTTGTGACCATCTGCATCTATTTCAGTCCCCAGGATCTGCCTCTGCACCAGCTTCCAGTAGAGGCCTCCCCTGGCCATGAGTTCAGCATGAGGGCCCTGCTCCACCACAGAGCCTTTGTCGATCACTAGGATGTTGTCTGCTCTCTCAACTGTGCTCAGTCTGTGGGCAATCACTAAAACCGTGTGCGATTGCATCAAGTTGTTCAGAGCCTGCTGAACCTAAAACAAAGTAGTAGAATGAATGAAGTTTAACGCAAGACTAAAAATAAGTAAGTTCACTTGAGCCAAAGCCTTTCAATTTAGTCATCTCTTACTATGTATTCGCTTTCTGAATCCAGTGCACTTGTGGCTTCATCCAAAATGAGAATGCGAGGGTTTCTGATGAGAGCCCGAGCAATTGCAACTCTCTGTTTTTGCCCACCGGACAGCTGAGTGCCCTTCTCTCCGACCCCTATAACAAAGGACAGAGCAGCATGATGAATTATGAGTCAAACTCAAAGTGTTTGAATATTTATTATGGTCATTATAGCAATGCATAAGGCATTCAAGACAGATATGGAAGTTTATGTGTTGAATCTGAATATGTTTTAGGACACATATAATGTAAAATTCATATAATATAATATAATAACTAAGTAACTAACCAGTGTCATAGCCTGTGGAGAGGCCGGTTATGAAGTCATGTGCATTGGCATTAATGGCAGCTCTGATGACCGCTTCCATAGGAACTTCAGGTAAACCATAGGAAATATTCATCTGAACAGTGCGGGCAAACAGAACAGGCTCCTGACTCACCAGTGCCACCTATTAAAAAAAACATTGCTTTTGGTTAGTAGTTAGCCATTTCACCACAATTTGCATTATCAGCAGCTACTGCCCTCTTAAGGTCATAGAGTGTACTACAGGCTGCATTGAAAATACCACCATTACAGATAAAAAACAATTAAAATTCTAAAATGGTATTTACAAAATAATGTATCCATTCAAAAAGCAATATGACAGATCAAGCTCAGCATATATCCCACCTTAGAGTGATAATATTTGTGCTGGTAGGTGTTCACAGGTCGGCCATCCACAAGCACTTGGCCTTGCTGAGGGGCATAAAAGTTCTCCAGCAAACACACACATGAGCTTTTTCCACCACCAGAGGGCCCTACCAGTGCAGTTACTTGCCCTGGGCGAAGACTGAAGGATACATTCTGAGAAGAAAATGTGGGTTTAGTTTCCTACTCATGTCCTGGAAATCTGTGACTGATTCACTAGCATATCAGTTTAAAAGTAAAACAAATTAAAAAAGCATAAAGTTTCTTGCAATACGCTACATACAAGGACAATCATCGCTACACCCAACTCAAGTCATCCATAGCAACCTGAGTTTAAGTTACGCGATATGCTCAGGGGCACAATGGTGATAAAATATTATCTCTATTTGATGTGAATCAGATGTTTAGCCTTTATGTTTTCAGCCAAAATCATTAACATTAATCATCCCTCACACAGTATCCTAAAAAGGTGCAAATGCGATAGGATTCCAGCAAAAAGCTATTTATCTGTTCACACTGAATGGCTCAACGGACACAGTCACAGCCAATGAATCAGAACATATTTTATTTGGCCAAAAAACAACAAAAAGCTTAGAATTTTAGCATTTATGTGTTATGCCTGGTTAAGATATGGTGTTATACTTGCCTGTTGGTAAATTAAATTAAAGGCAAGATATTTAATAAAAAAAAAAAAACAATCTATATCTTCAATAAAGAATACCTTTAATATATCCATCTCTGGTCGTGTTGGATACGCAAATGTCACATTTTTGAATTCCACCTGGCCTTGAAGTGTCTCTGGAGCTTCTTGACCATCAAGGGCATGTTTAGGTTTCCGGTCAATATATTCAAACACTTTCTCTGCAGCGCCAACGCCTTGCATCAGACCTGTGTATACTGATGATATACTCTGCAAAAAGACCAGAATGTTTTAAGTTCATCTTATGAGTGTCAGGTGTGGACATATTAAAAGAAAAACAACGTACCTCCAGGGCCTCTCCAAGCTCCAGCTCATAGATGACAAAGGAAATAAGTGTCCCTCCGCTCATCTGATTTGTCACCACTAGGTGTCCTCCATAGAACAGGATTGCGACTTGTAAGGCTAGCTCAGAGATCTAAAAAAAATGGAAATAAAAAAAAAAGAACCAGTGTAAACATGGACTTGAACATCTAAAATACTTTAAATGTGGCATTAATTGAGAGATACTGTGGATACAAGAAGCAAAGGTTACTGTATAACGAAGGATTTTATGAGAACAAAGACTGAAGGCTTTGTTAAACCTTCAAGATACAGTACATACATAGCTTGACCACATGAAGCAGGCATAGGCAACCGCTTGCTTCTTATTAAGAATGAACATCTCTTGCAGTTTGCTGTAGTACGAGTCTGCCTCCTGATCCTCATTAGCAAAACTTCGCACTGTTCTCATGGCTGATATTGTTTCCTCAGCCACTTTATTGGCCTGAGCCAGTGCTGTCTGAACTTCTTTGGTTAATTTCTGTTGAACATCAACAATGTGTAATGTTAATCTTTTTGTAAGAGTACATATTTTGTATCAGTGCATGAAAAAATGCTATTATATACACAGTATAATGTGCATTTGTGAGTAATGAAACAATATAAAATTGACTATATGCTACTATATACTACAATGCACCACTTTCTATTATTTTCCATACAAGCAAAGTATTTGCAAATGCATAACTTGCCTTGTAATACTCTCCATACAGTTTGGAGACCACAGCTATATATGGGAAACCCATGATGGTGACTACAGACAGCTTCCAGGACATCCCAAACATGAATATGAAGATGCCCACAGCTTTCACAAAGCTACGCAGGAACAGGTTTACATTTTGTGAGATGAGGTCACTCACTTGAGTAGTGTCTGAGGTAAGTCTAGAGGTAATGTCACCTGTAAGGCAAACCATTGAGAGCTGAATCATTTATGTCTTTTGTACTGAATGTCTTTCACTGGTCCAAGTGGTCTTTTGATACAGTAATGTTAAAATTAGAATTTCTTGAAGGCAGCAAAATAATAGTATTAAATTACAGGTAAGCTTATGATTTAGGTTTTGGTTTCTTTGTAAATAAAAACCTATATAGGATTTTTTGTCGGCTGCACACAAGAAGCAAAGAAGACAAGGCCAATCACAATTCAGTATGCAAATAGATGTGAAAAAGAAGACTAACTGAAGTTCAGTATGTAAAATTACAGTATCAAAGTGGTTTAGGCTGGATGTTTGTGTAATATCAATAAAGTGCTGGCCTTGCCTCTCTTTTTCCATTTCTTAGATAAGTATACATGTTTTGGGTCAAATATAAGGAACTATGTTTGATGAAAGCTGTGATTGGTGCTATAATGTTACCTGTATGGTTGGCATCAAAAAACCCAATGTCTTGATGCATTAGTGATCTGAAGAGAAGGTTCCGAAGCCGAATGTTCAACCTGGCAAATGTAATGGAAAAGACTCCTCCACGAAACCCAATGGCTATGGAGCTATAAAAGCAAAACAAAAAAAGTGATACATTTTCAAAGGACATCATATAACATGGATTAAAACGTAAAAAAGAAAGGGATTTGTTTCATGAAATCTCTATAGTGCTGTCTATAAAAAAGAATCAAATCCAGAATTGCTCACCTGACCAAAGCCAAAACACTGAGAGTAATCATTGGTTTGGCAAATTGAGCCATGCTTTTCTGGATAACTATGCTATCTATTGCTTGACCCGTGTAAAAAGGTATAAAAGCTTCACCTATGGAGAGGGAAATAAAACATTAACTTTGTGCTGAAAAGCACTAGAAGTGAGGACAATCTGTTAAACAAAATAAGGTGCTAGATGTGCAACCCTCAAAGTGTGACACATCAAGGCATTCACAAGCATGTAATGACTAGAGTAAATGTTAGAGCAATTATAACATAACACTGCAATGATGTGCAATCTAACTGTACTCAGACCGTTAAGTTTAGAAATCCACAACTGCTGGGGTGAATATGATGAAAGCGTCTGTATGAGTGAAAAAGGTACATAAAAACTTTTATACACACTACTGTTCAAACGTTTGGGGTCAGTAAGATTTTTTTTTTAAAGAAATTAATACTTTTATGGAGCAAGGATGCATTAAATTGACCAAAAGTGTATTTTTAGCATTTAAAAAAAATGCTGTTCTTTTGAAGGATTCATCAAAAAAAAAAAAAGGAAAAAAAAACTGTTTTTAACATTGATAATAATAACAAATGATTCTTAAGCACCAAAATCATCATATCAGAATGATTTCTGAAGGATCATGTGACACTGAAGAATGGCTGCTGAAATTCGCATCACAGGAAAAAATTACATTTTAATATCAAAATAAAAATAAGTATTTTAATATTTCACAATATTACTATTTTACTGTATTTTTCATCAAATAAATGCAGTCTTGATGAGTATAAGAGACTTCTTTCAAAACGTTAAAAAAAAAGTTTGGTAACACTTTACAATAAGGTCTATAAGATCAATGTTTAATTCATCATACCTCATGAGTCGATATCAATCAATATTTTTTACAGCATTTATTAATGATACTAAAATAAGTGTTCACTTTTAGTCTTAAAAGCATTGTTCATTCATATTAAATATTAGAGAGTCATAGAGAACAACATTAGCAAGACCTATTGTTCAACACAAGTCAACCTCATGAAATATCCATGGAATTAATTTATTATATTTCTTAGATTATTTAAGTCATAGCTGTGAGAAACTGTTGAGAGTGAACTTACACACAGCAGAGAGGAGAAGAAAGAAGAAAGCAATGGCCAGCAAGCCAGAGTCCTTCTTACAGTATGACAACAGACGGCCGATTGTGGCGCCTGAATGAGGAGGCTCTTTGCTTGCTTTCCTGCCTTTCTCACTAGATTCATCTTCTGTTTCAATGCCATCCACCAACCTCTCTGTCTCCTCGCTATCCTCTTTGTCAGACACAGCATTGGAAGTCTGTGACAGCAGATTCCATGAGATCATGATGCCTATTGCTGATGCACAAGTCCAGCAGAACAAACTGAGGAACCAGGGATCATACATCAGAGCTCCTTGTTCAGAAAGCATCAACAACTTGGCCAGAGCATAAGTCATGTTGGTAAGGCAAATGAGGGCAACCAGAGTCCCCAGGTTTGACACCCTCCGTGGACCATCGCTCCTGTTAAAGAACACCCCAATAGAGGCCCCGAAAAGAAGACTGATCCGTATGAGAACGGTTCCCCACAAGTCCAGTGTTGAGCAGTGTATGTCAAAGTCTGCTAATTCATCTGAAAATATATCAAGACTTGATCCATGAACATACAAGATTGTAGTGACCACAATATCCACTAGTATGAAAACCAGGTTGCCACTAAGAATCACAGCAACCCTCATTTTCCTACACCTGTTGAAGAGTGCACCACACAGACTTGCTCTCCTAGGT
The DNA here is from genome assembly GCF_018812025.1 of Megalobrama amblycephala. Lineage (NCBI taxonomy): Eukaryota > Metazoa > Chordata > Actinopteri > Cypriniformes > Xenocyprididae > Megalobrama > Megalobrama amblycephala. The sequence continues at coordinate 8,971,631 of NC_063047.1, forward strand.
AAAAGTTAGCAGCAAAATTCTATATGGAGGTGATTTGTATAGAGTAGGTAAATGACACAGCAGCGTGAAACCAGATTGACAGGTCTGGTTTGATAAAAGGAGCGCGCGTGAAACAAAGTCTATGTCAATATACTGCGCCTGTTAATCTGATTCGCTGGCCTGCGCAGCTTGACACCCGGTACTAACACAGACTCATTCATTAAGGGAATTAAAGAACATCTATATGCAAATCCTAAGATTTTCCGTCTAAAAATCAGCTCATTGTTTCCTTTGTAAATCAACATTCCCGGTACGATAATAAAACTCATATTAGTCCCATAATTTCAAGTCAACATCCATCGTCTCTCCTTACCAGTGCGGCGCAATAACAGGAAGGGGGAAAAGGATACAATACTGAAGCCCCGCCTCCGCGAAAACTGGCCAATCAGAGAGGGCTCTGGTCACATTGGCGAAACACACAAGTATTTACATATTTTGAGGGAATGCGCGTGAAGAGATTTACATCAACAATACAGGTCACTTTTAACATGGATATCATTGTCTGTATTGTATCTCCAAAAGTTGCATTTTAAAAGGAAAGTAAATAAGTGTTCCAGTGAAAAACTACTACTAACTGTAAGTTACAATGCAGTGTAAAAAATGGAATTAAAATTTAAGACAATAAAATACCCTTGAGAAAAAATATTGTATGTGCAGTTGTTGTGTACTTCAAATCTTAAAAGTATATTTAAAAAAACTACTCTCAGATTTATTATCAATGAAATATATGGCTTGAAGAGATTACACTTCCATGACTGTTCTTCAAAACACTTTAGTAAACGTTTATAAAAGTAATAGATTCATATTAAAAGTTTTACTTTTTTAAATCATTGTTTAAATAAAAAAATTAAGTACTCTTATTTTGATGTTAGAATTGTTATTTAAAGTTAATGTTTTAAATGTACTAAATTGCAACTTCATGATTACAAAATTTGTATAGTTACAGATATAATATACATAAATATATAATGCATAAAATACAAGTTTAAAAATTACATTGTTATATTTTAGTTTGCAATAAATGCTAGTTAGTACAGTACATTTGGCACTCTTTAACAATATTTCAAAGACCATAAGTAAATATCAAAGTATATATATAGTACTTAAGTCCTACTTAATTGGGTAAAAGAAAAAAAAAAACACTAGAGTTCAACAAATTGCATTTAATATAAATTCAAACTAAATTTCATTTTAAGTAACATTTAAATGTCCAAAACATTACATTAAGTTTGCATTTAATTCCATAATATACTCTCTCTCTCTCTCTTTTTTTTTTTTAAGTATACTAAAGTGTAGGCTACTTTTTCAGCTGTCAGTTTTTAGCATAAAATTAACAAAAATGTTTTACAATGGATGTGCGAATACACAATTTTAAATGAGAACACAGTGTTTCAACATTAAACGGCTTCACTTTAAAGACATGTCGCCACTTTGTAGGCTGTCCAAATGACACAAGTAACAAGATGAGGTCAGCTCTATGGTGAAATCTGCTGCAATCTGCGGCTGCATTCTTGCACCTTTGTTTCAACTGTTATTTCAAAGGCAAACAGAAAGTTGCACGTAATGCATCACACTGGCCGCAAAGCTGATTGAATAACTGATTAACAAATCCATTTATTACCATTTGAGACCAAAAAAAAAAAAAAACAAGTTAGGCAAAACAACAACTAATAACTATTTTCTGTGATAATGAGCACTGAATATTATAACCTTCAAAGTTAATGTTTACACAACATTTTTACAGATAATACTGAAATCTCTGTACTTCAGATGACTCATCCAAGGAAATACAGATAAAAATGTGTTCTGGGACATGAGTCACCTAAGCAAAAGAAACATCTTTGGGTGTGTAGTTCAGTGAACGACTAACATAATGACCTCACTTTGTAAAAAATACTATTCTGTAAAATAATAAGCACAATCTAAGACCATCATTAGTGTCAATGAACGCCTCGAGCTGAAATACAAGATTTTATTCGTGCTACATTTATGTGCTGAAACAGAAAGTGAGCATGAGTTCATCTACTTGATATGCTCTCTGTGGACCACCTTACTGGTCTTCAAGCTGTAGTCTATGCAAATACACTTTGCGGATAGTGATCAGTCCCATCAAAAGCGATTTTCAGTGCACATCAGTGTCTGTTAGAGGATATTCTAAGCCATTCTTCTTGGCTTCAGGTACATTCTGTATTGTGGTTAGGACAGTCTCTACTGGAAAGGACAAGTACAGGCTTTCCTTAAGCTTTTTTGCTGAGGGCGATTCCTCTGTGCTGAACAAAGGGTCGGTCACAGTGAGAGTGATGGAGGGCATGTTTCTAGCCTTGCGTTTTGCATTTTTCTTTTCTTGTCTGTAGGCGACATTCATATTTGTAACTACCTGTGTATAGACAAAAAGAACATTATCAGGAAACTGATCATTAAAATCAGTGTTTTTAGACATGCTTTTTGAATAAACGCTAGTAGTTACACATGCACCACGAAGAACGGGACACTAGTCTAACTGATCTATTATTAAATAATGGGACTGAACAAGATTTTAGCCACACAAACAAATGCTAAGACTTTACCAGCTGTTTGATGTTGTTCTGTTGCTCCTGCATGGAGGAAAGAAAAGAGTTTGTGTCCTCTTCATTAAGGGTATCCTCCTCCTGGTCCGGATAGCAACTAAGAGGATCAAATTTTGTCTTAAAAAAAAAAGAACGAACAGAAATAGCAATTCAGTCAGTGTAACTTATTGCTTACTGTATTAATCAGTGAATCACGAAGAAAAGTTAATTCTCTTACCTCATTAGATATGCTGGCTTTTCTGTTAAACATTAAAAAGTGTGGTGTAAATTTTGTCGTAGGGTTGACTGACGTCCTGAAGATGGCCAAAACTGGATCAAGAAAATCATCCCATTCTACCTGTTTCTCCACCACCATCTGTTTTATGGCATCTCTCAGCAGATTACTGCTGCGATCATACAGTGCGTTCCTCTGCGGCTGGTCTACTGGCAGCACTCTTAATGCTATGTTCCACCGGTCACACAGGTGCTTTGTAACCTAAAATAATCAATAATAATGCTGTGAAAATAGAGTTAATCCCCTGTTTTGCATAAAAGGTTGGTATATTGACAAATGTTTTCACCTCCTCACAGAAGTCAGCACTTTGAGAGCAAAATATTGTCTTTGCAGGGCCAAATCTGGAGAAAAATAATTTTTTTTTTTAGCATTTCAGCATATTAATTCTTTATTAGAGGTGCAATGTAACCTCACCTGCAAATAGATGATGAAATGCATCGTGCAATACAGAGACCATCTTTCTTTTGTACAGGAAAGGCCTCTACCCATTTACTGTAGTAATCTGTAATAATAACAATGTGTGTATTCCCTCCATGTATAGTGCCTGGGAATGGACCTGTTTTCAAATAAAGACATTTGGTTACGATCTAGAAATATGTCCCGCTAACAGATTAGTCTTCTTAAAAGTCTCTTACAAACTTTTACCAATTATTTCAATGGCCAAAATGTCCCACGGACCATCCACCTTGATGGGTCGTACCGTCCTGGCCAGGTTTTTATTCCGCTTGGTGTGTTGACAAGTTTCACATACTTTAATCTGAAACAGATGATTCAATGATATGTAGATAAAGGTATGAATGAATAATATGACAATGACAAGCACATCCATTCCTGAAAGGTCAGGATAGTGACATCCACAGCATACCCAATCCACAACATCCTTGACAATGCCAAGCCAGTAGTATTTACTCTGAATCCTGTGAACTGTCTTTTTCTGTCCCAGGTGATGCCCAATGTCATTGAAGTGACACTCCAGGAATATCTGTCTCTTTCGCTCTGCCTCAATCACTACTTCTCGCTTTTCTTCTTTCTTCGGTCCAACATAATATAACCGGCCATCTATAGAATTTATGACAGAGAAAGTTTAGATATAATAAAAGAAATAAACCAGTAATCACTCCATAAGATGAGCTAGACCACTAAAAATGTGTGGAACATTGTTTATGATGCTTTTTAAAGATTTATATACTAGAATAGACAGGAGTGGATAAAATTATCAACTCAAACATGCAAATCTCCTCCTGATGTTTGAGTTGATAAACAAATACACACAATATGACACTAGTAAATTCAGTTTCAGAAACCCCCATTAGTAGCTTTTTTTTTTTTTTAAACCAAGAGCCATTAAAGAAATATAGAGAAAAAAAATGTAAAACGCTTGTATTGTACAGTTTACAAAAGGTTAAAAAGTATGCAATTATATCCAGCAACATACCGATAATTTTCTAAAAATCTATTATGTTTATATTATAAAGTTAACATCTTAACTTTAAAAATTGCAACACTGTTTCTAGAAAATACTGTAAAACACTGAAAGACAGATTACTGACATTCCGAATGTAACATTTGCAAGCTTTGCTATCACCTTCAATCATAAATTTCTGAGCATATCTTTTGAGATTTTTCTTGCGAATAGGGTTCATGGTTTGAGGATAACAGCCCTCGGCAACAAAAGTGTAGATGTCCCCCAGTCTGTTTGAGCTGGACTCCACCACCTCTTCTTCGGCAACTGGCAACGAGTCCACACTCAACATTCTGCTGCGAATATACGGTCACAGGCTTTAAATACATAACAGAAGGTACAGCTAAATAATCGTCCAATTTTAAATTCAAAACAACAGGCGTGATTTGCTTTGAACTTGCGCGTGCACACACATACATACAATAACAGTCGGACGGAAGGAATTGAGGGACGTACACGGAAGTCAACTTAACATATTTTATCACTCTTGGTATTTATTGCTCTTTTTAGATGCGACCTCATGCAAAATGTGTTTAGAATATTTATACATGGAAAACAACTTAAAGCGTTATCAAATGTGATTATTTAAGTTATGTATTGATTTTAGCGAAGCCGTTTGTTTCATTACCGACATATTTCTGGTTGTTCCAAAACAAACATTGAATAGGCGGAGCTCTGAATAGATTGACAGTTCAACTTCAGACTGATCAAAACAGGTCTGCAATGTGTTCTCGTTCGCTTAAAATGTTTCAAAGGTCGTAAATTTTACGTCTGTATAAATATACAAGAGTATGTAGATTTAGATTAGTCAAATGCAAATCTGAATACACAATGGAGAGATTTTACACATGCAGTTGCTTTTTCAGAGATAATATTTTTCTTGAAGAGTACAAGCTTCATGTTCGATTCGTCTCAGAAAGCCAGTTTAGGAAGGACTATCAAAATGTAAGTGATCTACGGCAACACTGGCTAATGTCTTAATGTCAAATACTTTGCCATTTCTCTCTGAACACCATTGACATTTGCTTAAGATCCTCAGATCCATGGGTTGTGTGTCTGAATCTCAGTTGACAGACGTGATTGGAAAGGTGAGTGAGCTCTCGAGAGCAGAAATCATTCTTGCGGTTACGATGAAGATCAGGGCTGTCAAAGTGTGGTTATTTACTCCGTCGTTTATTTATAGATTCATGCAGAAATCGAGAGACGCCAGAATCATAAATTGGAATCAGCAGAGAGAGCAGCTACCATTAAGGAGATTTATACACCTCTACATCAACATGTTTATCATCTACAGGTACATACAATCAGCAGAACGGGCAGTATATGATACAAAATCGTTCATTGATATACTGTAATAACATGTATCCTGTGCAAGGAATCATTCCTGGCCCCAGAGCTTTTACAGATGGTAAAATACTGTGCTTCAAGTGATGCAACCGTGGAAGGACTATTGAAACTCATCCAGACAGAAGCAGGTGAGCTTCTAATTAACTCCTGCTCCAATTTAAATCTTTTGACCATCAAATTATGGGAGATAAATCACGTCAACAAATTCTGTTTATTGTATATTTTGCAGCACCAAGAGTCTACAGATTCCCAGTGTTCCGAGAGGAATTCTGTAAGGACCTTATAGAAGAGCTGGAGCATTTTGAACAGTCTGATGCCCCAAAGGGCAGGCCAAACACCATGAACAATTATGGGGTACAAGTTTTTTTATTTTTATCAATATACACTTAATCCAGTTCTCATGTGATTGACATCACAATCAAAATGCAGAATAATATTGTTCTTTGTTTTATGCCTGTCAGAATAATAAAACAACATATCTAAACAAATTCAGATTCTTCTTAATGAACTGGGCTTTGACGAGAGCTTCATCACCCCACTGAGGGAGGTCTATCTGCGTCCACTCACGACTCTGCTCTACAGCGACTGTGGAGGAAGTTGTCTGGACAGTCACAAGGCTTTCGTGGTCAAGTATGCTATGCGTGAAGACTTGGAACTTTGCTATCATTATGACAACGCTGAAGTCACTCTAAATGTATCACTGGGGAAAGAATTCACAGAGGGGAACCTGTTCTTTGGAGACATGAGACAGGTGCTTATAAGACAGCTTTTTGAGAATTCCCAGACAGTGATCTTAGAAATTGAAAATCTGTTTCGTAAAGATACCTAGAGCAAGGTGACGTGATGTGTAGCCAAGTATGATGTCCCATACTCGGAATTTGTGCTCTGCATTTCACCCATCCAAGTGCACACACACACTGTGAACACACACCCAGAGCAGTGGGCAGCCATTTTTGCTGTGATGCCTCTGGAGCGATTGGGGTTTAGGTGCCTTGCTCAAGGGCACCTCAGTTGTGGGTAATGAGAGTGGAAGAGAGCCCTGCTCATTCACTCCCCCCACCTACATTTCCTGCCGGTGCTGAGACTCAAACCCTTCGGGTTACAAGTCCAACTCTCTAACCATTAGGCCACAACTGGCCATTAAATATATATATATATATATATATATATATATATATATATATATATATATATATATATATATACACACACACACACAGTCAAACCAAAATTTAATCAGACACCTTGAACATTTCATTTATTAATACAGTTTATTCACTATAGTTTAAAAAATGGTAATAAAATATGACAAGATCTCAGAGTTAAACTGTGTCAGAAAAAAAAAAAAAAAAAAAATCTTAATTACATCAGATAACACTTAAGCAAAACATGGTCAGATCAAAGTGTCTGAATAATTTTTGGTTCCAAATTTTTATCAGTTTTACTGGTAGTCCACTGTACGAAGAATTTTTGGGTACAGCTTACTTTGTCACAGCTTACTTTATTTTGCTATTCTCACTTATATAAATGGCCTATAGTGTCCTGCACCCACTAGTAAAAATATATCAAAAATATCAAAAATGTCTGAATAATTTTTGGTTTGAGTGTATATAGGGGTCCATTCCCAGGCATGTTAATTTGAAATTCTCTTAATGTCAATAAAAACTAAAATAAATATTTTATTTCTGATTTTTAGATTTAATTTTAATTTTATTTATTTTTTTATATAATATATTTATATAGATTTTATAATAGGTGTTTTGGTAACACTTTACAATAAGGTCTAATTTGTTAACATTAGTTAATGTATTAACTAACATGAACTAACAATGAGCAATACATTTGTTACAGTATTTATTAATCTTTGTTAATATTAGTTAATAAAATCCAGCTGTTCATGTTGGTTCACAGTGCATTAACTAATGTTAACAAATACAAATTTTGATTTTAGTAATGTTTTAGTAAATGTTGAAATTAACATTAACAAATACTAATAACCGCTGTAGAAGTATTGTTCATTCTTAGTTCATGTTAAATAAAAATGTTAACTAATGAAACCTTATTGTAAAGTGTTACTGGTATTTTGATAACTTAAGTATCTTAACATTCCCCATTCACCTACCCTAAAAGAACAAGCAAACAATTTCTTCAAGAGATTTTATTTCATGATTATAGAACACATTAGTTCACTTTACAAAGACACTGACAGTTTTGGAAGAAACAGTGGGCAGCACAAGCATGCGGCCTAGTAATGCACGTTAAAGATGTATTTACAGTGTTCTGATTGTGTGCGTTTGTCTCAGGTGCCTCTGAGTGAGACGGAGTGTGTGGAAGTGGAGCATCACGTAACTGAGGGTCTGCTTCACAGGGGCCAGCACATGCACGGCGCTCTGCCTATCTCTTCAGGCACACGCTGGAACCTGATCATATGGATGCGAGCTTCACACGAGAGAAACAAACTCTGCCCTATGTGTGGTAAGAGACCCACGCTAGTGGAGAGTAACGGTTTCAGTGATGGCTTCACCATGGACCCTGATGATGACACTAGTAGGATTGTGTCATGTTCTTTAACATGATGTTGTTCAGTGCATATGGGTGCTGTTTTTGTCTAATTTATGGTCCTTTGCTCAGAGGTTGGCAATCAGGATTAAAATTTGATTTGGTCCATTGTGCCTTTTTCTAAATCAGTACCAAAGGTGTAAGTGTTTTTGTTCTTGAGTCATTTTGACTGTAAATGACCTGATTAAATATTCAACTGATTGTGAATGTAGTGGTTTTAAGCCTGCTACTTTAGTCAATGTCTTATCTTAGGATGTATTGTTTATATATATATATATATATATATATATATATATATATATATATATATATATATATATATATACACACACACAAGGGATTTGAGATGTACAATAAAATATGATAAACAACAACAACAAAAACATTCTAATGTATATGGCTTATATGTACAAAAACATTAATTTCAATAAATATTTTTAATCTTAATTTTTAACCCTTTACCAGAATTCAAGTTATCAGGAGACAATTATTGCATCTTAAAACAGTTCTTTTTCCTTAAGAGGTTAAATCTCATGTCAGCCAACATCCATCATTTGCAACCTGCCCAGTTACATATATTCATGCACAGAATATAAAAATACAGAGAAAACATCTGTATTAATACCTAACACAGCTCACACAAGCATTTTGAAACGTTCAAGCAAAAAAAAAAAAAAAAAAGAAAGGCCAAAATCTGTTTCATTTGTTATTTCAAAGCTTTTTTTTCTTTTTTTCTTTTTTTTGGTTGTTTCTTTTCCCCAACTTTTTTGAGTGTTATAAGCAGGAAAAGAAAGGGAAAGCAAGGAAAAGCATGACTTCGGAGAAAGACAACACCACTAGACCCAAAGGTATAAGCAGTTACAGGGGAAAACAAAATCATAATTAATCCCTATAATCATCATATCAAAGATACTGGAATCTTGAATATAAAGTTGATCTAGTTTTTACATTATTTATGGTGTTATATTGATTCCATTGTCAGTAAAACTGACTGAATTTGCACTAAGTTTTAATTTCTTTGGCTTTTAAAATAAGAAACAGAAATCCGTGTTTGATGCATACGTAGCAAAAATTATACACTCTGGCTCAATGTTTACCCTTATGTTTACTACTGACTTCTTATGCCACGTCACAGTTGTGCTATAAAGTGCTGTCTGATCCACTCTGTATCATAAGTTAAACATGAACAACACAGGAGTTTCAAACAAGCGGAGACAGAGTGTCTAATGTTCCACACTGTTCACAGTTCCACAACTGGAGAACCAACATTATAGTGTTGTTTCGCTGCTCATGTCCCTGTGATCCCTGTGTCTGCCTCTAGGGTTAATGTCTGTTTCGTCATAGTCCGAATCCATCTCAATCTTCACCTGGGGCACGGGGCAAGACATCCCTCTGGCCAGTGGCATCGCCGGGGATGACGGACAGGAGATCTTCAGGTGCAGAGTGATGCTGTGGAATGGCAACTTCCAGTTACATGAGTGAGGAGGAGTAAGAGGAGAGGGTCATGACAGGGAGGAGGTACAGCTGAGAATCAGGATGGGGACCAAGGAGTCTGTATTAAGATGGTAGCACTTTATTTTACAGTCCTGTTCCCTTATGTACATACTATGTACTTATTTTAGTAATTACAATAACTGGGTAATAACCCTGAACCTACCCCTAACCCTAACCCATGTAGTTACTTTATATTAGCCAGTACTTTCTTAGGTAAGTACACTGTAAGTACACACAAGTGCACATACTGTACTGTAAAATAGAGTGCATTTCTTAAGTTTACAGATGCAGGTGACAGAGATGGTGTGACTGCACAAATGTTTCAGGGGAAAGACTTTGGATCAGGGCACACCCAAATCAGAAAGAAGGCTCAGTATGATGTCCTATGTGTTTCATATTATGTGCTAAGGAGATAACTAAAGTGTTTTAATGTGATAATTACTAGAGAAATTAACAATAAGGTTCTACATTAACATTAGTTAATGCATTAGGAATCATAATATAATTTTGGTTATTGGTTAATGTTCATTTCTACATTAGACATTTCTAATATATTTTTAACATTTAAATATAGAATATAAAGTAATATATTAAATTTTTTTTGATGAGAATGCCAGGGCACCATCACCAAGGCAGCATTTATTTGATCAAAATACAACTTTTTGTAACAATGTAAAAGTCTTTAAATGTGTCTTTGCTGAAAACAGTATTAATTAAAAAACCTTACTGACCCCAAACCTTTAGTAGTAAGTATTTTTATAAAGACTATTATGAACAATAATATATTTTATATATAAGTTATAATACTGAACATAATACCTGATGCAATAACTAATGTTAACAAATTCAACCTTCATTAAAGTGAACACTTCATCCAAACCATGCCCCCTGAACAGCAATGCAGACATGAAACCCAGCAGATTTTACATTTTTACATCAGAGTGATACAGAGGAATGCATTTGGGTAAGTAAATGGGTTATGGATATAGTGTGAGAGAAACCATGCTGGGAAACCTTCATAAAGCGCAAAAACAAAAACAAAAAAAACAACAACTTAGAAAATCTGGTACAATCTGTATAAGCACTCTTATTGGGACCACAATCACACAGGAGAAAGAAACAACCAAAATTTGTATCTTTATATCTACTTAAAAAAAAAAAAAAAGGTAAACCAAGTAGGGTACATTATATTTATTCATATAACTTTTCTCACTGGCATCTTTCCCAGTATTTCAGATAAATAAACGGAATCTGTACCCACATCTTATTATGCGGGTTTAATAATTATTTATGTGTGCCGTTTCTTTGGATGTGAAAATGTAAGCAATGTAAAAACACCTATGCATGACACAATAAATTATACATTTTTTTAAAATAGCATGCAGAGTAAAATACTGGTGGATGCATGAAAACAATTCTATCTGCATTGCTTCAAAGCGCATGGCAAGGCAAAAATCCATAGGTAGATACTCAGATAATATATGGCAAAATACTGTATACAGGGGGCTTGCATGGCCATTTTATTGGTCTTGGCAGTTATACATTTAATATCCTTAGCTGCCTCTCAACTATGTCATCTACTTCTACATAAATATTAATGCATTATTTAGTAATATTAAATATAAAGTGGTAATGAGTGTTAGTGTATTTAAGAGGAAATGCTCTTTTTTTTAAAATCTAATAAAGTCAGTATCAGTGGTAGTAACTGCCTGGTTGGCATCGTGCCGCCCACTCTGAGTTGGAGTCTGGCGCCTGTAGGAGGTCACGGTAGGGAACGTGTAGTTTGAGCACACAGTACCTGCGATCCAAGTCTGAATCACCGGGGGAGCAGTTTGTATAAGGTTGATACTTGTCCTGTGGGCCAAAGAACGGAGGAAGATAAGTATATATGCATGTGCAGAATGTGTCAAATTTGAACGGTACACTCATGAGGCTCTTCTCCACCAGAAGGTGGCACTAGTGAAACACAATGCAATAGTGGATCTCAACCATCATTGAAATATAGACCATTTTGGGTGAAGACCAAAGATGACATAAGTCAAGTCAGCAACCTCTCATTTAAATCCCAGCAGCCTGGGTATCTGTCTTTGAGTATTTAGACTACTTAAACACTTACATCTTCTTCACCATCATCTGCTGCTTTGCCTTTCTTTTTGTCCTTATTGGCGTTCTTCTTTTCATCCCCCTTTTTCTTCTTTTCCTTCTCAGGCAGGATATCGTCCAGCCATGCCAGATCGTGTTGAGAAAAGACCATGTCCAACATCTTTCGTACCACCATGAGACCAAGAATCTGAGGGATCGAGAGACAGAAACTGTTTGTTTTTATCTTGAATGTTCACTGTCCGCAAAGGGTTAGTTCACCCAAAAATGAAAATTCTGTCATTAATTACTCACCCTCATGTTGTTTCACACCCATAAAACCTTCGTTCATCTTCGGAACACAAATTAAGATATTTTTCATAAAATCCGATGGCTCAGTGAGGCCTGCATTGCCAGCAAGATAATTAACACTTTCAGATGCCCAGAAAGCTACTAAAGACATTTAAAACGGTTCATGTGACTACAGTTATTCAAACTTAATGTTATGAAGTGACGAGAATACTTTTTGTGCACCAAAAAAACAAAATGCCTTTGACAATATCTAGTGATGGGCGATTTCAAAACACTGCTTCATGAAGTTTCGAAGCTTTATGAATCTTTTTTTTTCGATTCAGTGGTTCGGAGCGTGAGTCAAACTGCCAAAGTCACACCCCCAGTGGTAAACCATTAAAATTTCAAAACACTTATCACGTAACGAAGCCTTGTTTACCGAAATCACGTGACTTTGGCGCTCCGAATCCCTGATTCGAAACAAAAGATTTGTAAAGCTTCATGAAGCAGTGTTTTGAAAGCGCCCATCACTAAATAAAAGTAATTTTGTTTTTTTGGTACACAAAAAGTATTCTCGTCGCTTCATAACATTAAGGTTGAACCACATGAACTGTTTTAAATAAGTCTTTAGTAGCTTTCTGGGTGATTGAAAGTGTAAATGAACTTGCTGTCAATGCAGGCCTCACTGAGCCATCAGATTTTATGAAAAAATATCTTAAAGGGTTAGTTCACCCAAAAATGAAAATTCTGTCATTTATTACTCACCTTCATGCCGTTCCACACCCGATAGACCTTCGTTAATCTTCGGAACACAAATTAAGATATTTTTGTTGAAATACGATGGCGCCTTCATAGGGAGCAATGACATTTCCTCTCTCAAGATCCATAAAGGTACTAAAAACATATTTAAATCGGTTCATGTGAGTACAGTGGTTCAATATTAATATTATAAAGCGACGAGAATATTTTTGGTGCGCCAAAAAAAACCAAAATAACGACTTATTTAGTGATGGCCGATTTCAAAACAATGCTTCATAAAGCATCGGAGCATAAATGAATCAGTGTATCGAATCATAATTCAGATCGCGTGTCAAACTGCCAACGGCTGAAATCACGTGACTTTGGCGCTCCGAACAGCAGATTCGACACACTGATTCATCGCGCTCCGATGCTTCCTGAAGCATTGTTTTGAAATCGGCCATCACTAAATAAGTCGTTATTTTGGGGTTTTTTTGGTGTCATAATATTAATATTTAACCACTGTACTCACATAAACCGATTTATATATGTTTTTAGTACCTTTATGGATCTTGAGAGAGGAAATGTCATTGCTCCCTATGAAGGCTTCACAGAGCCATCGGATTTCAACTAAATATCTTAATTTGTGTTTCGAAGATGAACGAAGGTCTTACAGGTGTGGAACGGCATGAGGGTGAGTAATAAATGACAGAATTTTCATGTTTGGGTGAACTAACCCTTTAATTTGTGTTCCAAAGATGAACAAAGGTTTTACGGGTGTGGAACGACATGAGGGTGAGTAATTAATGACAGAATTTTCATTTTAAAAACCTTGAGAAGTTAATTATATACTAAATCACAGACCGCTGGAAATTCAGCTGATGAACAGAAAGGCCTGTTCACAGCGTGATTGAACTACAAAGTACAAAAATACAAAGTAGAATAATCCCTTACTAAATAGATTACATTCAGAAAGCTTTATTGAAACGAATATTGTTTTATGAGTCATGATATATGTGAGTGCTGACGGGATAATGTGTGCCAATATATGTTACCATACCATGACTGGGAAGATGATAGCGAGGAATGTAGATTTGAGGACCCAGAGAACAGTTAAGCACACAATCTGAACCAGTGTGAACAGGTGGACTCTCCTCAACGGTACGTGACGCAGGTATGAAAAGTCTGGCTGGTGTTTTGCTGGCATCATGATCAGTTTGATCCTGTCCCAGAACTATGAAAGACAATGTTGGATTAGATACGCAGTGGACAAAAAAAAAAAAAAAATCTGTCATTATTTACTCACCCTCATGTCATTTCAAACCCAAATGACTCTTTTCCATCTAATGAAAGTGAATGAGAACCAGGCTTGTTCAGCTCAAACAGGATAAGTCAAACCTTTTTTTAATTAATAATTTCATTCACTTTACAAAATGATTCGATCTGAATGATTTGTTCACAAATTGGATGGATCTGGTTGTAGTTCATTTGAGTAGAATATTAAAATTTTAACTTTTCCTCACACAAAACTATCGAATGGCTTTAGAAGGCTTTAAATGTAGCGCAAGAGTAATGTAGATGATTTTTGTGATGTGTTTGTGTCCTTTGTGAAATCAAGAAAGTCAGAAACAAAGTCATTCAGGTTTGAAATGTCATGATGAGTAAATAAACTAATTTTTCTGCCCTACTTTTTAGTCTATTCTTTTACCTCACTTTCACATGCCAAAGCTTGTCACATAGAAAAGAACACTTTAATGTTTAAAGACAACATCAACTTTTTAGTATTTATCCTCTAGGTAACATGAAGTTTTGTATTCATTCAGTATACAGTCTCCGCTCCAGGTTCATCATTTTGAAATTGTCCTCCTCTTGTTCTCTAGCTGACATTAAACTAGACTACTAGAGCACAGCAAAGAAGCACCTGGCCACTGCCAAGCTACACAAGAGGGTGGATTCTCACTGCCGTTTGACAGCCTCATCAAAATGCAGCTCAAAATTGCCTCAGTAAACCCAGCCAGCATGCAAATATCCATTCCCACAACACCACACTCTTCTATCCCTGCAATGTCACAGTGTGGAGAAATCACTCATTTCTAATCACTAAACACAATTGTAGTGTGCATACAAATGAGTGTTACACTCACATTGACAGTGCAGGTTGTGATGTTTTTCCTTGTATAGTTTGAAATTTTGGTATGATATTATAACTTAGCAATGTCAAAAACCATAAAAGTACACTGGCTATCAGAACTGTTCCAAATAGTTCAGTAATGGCTGTGAGGGGAAGGAGGAGGGGTTGGAAAAGGTTATATCCCTAAAGGCACTTACTTGGATACCACTGAGAGAAGCAACACCCATGTAAAGGAACACCCCATACAAGACCGGCATAGGAATGAACTACAAAAACAAATAAAAAGTACACTTCAGCTGCCAAAACAACAGCAGTTACATTCAAAGTCAACATGAAGACAAAACTGACCTGATTTAATCATATAACATTTATAATATAATAAGCATTCCTTATATAAAAAATGCAAAACTTGTTCTTCCTCTGAAACAGACTTCCTTTCTGTTGATGTCACTTGTCAGGTGATGAATGCTATTGGATAACGCTATTTAATCATTGTTTTAAAGGACTCACATTCTCAGTCTGGCTCCATTCTGGTACAGTATGTAAAGGCCACTTTACACCATCCAATCAATTTACTGATGTATTAAACCTACACTTTCTTCCAGGTTCATCAGATTATGGAAGTAAAACGAATGTCAGAGAAACAGATGTAGCTTGCTTTTGCACTTCATTTTAACAAAATGGTGCACTTCCTGCAGTGGCTCTTAAGGCAAATGCTTCCTTACCTTTTTTTAAAAGGTTAGTTTTATTAAGGTTTTCTTAGAATGTTCGACCTTTAAAAACATTTCATGTGCATTTAAAGTCACATGAAAATAATAAAAAACGACTTTCAGGCTGATATTCTGTTCACTTTAACTGTTTTAGAAATTCAGAGTATTTTAAGTAAATACATAAAATTTAAATGTTCAAAAGTTTGGTGTCAGTAAGATTAAAACTCCTATTGCAAGAATGCATTAAATTGATCACAAGTGATAGTAAAAAAAGTAAAATAATTTGGAGAATCCTAAAAGGAAAAATGTTTTTTTATCAGTTTCCACAAAAAATAATGTTTTCAACTGTGATAATAAAAAGAAATGCTTCTTAAGCAGCAAATTAGCATATTAGAATGATTAATATAGGACCATGTGAGACTAAAGACTGCAGTAATGACTGCTGAAAATTCAGCTTTGCCATCACAGGAATAGATTACATTTTGTAATATATTAAAATTGAAAGCAGTTATTTTAATTGTGCAATAATATTTCAAAATATTACAGTTTCTGTTGTATTTTTGATCAAATAATTGCAGCCTTGTTGAGCATAAGAGACTCCTTTCAAATACATTTAAAAACATTTTGAATGGTAGTGTATATAAGATTAGTTTGCTCTTGACCTATATGAGATAGTACAGCTAAAGCAGAGTAGATTATACAGACATCCTCATTGAGCATTTTTATAATAATAATTGCTAATCTACCCTAAATGATAGGCCAGTCAGTATTAATTATCTCTGTCATTTCAACAAGCTCACTTGTAGGATGGGGGCCAGGAAGATAGACACTCCTGTCATCACAAACACCAGGATTCCTGTCAGTCTTTGTTCTCTGTAATTTTGAAGAGAAGCAGAACAAAAATGAAAGAGACATTCTGTGAGTGGAGAACTGTGATATATGTACTGAACAGCCACAATTTGTATTCTATATCATGCACAATAACAAAGTAGCTACATGTTATGTTATGTTTGGCAGCCTCTTAAGCAAACACTTTTAGTGTTAAGTAGGCATTTTCTACTTAATGTAAATTCTTAAACATAACATTTGTCACTGATAGTAAGTGCCTTGATTACACCAGACACGTAAACAGTACATAATTATTTCAGTGTTTCCGACTGTATCCAACTGATTTAAGCACTTTACAGCTAGATTTTGAGGTTTGGCATCTGTTCCATTACTATTTGAATATAAATGTGGTCTACCTGCTCATGTAAATTAGATGTCATGCCAATCAAGTTTGTAATAAGCTTTGATAGCCCACCCTCAATAACCATTTTATAATTTATGGCTTAAGCTAAAAATCACTTATTTTTCTGTATAGAGCTAATCAGAAACGCTATCAGTGTGAGACCACAGTGCGTACCTGCTATGGTTGCTAAACAAGTTGTCTATGTCTTTCTCACCTCACACCCAGGAACTGTGGCTGTTCCCCTGGAGCACTAGACTCGCTCTCCATCTTCAGCGAGTCAATGTGAGCGATGGAAATAACAGTGGCTGCTACATACCACGGCAGACCCATAAAAGAGCAGGCTGCCATCAGAATGCCCACCCACAGTAGATCCAGGTGATACCCACAACCTTTCTGTAACAAACAGATTGTGAGGGAATGTGGGAATGGGAATGTGAGGAAGTCAATGTAAATGAAAAGAACAGGGGTGATTAAGGATCTGTTCATTGCATGGATACCTTTAACTTATTTTCCTTGCGGTTGACGATGACAGCACTGATCTGCTGATCCATGAAGATGAGGATAGTAACGAGGAGAGCAGGGACGGAGCTTGCCAGGTAAACCCACCATGGATTCTTTCCGAATGGCATCACGAGCCAACCCCGGTCAGGGCGCGTGGGCTACATGATTTGAAAACAAAATAACCAATACACCTTTGAGAAAAACTAAAGAGGAAGCTTTATTGAAAAGTCACAAAAACAAAAGTTTCATTCTCCAGAACATACGAGTTGAGCTTCATTTACTCTCACCTTGAACTCCGTGGGCACAATGAGTTTGGGTGTTTTCAATCCTATAAGCATGTCCAGCCCCACAAACGTCATGATGGACATGAAGATGGAGAAGTCACTAATTAACTTCCTCAGCTTGATAGAAACAAAATATATTAAAGGAATGAATAAAACATGTAGCTGCAGAAATATAGCTCAATGTTGTTGAAAAGATACATAATAATATACTGGTCTGCAAACCTATGAATTATGCAGTTTTGAATACAGAAATGAATGTCAACACAAGATCACTGAAGAGTTTTTATTTATTTAATGCTTGCACTCAGAGACAGATGCATGCTTCCAAACACATACACTGCATCCGAAATTGAATACTTCCCTACTATATAGTATGCGAAAAACAGTACACCAAAAAGTAGTATGTCCGAATACATAGTATTAAAAAAACAGTAAGCGTAAAGTTCCCAGATGATGTGCTACTTCCGCAGATATACTGAAGTGCGCATTTGATGGACACCGATTTTGTTTTCACTATAATAATTACTACAAACTAAGTTTGGGAGATCCAACCAAATCTGTCAAGGGTCTTGTAATAGAACGCATAAAGGGTGTTGTAGTGACGTGACTCTTGTACTCAAGGTATATAATAATAAACAACAATACTAATAATACATATAAAATTATTCTTTGTTATACTCTTAAAAAAAAAAGTCCTATTTTTCTCAAAATGTTTCATCATACATGTCAAGAAGTGCACAGCATAAATACATGCTTTAAATAAACATTAATATAAGTTTTGTGTGCCACATGCAGGATTAAACCTTGCTCACCTTTCATGATTTTGCAGGTATAAAGCTCTTGATTGCTCTAACACTATATAAGATCCTACTGATCTCACTAAATCCCATCAGTAGTTAGGAAAATGCAGAATAAAAGTTAGAGACTGACAACTTTTCCTCTTATGTCAAAACCTTGAGTCTGACTATATCTTAAGAAAAGACATGTCTAAGATACTAACAATGATGAAGTGAAAGTTAGAAAGTGCAAGTGTAAAAATCAGGATTTTTTTTTTTTTTTTTTACCTTTGTGGGAAAGTAGCGACTGAATTTGAACTTCTTCAGAGTGACAGTCATAGTGTAGGTGCCGAAGAACAAAATGAAGGACATGAGAGCAAGATCTGGAACATACTTGCAGGACTTTCCAACCAGTGAGCCCCCATATTTCACACATTCCTTCTTACTCAACTGAGTCCAGTCCAGAGCTGTTACGTTTAACTGAGAAGATGGGAGAAATGCAGAGACAAAAGGTACAAATCAGGGATAGGAGGGAGGAATGTAGACAAAGTAAAGGATAGAAGGGTTTCATGGTGGATAAATGGCAAAAAAAAAAAAAAAAAGAGAAAAATAGAGAATAAAACAGGACAGGACCAAAAACACAGTGCAATACAGCAGGCAAGATCAGTAAAAAAAGTGTCAATTTTAATTAAATTATATTGGATGTCACTCATCTGACATAATACAAAAACACAAAATATCATTGTGGGCTATAAAATCAGTGATAGTTAGTGCAAATACAGTGGATTCCTAGGCTGTAATCTAATTGAGGTCATGCTAACACAAATGTTAATACAGATGTGAGTGAGGTGAAGACAATAGGCACTTACACCAAAGAGAGCAGAGGAATTATCTGGCACTGGGACTACAACATCGAAGATCATTGGTGCCACTGAACAAACAGAGAAAGGGAGAATCAGAGAGGAAAATGAGCAGAACGAATGGAAATATGAATAACACTTTGTTAGAAGGATTTATCCAGGATCAAAGCCAGCTTTGGCAAATGTAAATGACTGCAGGTGTTGCCCGAATAAAATTTTCATTTGGTTTTTGAAATAATCCAGCATGCCTAAACTACTTTCAAAAGACCTCACTGCTACTTTTCATTCACTTCTGCAGGCCATTAGACTAAGTACAAACTCATAAAAAAAAACAAAAAAAAAACATGCTATTTGTCCAGGTGAAACTCACGCATATTGAAATGTACTCACATCAATCAGCAGCCACGTTTGGGGTTTGCAGCAAAAACAAACATAACACAAATAAGTTACAATAATCACATGCACTCAACCAGTTCTCTTTAATCCAGCCTGGTCTCATTGTTAATACGTAGGTATTAATACATAACTTTCAAAGACACAAAACGTACATTTTTGAACGGTGCTGAAACGTACAATATTGACGTATGTATAGCACTAAAACGTAAAAATACTTTTACAGTGAAAAAAACCTAAAACTATAAAGATAAAGATATAAAAGATATAAAAACCTAAAACATGAAGATATATGTATAATTTCCCTTTTATCGTTTTGTAGATAAAAACCCATTTTATACAGAATGTTATAAGAATAAAACAAAATGGACAGAAATGTGTAGGAAAATGACAATTTTAGTAAAAATATAACATTAAAAAGATATTTTGAGCCACTAATCCTACACCTACACCTACCCCTAAACCTACCCATAACCATTTCTTAAAACTACGTACTGTTATAAATAAAAGATTAACAGACAAGCATAATCACAAAGCGCGGGCTTTGACTGTGACAGACGCTGCTGAGAATGAAGATAAAGAATGCCGGATAAAGGGATGATTTTAGATCTGTTCCTTACAAACAAATACAGCGAACAAATAAAATTGATGTGATTTGTGAATTTATGTTGTACTTTGGTGTATCTTATTGTTGTATTGTCACTCGCTGCATAGGAGAAAACGCCTTCTGTGTCGCACAGAAAACAAACTTTTAGGGTTTCAAAGTGTAGTCTTGTTTAACATTATGTAATTGTCATGATCATGAGTTGGAGTGCCCCATTTAGCCACTAGAGGGCACTCCAACATGGACTCTTGTTTCACTGTTTTGGACTTCATTACCCATACTCACCTCCTGGACTCATTATCAGTGGCGGCTGGCCAATAGAGGGCGCTAGGGCGCCGCCCTCCCTGAACCACACACGCAAAATTATAATCATATAAATTATTTAAATGTATATTTGTATGATGTAATATATTAGAAAATCATCTGTGGAAAATATTTTTTTTCACAATCACCATATGTCCTCTCTGTGTGCACCACTCAATTTCAGCTGAGGGGCAATCGAGAAATCGCCCAAAGGAGGTGGGTCTTTGTAGAATTTAGTCAAATGCCTATTCAATATATAAATATATTCAAGATGTGACATAAAATTTAGCCAATCAGCGTCCTCAATTCTTATCTGCAATGGGCGATTTTTTTGTCGCCCCCATACTGCTCAAATGAGGGCTTGGCCAGTAGTGGCGCGATTTTTAATTAATGTTATGTGACAATGGCGGACTCATGACTTTCACAGACATATTCTCCATCTATAAAAGTTAGAAAGTCGAGAAAATATTTCCATTTTGCAGTCAGGCGTGGACGAGCCTTCAGCAAGCACAAACTTCCGTGAACGAGCGCCGTCGCGCGCCGAACAGACGGAGTTCAATCTGAGTAAAATACATTTTGCTCAAAATATTTGTTGACGAACATAATTATGTAGAATTTCGAACCTACAACTAAGTGTATTTGTACGATAGCAGTAACTGTGTAAAGTGACTATTGTAGGGTAATCAAAATAATAATAATTATTAGTCTGTTCTTTTGTTTTTATTTATTTTCATTTTTAGTTTATTGTATTTAATTTCTGCTTCAAAAAACATTTTGTTTTTAGATTGTAAAGGTACAATTTTAGAATGTAGCCTAGGCCTAATGTGATTTGACCCCTTTTTTTGCACTAATTTATAGCATATACTACACAATTACATTCATGTTTGTTTTTATAGCCTTCAATATGAACATTGTTTCTAGGACAATATTGGGCAGGATCTTAAATAAAATAGTTTTTTTTAAATTAAATACAGATTTATTTATTTATTTAGATCTCAGCCCTATGGCATGCTTTAAATACTGAATTTTCCATGTTTTAGATAGATACATTATTATATCACTTGTTAAATGGTTATTTAACAATTAGCCTATTCATTCCTGCATTTCTAAATTTTTTTTTTTTTTTTTTTTGTGCCCCCCCAAATATTTTTTGCACCAGCCGCCACTGCTCATTATCCCATTCATTGCACCCAGCTGTTTTGTGTTTCCTCGTCAGTGTCTGTTCAGTTGTTTCTGCCTTTGTTTGTGGTTTGTTACAATTATGTTACGTTCACTTTTGTACCTCTGGCTTTCTGTTTTTTGTGGACTGTTTATGTGGAGTTTGACCCTTGCCTGTTTTGTGGATATACGACTTTGGATTACCCTACAATAAATGCTGCACTTGGATTTGTACATCTCGTCTGTGTGTCCGTGACAGTAATCCTCCGAAACAAGTTTGCAGCACAAGTCACGAACAGAAATGTTATTTCATATTAAGTAGATGAGTAAATGCATTTAATAAATTTGACTAAAAACATGTATTGGTATGACAATCGAATACAACAGATTTAAAACAATGCCACGATTTTAACATTAATACATAGGAATTCATACACATTCACACTTGGATACGTAAATGATTTACGTTTTATTGCTGTTAATATGTAAGTATTTTTACGTTTTAGTGCTATAAATATGTCAATATTGTACGTTTTTGTGTATGAAAACGTAAGTAAATGTGCGTGTGGTAGAACCACAATTTACTTAAAATACACACGGATTCTCGGATCACGTTGCAGCAAACACCCAGTGGAACTTTGTTTAATCGAGAAATTACTATTTGACATATGAATGTATGCATTTTGACAGTGCAGTTACTCCAAAGTGAAATTTATTCCGTAACACTTTACAATAAGGTTTGATTCCTTACCAAAATCTAATGTTTAAAGTATGATGAAATAACATTGAATCATACCTCTACAGCATATTAATCTAGAATAATGTTCACTCTACAGTACATACACTACCGTTCAAAAGTTTGGGGTCAGTAAGATTTTTTTATGTTTCTGAAAGAGGTCTATTTATGCTCACCAAGGCTGCATTATTTGATCTTGATCAAAAATACAGTAAAACAGTAATATTGTGAAATATTAATACACTTTAAAATAACTGTTTTCTATTTTAGTATATTTTAAAATGTAATTTCTTGTAATTCATGTGATGGCAAAGCTGAATTTCCAGATTGAGAATTACGGAAGTAAAAAAAAACAAACTCTAAAATAACTTTAGCAGTCCTAAGATACTAAAAAGATAAACACTATACTAAATCACAGGTTTTGATAGTTAAAACTAACAAAACCTTAAAAAAAATAAAAAGATAAATTGAAAATAAATAATTTACCTACATTTTAAAAATCTAAACTAATAACTTTATTAACAAATAAAGGTATTTTGAACAAATATGATTTAACAATGAACATAAGTACTGCACTGTTAACTAATTGCACATTATTGCACCATTTGTTCTTCATGTGTAAATCCTGGCACACTAAATTAAGGTAATATTGCTCTACATCTAATTTATTACACAATTAATTCTTCATTTCAGAACTGATGTGCTCTATGCCAAGAATGGACTTACTCGGATCTGGAGCCACACACTCGCACTTGTAGGCCGTAACGTAGTCTGGTTTGAAGTCGGTGTTGATGGGATAGTATTTAAAGGATCCCACCATCTTCTTGATGGCATCAGAGATGAAGATGAAGGAGATGAGGCTAGAGAAACCTTCCTCCGTGAAGCGCGTCATGTACTTTATGATGTAACTGGCATCCATAGCGACCAACAGTAAGCACTGCAAGCAGGCGTGTATTCCGATCCACAGCCTAAGCTCCATGTAATCAATCCCATTATTTCTGAGGAAAAGAAAGTTTAAAGAAAAAATAAAGAGAGATAAATACTAGAGCAGCGAACACAAGAGAGCAAGAGCTTATTTGCATCAGTGAAGAGAGATGATTTATGAGGGTCTTTTACTGGGTTTATGAAAGTGAGCAATCAAGGCTGTACTTTATTGTCCTCAATAATAGACTGTGAAACTATGATGGATTTGTGCGGATGGCTCTCTCACTTGCTGAATTCATAAAGCAGCTTCTCAAAGATGAGGATGGGGCCTGTTGAGCTGAGAATAATGAGAGGTTGACCGCCAAACATGCAGAATACCGTTCCCGCTAGAGCGGTGCCCAAAAAACTCTCCATCACACCCTGACAAGGAAACAAGGTGAGAAAGAGGAGGACAAAAAAGAAAAGGGCTATAGATGAAGCTAGGTCACAAACCTGCTTGTTAAATGCTCCATAAAAGATGATGACATGCAACTTTAAGCAAACTGTCATGTTCAGTGTCAAGTAGAAAACTGTGAGGTGTACCTGGTAATTGTCTGTGGCATCCCCTAGAAGGCCCCCAAAGGTGATTGCATTGGTTATGCAGCCCAGGTAGATGAAGAGCACCGCAGAGATGGACTGAATGTGGAAGCCTTCATAAAAGTCGCTCGGGTACCAGGGAAGCTTCCTCTTGATGTCAAGGAAAAGGCCACCACAGAACCTGCCCCGTAAACATAGATGTTTAATCCATTATTCATCAGGGACCTGTCCTCTTTAGCTTGTATTAGACAGACAAACAGAGGCAAGATCTATCTTGAATATTAGCACCGAGTACTGCCAGCCATTTTCTATCTCTAAGTCCTAGCATACCCTTTAGCGCAGTTCCAAAAAGCGCATTGCATTTTCCTTTTTGGACATACTGATCAAGATATGAACTCTACTAAGCCTCGGAGCTCTAAAGTACCTTCCAATTATTTGTAAAGTCAGATAAAACAAATATATATACCCAAAAGGTATACTCAAGAGTTTTTCAAACTTTCAGCTGAAGCGTTTTAGAGACTCTGCAAGGTAAAGTACAAGTACAAGAACATTGGGTCCTAAAGATCAACAGGCAAATGGCCATACACTCTGTGTGGCCGTCATTTAAATTTCAATTAAATTCCTGAATTTAAGCTGAATTTGAATTGAGGTGGCAAACATAAGGCAGAATTAAAATGGGATGGATGAATGGATTGATGGATGGATAATGTCTAATCATGTCAGTCAGTGTATTCACACACCCACCTCCCCGTAAATGCCAATTCTTCACCAAGTTCATGTGGAACAGGCATCTCTTCATCCTCGCCAACAGGCCCTCCACCACCTGCTGTCCCGTTCATCTGACCCAGCTCATTGAGGGAAAACACAGACTTCCTTTTCAGAGAAACAAAGAGGAAAGTAAAGATGTGAAGCATTTGGGCCGTAAAAAAAGCCACAGAAGAAGAATTAGCTTTACCTTTTGTCTGCTGAGGGAGTTTTTTTGGGGGGTTCTATGCGAATTTTGGGGTCCCATTCTCCAGGTGGAAGAACAATCACCTCATCCAGGAACTCATCAATGCCAGCAATCAGATCCTCCCGGTCCCTGGCTTTATATGCTACGTCACTGAAGAGCTGCGGATAAAATCGAGGAAATCAATCTTGGATCACTTTAAATGGCAATGTTTATCCAAGTTCATCTGGAAGAACTGAACATTAAAGATGATGAGAATGTACTGTAGACTGTATGAAAGATACTTATTGCAAACAAACAAATTAATCAAACTTACATCATCCACCATAAGAGTGGCAATGGCACGTCCAATCTCATTGTAAGATTTGGCTTTACCAGGAGGCCCAAGTAGCACAAACAAGAATCTGTCCATTAAGAGATACATATTCAAATCCTTAGTTCATTGAACTTTTTCCATGATCTTTTTACAAAAATACTGTGAATGTGCAAAACTGTTACCTGGTGGGCACTGGGACTTCCGTCAGACCCCCAAGAGTGGTGGCCTGAGACAGCCGAACGAAAGCAACAAAGGGTTTTTCTAAGAAATCCACTTCTCCCACCAGAACATTGGATGCCTCTGCATCTCTGGGGATTTTCTTCATGAACTTGTTCTTCAGCTGAAATCAAAGTGAGCAAAGAAAAAGTAATATAAAAGGATTTGATGGGTACAAAAGGACCCATATGTTGTTCCATCACAGGACCCTTGTTGTCATTTAACCCTTCTGTTCCATCATAATGTCATCAAGGTCTTAGAAAGTTACAGCCCTTTAACTCTTCTATTCCATAACAGGACCCTACTGTTGTCATTTAACCCTTCTGTTACAGGACCCTTAAGTTGTCTTTAACCCTTCTATTCCATCAGAGGACCCTCATGTTGTCTTATTTAAAAGCTTTTAATTGTATTATTGGTCAGGAAAAGTGCTAAATTTAAGCAAATGCACTACTTGAAAAGTAATTGCTGTCTCAGAAAAACATCAAAGACAGAATTACGTTTTTGTCAGAATATGGGAAGTTATGTGCGGAGTGATGAATCACAATGAAACACGAGTTGCATGATGATGTTCCAGAGGGGTGTCTTCAAAAATCTGGAGAGAAATATAGTAATAAATGCATGTCCACAACAGTGAAGCATGGAGGAAAAGGTGTCATTGTGTGGGGAGCCTTTTTAGCTGCTGGTACTGGTGAGTTACTTCACTGTGAAAAGTCAACTATCACTATCATTTTCTATGGTTATTTATTTTAATAACAAATATCGAGAGCGCATCAATGTAATACGTAAACAAAACTCTCAGCTCAACTTAACGCTGGGCTCTTTGTGAAGCAAGTTTACCTGTTTAAACACAAAAGTTTAAACACAATAGTTGATTTACTGCTGTTCACTACTGTTCACACACTCACTTGTACTATTCTAAACTCGCTGAAAACAAAAAAAAGTCAGTTGCACTTTATTTTACAGTATGTGCACTTTAAATGTTCTTTCAGTGTATTTACCAAGAAAGCACTGAATAATATAAGGTTACATGGGTTAAGATTAGGTTTAGGGGTGGTAGGTTTAAGTTAACCAGTTATTGTAATTACTACAATAAGTATATAGTATGTACAGGCAAAACAAGACTGTAAAATAAAGTGCAACAAAAACGTCTTCAGGCTTTATCACCACAATTATCAGCACGATTCCTTCTGTAACCCTTGAGTAAAAGGCAGTCTGGATTTAGATTAGCCTTTCTGCTTTCCTTCTGTCTTTTTTTTAAACAAATCATAAACCAAGCATTCATCCCCCGCTGTTATGCCATTCACAGGATTATATATCAACTGCACATTGTACATGAGGGATGCATATGAATGGAGTTTAGAAAAGCTATTGGGTTATCTGGCAGACAGAGCTCAATGTGTTGAGGCATATTTTCCAAAAACCAAAATATCTAACTTCTTTGGCTAACAGCAGAGTTCCTCCAAACAATGTTTTATATTTTTCATATCTCCATGAACAAAATTGAAATGAGTTTTACAAAATTTATACAACAGCCTTTTGAGGGAGTGAAATAAGGTTGTCCTATTTCTATAACAAGCTTGATTTTAAACAAGGAAGTCAAGAAAAAATGTTCAATCATTTTTTTCAATGATTTACACTACCGATCAAAAGTCTCTTATGCTCACCAAGGCTGCATTTAATTGATCAAAAATACAGAAATATTGTTAAATATTAAATATTTAACAATATTATTATTTTTAAATATTAAAAATTTTAAGTAACTGTTTTCTATTTTAATGTATTTTGAAATGTAATTCTTGTGATGGCAATCTGAATTTTCAGCATCCATTACTCCAGTTTTCAGTGAAACATGATCCTTCAGAAATCATTCTAATATGCCGATTCGGTGCTCAAGAAACATTTCTTATTATTAACGTATTATGTAAAATTAAAAAATTGTGCTGTTAATTTATTCAGGAGACACAATAGAATATAATTCATTAGAAATCTTTTGTAACATAATAAATGTCTTTACTGTCACTTTTGATCAATTTAGTGCACCCTTGCTGAATGAAAATATTTATTTCTTAAAAATCCCAAACTTTTGAGTGACAAGCGTACAGGTATTAATCAAGAATTTGTGTTGTATTGAAATATGTAAGATGATTAATATTATACTTGACTACAGATTCTGTGTTTATAAATTTAAAGTTTAGTTTCAATATGCCATAAGGAAGTTCATTGTTTTCTGCTTGTCTTTATATATAGTCTTTTTGTCAAAATTATTTTGTTTAAGTCCAGCTAATGGGAGCTTTTTGTTAAGACAGGACTAACGAGCAAAGATATAAATTACATTTTAAAGGTAAAAATAATTAATACATTCCTGATACAATAGCAAAGCACAAAAGCAGGACAGTAATAAATGCGTATTGTGACTGGTGGCTACAGCCTTGTACATTGAGTGCTTATGGAAAAAAACAGTGACACCATTTTCCAGAGGGAGCGGGCCGCAGCTCCCGGGTATCTCTCTGCATGTGAGAGCTTAGCACGAGGACCACATAGTCAGATGGCACGTTTTACCAATGGCAGATCAATAATGACCTAGACACCAGACTACAGCAATGCAGAGCACACCAGATCAGCAGAACCACATACACACAAATATGAAAATATGGAAAGTTTATTATGGCCGGAATTTCTCATTTTGGTGATGATTCTGAAGGACTACAGGACTTGCTTTCTGTGACCTCAAAACATGGTCAAATCTAAAAATATATCTTTTTAATTTATATTCAGAAAAAACATAAATTGCGTTGATTTAAGTTATCAATCATATTCCAATAGTTTGACTATAAAGAAATTAGAAGAGGCATTGATTTATAGAATCTGTCTGAATTTGTCAGTCTGGAAAACTGAAAACAGCAGCTAAAAATATCTTTAAAGCAAATACAAAAAATCTGTGCAGACGCTATTGTGAACAATACAATGGCTGTTGTGCCTTGTCAAATTGTGGCTTTCTATAACAGATAAAGACACATTGTGATACCATGTGACTCACCTGGTCCGTGCTTGGTGTGTCTGCAATGTCATTCATACTCCTGCTTTGAGCGTGGCCTACGCACACACAGGCACACATATGCACAGAAATGTAATTACAAATTTTTAATCAAAATGATAAATAAGTCTTACTCTACTCCAACAGGATATAAAGCTGACTAGCTATTTGACAACTAATCTAGCATCACTCACTAACTAATTAAACATCTGAATACTCTTTCTGGACAGATTTAATGAAAAACGTTTCTATAAAAAAGCTAATTAAAAACACAAAATGTTGATCAATCACATTACCCTAAGCAGAATTAACTCTTTAATCAGTTTTAACCAAACCTAAAGATCACTGACACTTTCTATGGGTAACACTTTACAGTAAAGTTTTATTTGTCAACTTTAGTTAACATGAACTAACAATGAAGAACAGTTATCTTAGTTAATGCTAATTTCAACAAATATCTGTTAATATGATTCAATAGACCTTGGTTGCCTAGGTTACCGATTTAGTTGAACACTTGTTACTTGTTGCTTTGATTGGTTTGATATTGTATATAATGAGCTAGCTTTCTGTCTGTCTTTGTTTGGTATTCGTTGCATGAAGTTATTCCATTCGTGTTTTGATCCAGAGAATCCTGAGTGTTGTGAGTTTGTAAATAAAGCACTGATGCACTTAGATCCAGCTTTATTTTCTTCCCAGCTCTTCAACCAGCTGTGACATTACCAGAATATGAAATATTAAAAAAAAGGATGAAAAGAGACACAGACTCACGTAGTCGGCCATAGTTTGCTTGTTTGCTGCGCAGATCTTCTGTAGAGCGATTAAAATTTGCTCCAGTGGCAGGAGTTCGGGCTGGGCTCCGAGCTATGAAAGACAAACAACATTACAACTATTTAAATTACCTATTAACCCTTTGGTGCACAAGCTATGAAAACCCCTTCTAATGCGCAACATGGGTCAAAAATGACCCGTATTCATTTCCTATGTAATTTCAATCATGGTTGAGTGTTTCTTTGCTGAATCTTTAAAATAAATGTATTTTATCATTTATTTATTCCAGGTATTCCTTAAATATCTTGTTTTTGATTGTCAAAAACCATTATGTTCATTTTTTCTTTCTTACTTTATAAACAAACACAGTTTTGTATGTCTACATCAATTTTACACACATGGGGCAAAAATTACCTGTATTTATTTACTATGTTATTTCAATCATGACTGAGTGTTTCTTCGCTGAATCTTTAAAAGAAATTTATTTTGTCATTTATTTATTCCAGCTATTCCTTAAATATCTTGTCTTTGATTTTCACAAATCATAGCTTTTGTGTTTCTACATCAATTTTACACAAATGGGTAAAAAATGACCCATATAGAAAGCTTTGCAAATGTTCGCAAGTAGGAACATATTTACTGCAGACAACTGCTCATCTGCCACACATTTCATGTCTCAACATGGCTGCTTTTGTATATTTGATGGATGAAAGTCATATTATATTTCATTTAATAGGCTATATATTATATTTCATAATTTTTATTTTTTGTCATAAACCAATGCTACTGGTCACCTTTTACATCTATCAGTGGTCCTGAAAAGTAACAGTTTTGAACAAGGTTTCTGTCCAACAGTGAAAATATATAATAAATATTCTTGTGCTTTTGATTTTCTTTATCTAGAGTGTTAGCGGCTGGTCCTCAACAGAACTGAGGTGGATGATGACATCACCGTAAAAAAAAGTTGAAAGTATACTTTGCGCACAGTCGAACACAATTTAAATTTGTATGTGCAGGTTGCACATACACAGTTACAGAAATCCGGCGGAAATTATAAAGTTACAAAAATCTGTATGCTGACCCTCACGTACGCATAAAAAGTGAAGTATACTTTGGCCTTTAGAAAGATAATGACACAAAAAAAATTAATTCAAAAAGAAAGGAAAAATTTAAATAAGGATTTGTTAATTGAGTAATACCTGGAATAATGAATGATGAAATTAATGTATTGTAATATATGCAATATAGAAAAGAACTCATTCAGGTCACTTTAGACTCATGTTGTATATGTCCAATACTGTTACTTTTCAGGAACACTGACAGACATAAAGGGTGACCAATTCCATTGATTTATGACCAAAAAATATCTATATATATATATATACATATAGCCTAATATATTAAATATAATAAGACTTACATCCATCAAATATACAAAAGTAGCCTTGTTAAGATGTGAAATGTGTGGCAGATGAACAGTTGTCTGCAGTAAATATGTTCCTATACTTGCAAAAATTTGCAAATATTAAAGATTTCTATATGGGTCATTTTTGACCCATGTGTGTAAAATTGATGTAGAAACTGCATTTGTTTATAAAGTAAGAAAGAAAAAATAAACAATTATTTGTAGAAAATCAAAAACAAGATATTTAATGAATACCTGGAATAAATAAATGACAAAATACATTTCTTTCAAAGATTCAGCGAAGAAACACTCAGTCATGATTGAAATAACATAGGAAATGAATATGGGTCATTTTTGACCCATGTGTGTAAAATTGATGTAGACATACAAAAACTGTGTTTGTTTATAAAGTAAGAAAGAAAAAATGAACATAATGATTTTTAACAATCAAAAACAAGATATTTAAGGAATACCTGGAATAAATGAATGATAAAATACATTTATTTTAAAGATTCAGCAAAGAAACACTCAACCATGATTGAAATTACATAGGAAATGAATACGGGTCATATTTGACCCATGTTGCGCATTAGAAGGGTAGTGATACAAAAATGATTTTTATTCAAAAAGTAAGAAAGAAAAAATGAAAATGAGGATTTGTGATGATCAAAAACAAGTTAATTGAGGAATACCTGGAATATTGTATGATGAAATTAATTTCTTGCAAAGATATAGAAAATAAAAACTCAGCTGGGTCATTTTTGACCGTTTTTCTAACAAGCTGATGTTAATGATCTATGTAAAAAGAGCAATGAAAGAATTAAAATGGGATTGGGATTGTTCACCAAAAAGTCTATACTCACCCTCATGTCACTTGAAACCCATATGATCTTTTTTATGCTCAGGCTGAATTTAACAATGTTTCTAAACAATGAAAGTGGATGGTGACCAATGGCTGTCAAGTTTCAAAAAGAAAAAAAAGCAGCATAAAAGTAATCTTCTGAAGCTTTGTGTTTTTGTGCTTCCTTTGCTTTTTGTCCTTTTCAGAGCTTGACAGCCACTTGGCTCTCATTATATGGAAGAGACCGGCCTGAATGTTCTGCTGACAAACTCATTTTGTTTTTTGCGAGAGTTTACACAATACAAGTTTGATGATTCAATACAGGTTTAATGATCATTTTTGGATGAACTGTCATTTTAAGACAATTAAGCAATTAGGCTGCATGCATTATACTTGAATATGCACAAAAAAAAACATCTTCAAATTGACAACTGAATCGCTACAGCACTATAATTTAGTTCTTGTTCATTTACTCCTGCATTTTTCAACCTATTGTGCAGAATATGTGTAGGGATAGAAAGAGAAAACATTTAAAGATTGAATGAACACTCACTGCCGCCTCCAGAGCCAGACTTTCCCAGATCTGCAAGGGAGCGATGGATTGGCTTCTTTGTCTGGTGTCTGTGCTTTCTCAACAAAACAAAGCTGATTTTATCTCTCAGCTCAGGGCTGATCAACCCTTCCTCTATCTGACGTTCGATGATGTCATCTACATGAGACAAAAGTTAAAGAAGTTTTCTTTTAAAGTATATTGGTAGCAAAACATAATGCAGCGAAACTGTAGAAAAACATTATAATGCAACAAAACTTAAAGGATTAGTTCACTTTCACATAAAATTGTCTTATCTAGCGAAACGATCGGTCATTTTAGAAAAAAAATGTAAATGTATATGCTTTATATAAACAAATAATCGCCTTCCGAGTGCTTCCGCCAAAACTGCACTTTTGTTTCCTTCAAAAAGCTTGCGCTGTATGTCCTACGCCTTCCCTATTCTACTTACGGAAAAAATGGAACTGGCGCTGCGTTCGTTCCGTAAGTAGAATAGGGAAGGTGTAGGACATACAGCGTAAGCTTTTTGAAGAATACGAAAGTGTGGTTTGGAGGTCATTGAAGTCCATTATGAGGAGAATAATCCTGGAATGTTTTCATCAAAAACCTTAATTTCTTTTCGACTGAAGAAAGAAAGACATGAACATCTTGAATGACATAGGGGTGAGTAAATTATCAGGAAAATTTTATTTGAAAGTGAACTAATCCTTTAAGAATAAAATGAAAAAGATACCCTTTTCTGAATTACACTTCAGTATGCAAGACAATATCTGTTGTACAAAGGATTAGATGTCATTGCTCACCGACTATCTGTGGGAGTGAGTATCCCTCCAGGTCCAACAGCACTGTGCCTGTCTGTAAGCATGTCCGCAGTTCAAACAGGCTGTGCAGTGAGAGCGTGGAAACGTGGGGTTTGCTCCATCTCTCCCCACCCTCCTCAACCTTTTCCTCAAACTTCACCCACCTGCAGATACGCACAGTTACACACACAAAGTTGAAGTCAAGCAGAGAAAAAAAGAAAATGTAAGTTACTGATGTTGTTCAGATGTGGAAGCTGTTTGTTTTAAGGTGAAATGTGTCATTTCTGTCTCACTAGAGCAGAGGTGCCCAAACCATTTAGTATGAAGGGGCATAAGTCAAACTTAATTTGAGTTTGATTTTCTGGCATAGGCCGAAAATAAATGTTGCATTATATTTAATCATATTACATTCAAATTTATCGTTTTCAAAAAAATCTAATTCACTTGTATTCTTAACACTTCAATGCTAAATGTAACTTTTTAATAGAAAGATGTGAAATGAAGATATGCTTCAATAACGTGTTTTTTCAAATCTCTTATATGACATATGACATAAAAGGCCAAATCAAAGGTCATCACAGGCCAACTTTGGCCAGTGTCACCTGGTTTGGGGATCTCTGCAATACAGGCAGCAAATGGTAGTGAAAAAATAATGATTATGGATCCTTTTCACGGACTGTGATTACATGTTTCCATTGTTATCAACATTGCATATCTAGTAATTTTTTTATTTTTTAATGTAATACACATTTATAATGCTATACTTTGTGTTATTGTTAAGGTAGGTTAACAACTGTAATGTAACTTGGTCGAGACAGGAACACAGTGAAACAAAGTACAGTACGCCCTCCTCTGGAAAGGCGCATCTTCGCAATGTACAAGGTCCAACTGAGGACGGAGGGTGCGATGTCCTGAGATGAAGCTGGCCATGGTTGAGACCCAGATGGAGCAAAGGAGATATGGAGCCTGAGTACCATCGCAGCATCGCTAATCTCACTACTCAAGCGGAAACCAAAGAAATAATCATGGACACGACTCGAATGAAACCTCTTGCTGCCAAGGACCAATTCTAACCCCCTCGGTCATTGTAGCACCTATTCGTTGGGATATAATGGAAAAATTGCAAAGGGAACAGCAGACATGTCCCCCTGACCTGCATTATGTCCATAGGTCTCTACGCCAACGAATCATGCAATGGGTTCACAGATCTCTTAGCTCTGGGCATCCTAGCATTCAACAGACAATTGAACTGCTGCTTAACTCTTTTTGGTGGCCTAATCTAATTATGATGTGACTGTTTATGTTAAGTCTTGCAGTGTGTGTGCTCAATCCAAAACACCCCGGGAACTCCCAGCTAGTGATGGCCGATTTCGAAACACGTGCTTCATGAAGCTCCGAAGCTTCATGAATCATTTGTTTCAAATCAGTGATTCGGAGCGTGTATCAAACTGCCAAAGTCACGTGATTTTAGTAAACGAGGCTTCATTATATCATCACTGTTTCGAAACATTTCAAAAGTTTGAAATTTCAGTGGTTCACCGGAAGAGGGCGATGATAAAGTTAACCCATGAATCATGCAGATTCACTGAGAACTGTTGACAAAGTGTGTATGGGTTTTACCTGATCTCTGATAAGTTTTATAAATTTGTAGATGTTTTAATTAGACATTAGAATAATCAAAATAAATAATGGTAGTTATTAATCTCTTATTTGCCTGTTTAGCTTGAGCCATGGAACAGAGAAACAAGCCTTGAAAATTGATAAAAGAACACATATTATACAGACACAATATATTTAATCTTATTAGATGATTAGTTATTTGCATTTGATTGATTTTACTCTCAATAAAACATTTGCAATAGATTTGTAAAAGGTGTTTTTACTGCATGTTTAGTGTGAGTTTTGTTGCATTTACACTGTTCTGACCACTAGGTGTCACCGTGGAGTCGGGTGTCAGATTGTTTCGAAGCCTCGAAACATCACGGCACATTTGATTCAACTGCTTCAGTGTTTCACGAAGCCTCGCTCTGCCCATCACTACTCCCAGCTGGTCTCCTAGAACCCTTGCCAATTCCTCAGCGTCCTTGGTCCCATCTGGCTGGGTGGCTGCCAAAGACATCTTAGACCCATCCTTGATTCAGGTATTCCACCAGACACATCCCAGTCGACATGTATCCAGACCAAGGGTATGGCCATGAAGAACACCTGGAGGTGTTCATAGGGAAAGGGATTTTGTAACATCTGCATCCGCCATCCATTCCTCCAACCGCCAGAGGGAGCCATCTCCTGAGACTACTGACTACTGCTTGTTCTTCATGCATCAGTTCCTGTTCCTATCTGTTATAAGCCATGTTGTTTGTTCACCATGTTGCAAAGTATTGCCAGTTTATCCTGTCTTTACAGAGCGTTTCTCTTTCCTTGTTTGTTTGCCACATGTATGTTTCTCTGTTTGTTCTTGACTATGGTTTTTGGATTACAGATATTTGTTGTCATCTCCCATTCACCTCTATATAAGTTTACCCAACTATGATGACTTCCGCTTCTGGAAAACCCTGGAAATGTGAAAAGGGTCCATTTCTAAACAGATGTTCCAAACTCTCCTTCTGCCGTGCAATGTCTTTGTTTAAAAATGGCTTTTTATTAATTTTTTTTATTAATCTTTTAGTCATTTTCTTCTGTTTCAATTAACAAAAATGTTTTTAATTGTTTTAGTTTCTCGCCACAGAGCCACAGAATCAACATACAAATGGCTTACTAATAGTTGTCTCTTCCAAATGGGATAGGAATATTTTGATATTACAAAAATACAGATTTTCATTTCAATCACACTTGTCAAACTCCGCTCCTGGAGGGCCATTGTCCTGCAGGGTTTAGCTCCAAACAGCTCCACAACACCTGTCTCAATCAGCTCCCTAGCTTCTGAGGTTATGAATCAGTATATCGTGTACACAAATTTGGGCACTGGTAAGGACAATAAGGACCCAGGCTCACTACACATTGGCGCACTGATGACTCTATTTCCAGTGATATGAAGACATCCTCATTGTACAGCATCACTACTGGTATTTATGAACAACAGATACATTTTTAGCTTTTCTATAGTAAACTTACAAATTCAATACCATTCAAGTGGTTTTTCTGATTACATAGAGCTGTAGCAAGTAAGAGCAAGTCATGGCAACCAGATACAGTACATCGCATGCAAATTACTTGAGCTATGTGTATTTTTGCAGGGCTAGCAATAAACACGTTGAAAATAATGCACTATAAACATGTTTGTCAACAGAATCTCAAAGTAGACTTTTATTAAGCAAATCAAGGAGTGAATTACTCACCCACTGCTTTAAAACAGATATCTGTTGAACATGATTCAATTAAGCAGTTTATATTCAAGCAGTTTATAAGTTTTGTTTGGCCGCTGTACCACCTGACTGCTGTAGATTCATTTAGGCGTTGATAGTGGTGCCATAGAAACGCATAATTCCCAGTCAGAGGATGTGAACAGCTCCGAATATAACGTCACGTGTTGTCACCTCAAGATTACGGTAATTACACGGTGGCGTGAATGCAGCATGAGTATTTTCACATGCATTGTGGGACTTTTTAGGGAGTGAACGTTTCAGTGCACTGGAAGGATTTTATGATTGAGACAGTGCCCTGATTACCGATTACTGCCCTGGTTTCCAGTAATCCTGAAGACCTTGATTAGCAGGTGTGTTTGATTAGAGCTGGAGTGAAACTGTGCAGGACAAGTGGCCCTCCAGGTTTTGACACTCCTGAGTTAAATGATTTTGAATTTCCAATAGGTGTAAGACTGATGCCATTTGTGATGCCTTTGTGTGTATGTTTTTATACCTTGCGGATTCTTTCCACTCCAGCTCGTCTCCCTCGTGTTGCAGCGTGTCCATCTCAGTGAAGAGAGTGGGTGTGGGCATGGTCTCCTCCTCATCCCCTAAAATGTAGCGCAGTCGCTCTGCTGCAGGGGACACTGTGAGATGAATAAGAAGAGAAGTGATTGAAAACTTTCTTGCTTGGATCTCACTCAGTCAGAGATCAGAATGAGGTAGCCTTCATAAATAAAAGGTTCAGTGGCATGCAGCACCACACACAGTGAAAGTATTTGCCCAAAAGCTGAGAAGAAAAAACAAGGACCCCAACTGTGCGTTTGATACAGTGCTGTGTTGGCTGCCTGTGCGTGGATGAACACCTGCACAGTGTAAGCCATTGTTCACTAATTTTCTGGGTGAGGTTTAAAGTTGTGACTGAAGCTAAGAATCCACACTGTGCATGTTTTTCTGGGCTTGTTTGAGGTGATGCCAGGGAGCATGTGGCAACGTCCAGGTCTTTCTATCCTTTTTTAGGTTTCATTTCTTTGCTCAGCATTTCTCAGCTCTGTTAGAGCTGAGAAATGCCTGACAGAGCTGAGAAATGTACCTGTTAGGTACATCTTAGGTACATCTTTATTTTTCACTATGGTTTGATCATCGCTGCCTGTTTCATCCACACACAGGCTTCCTGAGGACTAAAGACATGACTCAAGAAGGAGAACAGAAGCCCATAGATGTCAAGATGTGAATGAGTTGCCAGCATAACAAAGAGCCTAGAAAGAGTCTCTTTTAATGCCATAGTGCAAGTGAGAGAATAAGGGTCTTTAAAACTATCCAGTTTATTATATGTGAAGAGAAGCTTGTTAGACTAAACACTGAGAACACAGCTGACAGAGAAAGGTGAGTTTAATTAAAAAGGCAAGAGGCAAAAATGCAAATTGTGCTGCTGTCGTGGACACTTCAATTATCATAATTCAGCAATAATGAAACATGAACAAGTGATTACTAAGAAGCTGTTGACTAAATTACAGTTTAATGACAAATTATTAAAAAGTTCAGTCTAAGCATCATTAATGCATAAATCCAGCATTAATGTCAGAAATAAGTCAGTATGAAAAAATATATATATTATTTATTTTATAAATGCATTTTATAGATCTTTTTTTATGTTCTGACCTCATGTTTAATCAAAATGTCATAACTGGATCTTCCTGTTTAAAGTGCAATGCCCACACCTCAAAGTCTCATTTTAGATAATCCGTTATACTCAGATGTATATCACAATACACAAGAAAAGGTCAATACTTCGGTTTCAACACAACTTTAAATATTTACTGTTACAAATGGTGGTATGTCTAAGCTGAAGCTGTCTGAAGCTGCACTGAGGTGATGTGTAATTACTCAGAAAAGATCAATAACATTGGCTGTGTCCGAAATCGCCCCCTATATCCTTAAATAGGGTGCTATTTGAGGGGACAGACATTCATAGTGGAGTCCGAAACCATAGTGGATGTCATCGAGTGCATTCAATCCCATAATGCGACGCAATAACGAGTATCCAACCGATGTACTGTACACTCAACCGTATATCTATCGGTGCTTCTCAATACACAAATTGATGCTTCCTCGTTTCCTCGCACCTACGTCCTCCAGCCCGTGACCTGGAAACTGATTGAATTCAGCCATTTTAAAAGACATCTCAATTCTCTAATTTCACCACGAGAAGGCAAGGAACGAGAAGTGAGGAAGCTTCCTGAGGAGTCATGAGCGAGGATACACAGGTGTATCCTTCCCTCGCATCTTAAAGGGTTAGTTCACCCAAAAATGAAAATTCTGTCATTTATTACTTACCCTCATCCCGTTCCACACCCATAAGACCTTTGTTCATCTTCAGAACACAAATTAAGATATTTTAGTTAAAATCCGATGGCTCCGTGAGGCCTTCATAGGGAGCAATGACATTTCCTCTCTCAAGATCCATAAAGGTACTAAAAACACATCTAAATCAGTTCATGTGAGTACAGTGGTTCAATATTAATATTATAAAGCGACGAGAATATAAAAAAAAAACAAATATCAAAAAAAGAATGTTAAAAAAAAACAAAATAACGACTTATTTTTTGTGATGGCCGATTTCAAAACACTGCTTCATGAAGCATCGGAGCACAAACGAATCAGTGTATCGAATCATGATTCAGATCGCATGTCAAACTGCCAACGGCTGAAATCACGTGACTTAGGCGCTCCGAACAGCAGATTCGACACACTGATTCATTTGTGCACCTAATCTTCCTGAAGCATTGTTTTGAAATCGGCCATCACTAAATAAGTCGTTATTTTGGTTTTTTTGGCGCTCCAAAAAATAATCTCGTCGCTTTATAATATTAATGAGAGAGGAAGTATCATTGCTCCCTATGAAAGCCTCACGGAGCCATCGGATTTCAACTAAAATACCTTAATTTGTGTTCCGAAGGTCTTACGGGTGTGGAACGGCATGAGGGTTAGTAATAAATGACAGAATTTTCATTTTTGGGTGAACTAACCCTTTAAGGGGGTGGAGCTAAGATGCGAGGGAAGGAAATGAGGATGCACAAATAAGAAATGAGAAGTACCCTATGCACTCATTGGCTAGAATACCGATAATGCAATGTGAGGGTCGTGCCGAATGAATTCTTGTGTCTCGCCAGAAGATGGCACCTGCAGCTGAATCATCCATTTTCCAAACCGCTGGTCCAATGTGGGTACAGCATAAGATCACACAGGTATAAATTCCTTTTTAATTGATTATTAAATTGTTTAATTAAAGTTTATACATGCTAGTTTCCATGACAGAGTTCAAGATAAATCTTTTCATTACTACTGGAGCTGCTAGTTTCAAATGGGTCCCACTTTATATTAAGTGGCCTTAACTACTATGTACTTACATTTTAATTAATCATTTGATACAATGCACATATTGTGTACATACATGTTTTTACATTGTACTTATATTTTAAAAACACCTGCATGTAATTACATCTGTAATTAATTTCTGTAATTACATTTATAATTACACTGTTGACCATCCCTTACACCTTACCCCTACCCTTAAACCTACCCATACCACCAATCCTGTCCCTAACCTTACCCATATCCCACCTCAATAGCAGCAAAAGTGTTTTGCAATTCAATATGAACCCAATAAGTACACTTTACTTATTTTTTGATGTAAGTACATAGTAGTTAAGGCCACTTAATATAAAGTGGGACCTTCAAATGAGTATTAAATGGCAAGCACAAACTAAGCACTAAGCACCCTTGCTCACTCTTTTTCATTTACTCCTTCAATCCAGCGATTTTTATTGTTATGTATGAGTGCTTTTTTCTCCTTTCACAAACAAAGAAAAAAAAAATGTGTCTCATTTGATTGAGTGGACCAGCCGTCAATCTGAGTGGGCCAGTGCCTCCCTGGCCCTTACATAGCCTCGCCACTGGTGCATTTTCTCTAAATGTTTGCTTATTTCATTGTTCTGTGCTGGCTGCAAACTTTGATGCCCCATAAGTTGTTTATTCTCAAGCGTTTAGAGATGCATCACCATAATTGTTTTTCATGGTCTTCTGCAGTGACGACTCTATCCTGCCCTCGGCACAGCATGATATTGAGAGTGAGGGTGCGGGGTATATCCGATAAACCGAGCACAACTCTATTTCACACACACAAACACACACACGCACACGCACAGAAACGTACGGCAGTATTGCTCCCTATAGACCTCTTGAACTTGCACTCTCACTTCTGCCTCACAGGGCATTTGAATTTAACCACTTCCCATCTTTTGCATTTGTGCATTGTGATTCTACATTCTACTACCTGTTTTTGGGGATCATCAGTCTTATTGGGGGTCACCATATTGGCAATGAAAAAGTAGAAAGATCTGAAAGTTTTTACCCTGCTCAGTCACAAGACACAAGTATCATCATATTTAATACTGGACATATTTTACAAATCGCTAATGTGAAGGACTTCAAGCTCAGTTTTAGAACTGATTGAGGACTCACTGGTTCTGTTGATGTCTGGTGGCAGGTTGTGTTCTGGTTGATCCAGGCCTCCCGCCTCGAGATCGTACCGGTCTCTGTCATCACAATCATAGTGTTCGTGTCTGTGATGGTCGTGCCGAAGTCTTCGATCTACATCTGCATCACGACTCGACGCGGACGACCGTCTCCTCCTGCGTTTGCGACGGTAACCGCGGGGGACTGGTACACCAATGTAGATGGACTGATGGTCTGAGGGAGGCAGATAACACTATGAGAAGAAGCTTAACAACATATTATTCGATGTCTTGGATTTCATTGATCTTGGAAAGTAATTTCATGCTCCATAGAAGATGTTCTGGTCAGTCAAGTCAACATGTTCAAGACCAAAGTGGCATGATCTGGTGTATCTACTGATGCAGTAGCCCTCAATACTGACATTGTAGGATCAATAAATGGCCTATTTATTTCAAATAATTATTCATGCTTCCAGTTCTGTCAAAGCACAGACA
This sequence comes from Megalobrama amblycephala, assembly GCF_018812025.1. Classification (NCBI taxonomy): domain Eukaryota; kingdom Metazoa; phylum Chordata; class Actinopteri; order Cypriniformes; family Xenocyprididae; genus Megalobrama; species Megalobrama amblycephala. The sequence goes on from NC_063047.1 coordinate 9,012,900, forward strand.
CTAACAAGAGAATGTCTAGCCATAAGAAAAACATACTGTTTAAATTAAAAACACCCTCAACCTGTCATTCATCAAATTATTAGAGCAAATGAAGTGTTGGAAAGATCCATTAATCCAGGAAAATATGAATAAATATTTTTATTATTATTGTTTTTGTTATTATTAAATGTTTTAAGTGTTTGCATTTCAAAGGGCTGTACAGTACAGTTCAAAAGTGTGGGGACAGTAAAAAGTACTTTCTATTCATCAAAAATATCCTGAAAAAATATATAATGATTTCCAGAAAAAAACAGCACATCTGTTTTTAACATTACTAATAATAATAAATGTTTCCTGAGCACCTAATCATATTAGAATAATTTCTGAAGGATCATGTGACACTGAAGACTGGAGTAATGACCGCTTAAAATATAGCTTTGCCATCACAGGAATAAATGACTTATTTAAATATATTAAAATAGAAAATAGTTATTTTAAATTGTAATAATATTTCAAAATATTTCTGTATTTTGGATCAAATACAATGGAGCCCTTAAAAAAAGTTTTAAAAAATCATACCGTCCCCAAACTTTGTGTATGTATGATGGAGTGTTAGCGTATGTATGATGGAGAAGACCACACAAGATTCACTGTCAAAAGCACAAAGCCTCATTACATTATTTTCTCCCTCAGGGAACACTGTTGCTTTTGTAATTTCATGTCATAACTATAATTATCCCTCATCTTCACATAACATATGTTTTATGAAATGTGAAGTGGAGGAGGAAAAAACTGTCTGGCTAATTGTGAAAGCAAGCGGAAATGTGAAAAACATTTTAAGCTGTTGGCACAGTAATAATAACTTCACTAATTTGAACATAAAGTGCTTTTTACAATGTTTAATTTTCTATCTTTTTGAGATGGCAAAATGGTAGAATATTTGTGACACTTTATTTCCTGAGTGGGGTCTGTTAAATCTTGAAAAGATAATGATAAGAAAAGGACAGTGGGGTAAAATGAGCCTGTTTTCGGTCCAGTTTTTATTGTAGCCATATTTTGGAGGTGCTCAGTAATTGATAGGAGCACATGTTGAAGTGTAACCTTGAAGCACACATTCTAAAATCGTATATATAATCTAAGCTATAAAATTCTGTTTAATGAGCCCATTTTGTTTGTAACTTTATCAAAGGTGGCAAAAGTAAATATGTATATGCATTAAAGGATCTCTGACAATAATAACTACGCTCTTAAAAACATATATTTGTTTATTTGCATTGATGATTCCACGAGGTACCTTTAACATCCATGGAAACTTTCCATTCCACAAAAAGGTTCTTTATGGTGGAAAAAGGTTCTTTGGATTATGAAAATGTTATTTACACTAAGAAAACAATGGTTCTATTAAGAATTGTTCACTGAAAGGTTCTTTGGGGAACCCAAAATTGTTCTTCTATGAAATCACTCTGAAAATTATTTTTCTGAGCCTTTATTTTCAAGAGTGTATTTTAGTTGCTTTATTTTTATTATGAATATTATTTATTTGTTTGATTGAATTTTTACTTTGCATTTGTCTTCAGGGGCCGTATGTATAAAGGCACTCAGAGTAAAAGTTTGTAAAAAGTGTGTAAAAATTCTAAGAATGACATAATTTTACTCTTATTCCTAGACTTAAGAATAAGTGTCATAAGACTAGGTCTTGGCTCCTAAATTATTTAGGAGAGCTGGAGAGGTCTCCTAACCTAGTTAGGAGTAACAAGATGGCAGCAAAGAAGAAGATGGAGTTGATAAAATTATATAAACTTGATTGACAATTCTTTTTGTAACTGACCTAATAAGAAATGTAATAACTTTAAATGTAATAAATTTAATAAAATATTACTTAAACAATAATTAATACATTTAGTGCATTTTAATGACTCTGAATAAACATTTTATAACTTTAAATGTAATCTCCCACTCTAAAAATCAATACTCTGACTGTAGAAATGAAATAGTAATGACATTTTTTGGTAACTGGAAAAATGCAGCAGTGCACCAGTGATGACTTGGACCCATCAGTCTACAGTAAGCTGGCTCTTAAATAGTACTATTGATAAACTTACCACACCAACTATTTCAAAATATTTATTTTTATGTTTATATTTATATTATTTAAATGTTTTAAAATATGAGGGAAGACTAAAACACTAAACTAAGCAAAGGTATTTATCTGACAGCAGTTTTAGCACAAAAAAGGGGGGGGGGGGGGACTGTAGCTACAGGTTTCAGAAAAACAAAAAAGCTCAGAAAAAAAAAGCACACATTGACTATAACTTTTTAATATTTCATTGGTCCACTTGTTTTTGCATGTGTTCATAATTTCTTTGTATGACAGCCTGGCCAAAAATAATTTCAAATAATTTGAAATTTCATTATCTCACATGAAACAACTGACTCCAAGCACAGCTACGCGATATGTGTACATCTTTTAGCACATTTTTTAAAAAAATATTTAAATTAAGGCTGAAGATGTCAATTTTCATATGGCTGGACATCACATTTGGTCACTACTCTATGGCAGTTCATTGACTTTCCAACTGACCATCAAACCATGCAACAAAAGCAAGACACTTTTATGTTGATAATGGGCTTCCCTTGAGTTGTTGGAGCCATTGCTGAACTCATGACACATCATTGCTCCAACTGTGAATGAGGAGACATATATCAATAGAAAAACATTCCTCACCATCAATACTAATTTGTGATAATTTTGCACAATTCAAAACTATTTTAAAAAATAAATTTAAAAATTAATAATTTCAGTGTCTTAAAAAAAAAAAAAAAAAAAAAACATTAAATTATTGGTCTTGTACTGCTGTGACTTCACCCTTGCAGGCTCACTATTGGCTGATTCAGAGGTTGAGGGAGGCCATTTTGAGTTGACATCATTGTAGTCCTTAGTTCACAACACTTAAGTCAGCACTTAAGAATCAGTCTTAGACTTTACTAAAAGTTGCTTTTAGCTTCTTTATAAAAGTCTCCTACTCTTAGAGAAGTCCTACTTTTTACTAAGAATTTTTTGACACTTAAGTCAAAACTTAAGACTATTCTTTCTGAGATGTTTTATACATACGGGACCAGTTTTTCTTCAGCCAAGCTAGGGTAGAATATCCTTGTCACCAACGGTTTCAAGGAACACATGATGAAGATGAAGATCAGGTAGAACGTCTTTAATAATCCACTTAGAAGGCAGTACAAACAAGAAAAGCAAAAGAAACTAACCGCTATGCGGAAACATGACCAGGGCCCTAAGAGTAGGAGACTTTTAAGTCTAAGACTGATTCTTAAAGGGTTAGTTCACCCAAAAATGAAAATTATGTAATTAATGACTCACCCTCATGTCGTTCCAAACCCGTAAGACCTCCGTTCTTCTTCGGAACACAGTTTAAGATATTTTAGATTTAGTCCGAGAGCTTTCTGTCCCTCCTTTGAAAGTGTAGGTACAGTATACTGTCCATGTCCAGAAAGCTAATAAAAACATCATCAAAGTAGTCCATGTGGCCGTTGGCATCCAGCTTATTGGTGCATTACTGCCCCCTTCTGCTCCGGACAGTGACGCTGATGACGTGTTATGTAGTGCGCCCGAGCTTCATTTACAGTCTGAGGGAGACACACGCTGTATTCAAGCTATTCTACATTGTTTGTATTTTGGTATATCTATATTTTTTAAAATGGTGCGTAGGTGTGCATGTCACGGATGTCCTAATCATGTCACAGTCCGGAGCAGAAGGGGGTGTTAATGCACCAATAAGCTGGATGCCAACCGCCGTAGAAGAAGAAGAAGCAGCATCACTGTGGATATACACAGACCCGGAAGAGAAGACAATGCTGAATAAAGTCGTATTTTTTGTTATTTTTGGACTAAAATGTATTTTAGATGCTTCAAAAACTTCTAACTAACCCACTGATGGCACATGGACTACTTTGATGATCTTTTTATTAGCTTTCTGGACATGGACAGTATACTGTACCTACACTTTCAATGGAGGGACAGAAAGCTGTCGGACTACATCTAAAATATCTTAAACTGTGTTCCGAAGATGAACGGAGGTCTTACGGGTTTGGAACGACATGAGGGTGAGTAATTAATGACATAATTTTCATTTTTGGGTGAACTAACCCTTTAAGTGCTGACTTAAGTGTTGTGAACTAAACCTCCCTCAACCTCTGAATCAGCCAATAGTGAGCCTGCAAGGGTAAAGTCACAGCAGCACAATACCAATCATTTAATGGTATTATAAAAAAAATTTTTTTTGAAAAAGACACTGAAATGTTTTAATATTTTATTTTATTTTTAAAAATAGCTTTGCATTGTGCAAAATTATCACAAATTAGTATTGATGGTGAGGAATGTTTTTCTATTGATATATGTCTCCTCATTCACAGTTGGAGCAATGATGTGTCATGAGTTCAGCAATGGCTCCAACAACTCAAGGGAAGCCCACAGTCAACATAAAAGTGGCTTTCTTTTGCCACATGTTTTGATGGTCAGTTGGAAAGTCAATGAACTGCCATAGAGTAGTAGCCAAATGTGATGTCCAGCCATATGAAAATTGACATCTTCAACCTTAATTCAAATATTTTTAAAAATGTGTTAAAAGATGTAAGCATATCGTGTAGCTGTGCTTGGAGTCAATTGTTTCATGTGTGATAATGAAATGAAATTTCAAATTATTTCAAATTATTTTCGGCCAGGCTGTCATGCAAAGTAATGATGAACACATGCATAAACAAGAGAGAACCAATGAAATATTAAAAACTGATTATGTTGTAGTCAATGTCATATTTTAAAACATTTAAATAATATAAACATAAAAATAAAAATATTTTCCTCATATTTTGATGGTTTAAGCAAAATTGTTTGCAATTAACAAGAAACTCTTGTTTGTATTTACTCTTGTGTACTGTATGTTCATCTTTTGTGCTTCCTTGTCGTTTGTTCATCAACTGCACTTTACTTTTCATGAAGCATTTTGTTGCGTGTCAGCTGTGATAAACAGACATCCACTCTCATTATGTGTGTTACAGAGGCCAGGCAGTGAGAGTTTTGCAGGTTAACTACTGCACACTGATGCCCGCTAGAGAATGAGGTGTTTAACGTCATTGATAGTGCATTCGCCTCGCATGACAGCAGTGATCGGGCCGGAGTTCAAGATCGACTCGGAGCAGGGTGGTTAGTATTGGAGTGTGAGTTTTGAAGGCAGCGCAATGTTTGTTTGGGTTGATTTCAAATATCAACAGTGTTCAACAACGATTTTGAGAAATCACGTGTTAAAATGCATTAAACATACTAAATTATTGTTTAAGTAATATTTATTACATTTTTTACATTTATTTAAAGTTATTACATTTCTTACTAGGTCAGTTACAAAAAGAATTAGGTTAAGACATCTCTCCAGCTCTCCTAAATAATGTAGGAGCTAAGACCTAGTCTTGACACTTAGTAACCTTTATGAAACACACTTATTCTTAAGTCTAAGAATAAGAGTAAAATCACGTCATTCTTAGAATTTTGACACACTTAAAGGGATGGTTCACCCAAAAATGAAAATTTGATGTTTATGTGCTTACACCCAGTGCATCCAAGATGTAGGTGACTTTGTTTCTTCAGCAGAACACAAATAATGATTTTTAACTCCAACCGTCGCCGTCTGTCAGTCAAATAATGCTAGTGGATGGGAACTTCTACTATAAGAGTAAATAAAACTTGCATAGACAAGTCCAAATTAAACCCTGCGGATCGTGACGACACATTGATGTCCTAAGACACGAAACGATCGGTTTGTGCGAACAGTATTTATATCATTTTTTAACTCTAATACACCACTATGTCCAACCGCGTTCAGCATTCGCTTAGTGAGGTCTGATCATTGAAGTATAAGCGCGAGACATCACTGCCGCTGTCAGAGCGCGATCAGGTGTATTAGGGTGATCAGGTGTATTATTGGGTGAACTATCCCTTTAAGACTAAAATTTTACTCTGAGCAGCTTTATACATACGGGCCAAGACCATGAGTGAACAAACACGGCAACTTAAATAGAAAGGTAAACGAGGGTAATGATAACAAACACCTGTGATGATTAATGAATTACCATAGCAACTAAAAGAGTGGTGGGAAAACTGAACAAAGGAAGACATGTGACTAAAGAAAACAACTGAATGTCCATGAAAACTCATACAAACTGAACATAACTGTGACAGTCCTGAACTAACCTCACTGCACAACATGAACTACTGTCATGCTGATCGCCTGGTTAACCAGTCAGTTCTTATATTTGTGTGTGTGTGTGTGTGGGGGGGGGGATTCATGCCTTAGGCTACTCACCCTCCTCCTCCTCCTCATAGCGGTAACGACTGTTTCCCATGCCTCGATCATGGTCCATCCTGAGTGAATGCAGATAATAAGATTTAATATTGATATATATTGTAAAGACAGAATGCAAAAAGGTGTTTGCTGGTTTTGAGTCTTTCATATGTCAAAATTGCAAAGCAAATGTGTATTTCTGTAACATCCTTAAAAAATGTCAAATCATCACGCTCTCTCGTTATGAGCTTTGTTCATGCACAACAGAAGGTCAGGGGCATGACTGGGGGCAGTGGCACACACCGAGCATTGAGCTGCCTGCTGAAACTATGCCGATCACAGATCAATAGCGAAATAATTAACAGAGCAAATGACCAATGGAAAGATACATAATTACACGACCAGAGGAAAACTCATGCAGTCTTACTGAAGGCCGGTCTCTTCCATTCATTATAAAGCCACTAGAATTTTCTCACTGGTTAAGATTTTGATATACACTTACATTAATAATGTGAGTGCATTAATAATGTAAGTGCATTAATTTGTGCATTAATGAGCACAAATTATACTTCTACATTTTATTAGATGAATTACTGCGATTTAATTACAACTGTGAAATTGAATTACTACTGCCCGCTGACTTTGAAAGATATTCTGGATACAATCCAATAAATGTGCAGGCTATTTATTCTACTAATCAATCTAGCTCTTTTGTAATTTAAAATGAAAATACATTACCGTTTAAAAGTTTCTGAAAGAGATTAATACTTTTTGTCAGCAAGGATGCATTAAACTGATCAAAAGTGACCATTGAGACAGTTACAAAAGATTTATATTTCAAATTATTGCTGTTAATGCTGTACTTTCTATTCATCAAAGTATCTTGGTTTTTTTTGTTTTGTTTTTCACAGTTTCCACAAAAGTAATAAGCATCACAACTTTTTTCAACATTCAACATATTCATTAGTTAACATTAGTTAACTACATTAGTTAACATTAACTAATAATGAACTGCACTTCTACAGCATTTATTAATCTTTGTTAATGTTAATTTCAACATTTACTAAAACATTATAAAAATCAAGAGTTGTATTTGTTAACATTTGTTAACATTAGTTAATGCTCTGTGAAGTAACATGAACAAACTATTAAACTATCGAACTAACAAACAGCTGTATTTTTATTAACTAATGTTAACAAAGATTAACAAATACTGTATTGTTCGTGGTTAGTTCATATTAGTTAGTTAATACATTAATGTTAACAAATGAATCTTATTGTAAAGTGTTACCAATGAAGTTTCTTGAACACCAAATCAGCACATTAGGATATTTTCTGAAGGATCATGTGACAGAAAACTGTAGTAATGGCTGCTAAAAATTTAGCTTTGCCATCACAGAAATAAATGACATTTTAAAATACATTTAAATAGATCATTTTAAGTTGTAAAAATATTTTATAGCATTACTGCATTTTTGATGAAATTAATGAGGCCTTGGTGAGCATAAGAGACTTATATGACTTTTTAAGATACTTTTTTTTTTTAAATATTTGAAAAATCTTACAGTTGTGTATTTTTAACCCAATCAACAATGTACACTCTAAAAAATGCTGGGTTAAAAACAACCCAAGTTGGGTTGAAAATGGACAAACCCAGCAATTTGGTTGTTTTAACCCAGCGGTAGGGTTAAATGTTTGTCCAACCTGCTGGGTAGTTTTATTTAACTCAACTATTGTTTAAAAATTACTGTATTGCTTAATTAAAATTAACCCAAAGTATGTTGGAAATGAACATTTATTAATGTTCAATGAATAATTATTAAACAATAAACATTTATTAAATTGCTTATTAATAAATGTATATTAATAAACTATTAAACTATTAAATTTATATTAATAAAATATTAAAGATTATTAATAAACATTCACCTTTTGTCTATTATTGTTGCCTCTAATTGCATCTGGTTTTTAATTTCCCAACTATTTTGGGTTCATTTTAAGCTAGCCATATAGCAATTTTTAAACAATAGTTGGTTTAAATAAAACTACCCAGCAGGTTGGTCAAACATTTAACCCAACCGCTGGGTTAAAACAACCCAAACGCTGGGTTTGTCCATTTTCAACCCAACTTGGGTTGTTTAACCCAGCATTTTTTAGAGTGTATATACCAAAAACAACATGCTCATTTTTCTGATCAAAGTAATAAATACAGCCAATAAATTATGCAACGTAATTAAGTTTTTTTCCCCAAATGTCCACACTTCTCTAATACTTATTAATAGGGCTGCACTATAATTCTTGCTCAGATAAGCATGAACTTGCTCAGGAGAAGAATCATAAACTTTCAGATCATAATAAGGAAGCATGGTGTTGCATTTGATTAGCTCTGTTGGGTTCCAAACTGGATAATTAGTTGTCACATTGGTGTCCTTCACACCCAATGGCCATCAGAGCAAGAGAGAGAGAACAATGGTGAAAGGGAGAGAAAGAGAAATGCTGTCGGCCATCCTCACTCCCAGGCTCAATCAATGGGTCCCCATTTGTACTCAACCCACTTACAGCACTGGCCCAGTGTCCTCTCTCTCTTCCTGTATGTGTCGCTCTAATTTCTTTTCGCTAACCTCCCTATTCTTTTTCACTTCAGGCACTCTCACTCAGTCTATACAGACCCACATTCACAAAAAATAATTAGTAATTTCCCTTGGTAAATTACACTGTTTCAGTTGCTCATTAGTTTATGAGCAACACTCAGAATTTTTAGTATTGACAGCGTTAATTCACCATGAACATTTTACTTTTCATTGCCAGCATGAGATGAGGCTATTAAAACACTTGCAGCGTCAATCAGTGATTAAAATGCTCAAAATAGGTCTTGTTCACAGGACCCCTTAAATAGGATGTACAGTGACAGCCATTAACAAGAAACATGAATATATTCATCAAGTTAAATGAAATCTGATTCAGTAATAATAAGTGATTTATCTTAACAATTCTACAGATTATCTCATGCATTAAAATGATTAAAGATAAATGTCATCACTCATCACTTTTTTAAATTGCTTTTTTTTTTTAAATATTGCTTTTGAACTAGCATTGGAAAGTTTGGGGGCAGTAAGATTTCTTTATTTTTTAAAAAGTCTCTTTTGCTCGCTAAGGCTAAATTTATTTGATCAAAAATACAGTAAAAAGCATAAACATATTATGAAATTGTATTACAATTTTATTCTATTTGAATATATTTAAAAAAAATTACTTGATTCATGTGATGGCAAAGCTGAATTTTCAGCAGCCATTACTCCTGTTTTCAGTGTCACATGATCCTTCGGAAATCATTCTAATATGCTGATTTGATGCTCAAGAAATATTTCTTATTATCAGTGCTGTCAATTGTGCTACTTAATATTTTTGTGAAAACTGTGATATATTTTTTTCCAAGATTCTTTGATGAATAAAAAGTTTAAAAGAACAGCATTTATTTGAAATAGAAATATTTTGTAACATCATAAATTGCTTTACTGTCACAGTTGATCAATTTGATGCATAATTTCTCTGAAAAAAATGTATTAATTTCTTTTAAAAAAATCTTACTGACCCCAAACCATAGATAAATAGATAGACAGAATAGATAGATCTAAAAACTTCCAAGGATGCCCCAGAACCCTCTCAAGGATTTAGCAAATTTGCTTAAAAACCGGCCCTTTTACCTCAAAAACACAAATTTGTAAAGATTAAAAGTGCAAACAATGAATTACACCAGCAACGGAGACACCCAAACAACCAAAATGCAGATAAAAACATATCAAATATATGTCGCAGAACCCTAACACCATATTTCATCCGGTCAATGGATTACCCAAATTTCCTTCTTACAGGAATACAGCTACATGTAGTAACTTTTAATGAGGTATTAATTTTTGTTTTTCAACTTAAAAAAACATACTTGGTAAAAATTCTTACCTGATCTTAGTAGCAGTGCACGGATGGAGAGGTGAAAAGTGAATCAAAAGGAATCATCAATACAGGAAATCATTGAGGACCACAGCTCTATGGGACACGGGACAAAAACTGAATATGTTACTAACTAATCTGTAACCCTCTGTCAGTTAATCACTCCTCACATACACACAGAGACACACCCACTCATGCTAACACATCCACAACATTTGAGTCAATGGTATGGACTGGTGACAAGGTCAATAAGTAGATAACCGAGACTCAGGCAAATGGACCATTGAGAGCTGTGTTAAGGGACATTACTGACTCGCTGTGCACTCTCATGTTCATTTAACCAGACTATTCACTCTGTAAGGGAGGGTTTCCCTTCACTAAATCCTGTCCAAAACATTTTGAACTGGTCGTGTTGGAATGCTGAAGAAATACAAGTCTTACAATAACTTTCATGACATGTTATTTGCTTGAATTGGTCATAACCCCCTATTATATTTTGAGGATACATTTAAACATGGATATTTTAAGAATATATTTAGCATCACATTCTTAGTCAAATGTCGTTGGCTACAAAAATCTCAGAACTAGCAATACTTACCAAAATGTTTTTCTTTTTTGTGACTTCTGTCCTACAGCTGGGATACTGGGATTTTGTGGCCTCAAGCTTTTTTTTTCAGGAACACAAATGACAGGATAATGTCAGGATATGTGCTTTGACATTTATTGACTACTAAGAAAAATCCAATTCATAGCAGAAGCTGAACTGAGTGCACAAACTCAACACTGTGAGAGTCAAAGCACACACACACACACACACACACACACACACATTCACACAAAATCAATGATAAATAGAGACTCAAGATAACCTGTGTCCAGCAGCTCATTGGTTGATGATCTCATCCTTGAGGATACCTCATCCTTTGTGATTCCTGTTGACCTCAAATGATCTTGGTAATAAAGTCGTGGAGACCTTTTCCAGTCATTTCACAGTCTTTGGGCTGTAAAACGCTTGATCGAGTAACTACTATTTGGAACCTTTGACACATTAAATTAAGCATAATTTGAAAACCATAAAGACATATAGTAGAATTATCAACATTTAATATTAACATTTGGTAGAATTATCGATCCTGTGCCTAGTGATCTACCTATCTGCATGCTCAGATCCAACACACCTGTCTGTAATTATTGATCTACAGTAGTGTTAGATCAGGGTTGGAACTTAACTTTGCAGGAAGGAATCTCAGTTATTCTCTAATGTTAATGTTAATTTCAACATTTACTAATACATTATATAAAATCAAAAGTTGTATCTGTTATTATTTAATGGACCTGAGCTAATATGAACTAACTGTTGTGTTTTTGGCCTCCGTCAGACTGCAATGTTAATACCACTTTCAAGGCTTTTTTTTAAGCACATTTTCCGCTCAGTAACAAAATAAACACAAAACAAAAAATGACAGCGGTGACAGCATAAAGAAAGCATCTGATCATAGCGATGTGGATATGTTTGCACCAGCTCTGCAGTTCAGCACTTCAGTTTATTTAAATACCACTTTATACAATAGACTGCTTTACAGCAAGCAGCTTTACAATATTAAATATAAAACAAGAATTTTTTTAGAAATTAAAAACTGCTATACTGTGAACCTTTAAAACATATAGCTACACCTAAATAATACTGCAGTCACTTTACAATTTTCCCTTAGATTGCACAAAATAGTGATTGTGATATAAATGCAAATTATACTGTATTGATTAAATATAATAAAGTTCTTTGTAAGATTTTGTGCATATGGTGGTGTTCTTCATGACTGTTTCTAAAATTACATCCTTTTTCTAAAAAAAAACAAGAAATATCGCAATATATCGGCTTTCTTACAGTATCGCAATATATCACAATATATCGTATCGTAACCCCTGTATCGTGATACATATCGTATCGCCAGATTCTTGGCAATACACAGCCCTAGTCGTGACACTGAGACGGTGCATTCCAAACGGGATCGCCCTCCAAAGGGCACTTCGGAGTGAAATTATAGCCGCCATATTGAAGGGTCATTCCAAACCGAAGTTTCAAAGGGCCCTTCGGAATTAAGGATTTCGAATGGTACAACCAAAAAGAATAGAACAACTGATGGACACTTCAGGCCTCCATGATCCTATAAATGTATGTATAGTATTTTTCTATACTACAGTAATATTTATATGAGTTAGATTTGGTACATTAATATGGTCAAAACGACATTAAACAAAAATACTTTACAGCTCCCTTTATAAGTCCATTCAAATGTTTAAAATACATAGACAATATACAATATGGTGCAATAAACCAAAAATAAATAAATAAAATAACGTTAAACAAAGGGCGCAGCTTGCACAATCTAGGGTAGTCTTTTTTTTTTTTTTTTTTTTTAATGTTTAACAGAAGAAAAACAAACAAACAAACAAAAAAACAATAACAACAATTGTCATCATCATATAACAATAAAACAATACGCCAGAGACAATCTAGGCTAGTCCTCTTTGATTGTCTCGTTAAGATGACGCAGAAGTAGTGATGGCCGATTTCGAAACACGTGCTTCATGAAGCTCCGAAGCTTCATGAATCATTTGTTTCGAATCAGTGATTCGGAGCGTGTATCAAACTGCCAAAGTCACGTGATTTTAGTAAACGAGGCTTCATTATATCATCACTGTTTCGAAACATTTCAAAAGTTTGAAATTTCAGTGGTTCACCGGTAGAGGGCGATGATAAAGTTAACCCATGAATCATGCAGATTCACTGAGAACTGTTGAAAAAGTGTGTATGGGTTTTACCTGATCTCTGATAAGTTTTATAAATTTGTAGATGTTTTAATTAGACATTAGAATAATCAAAATAAATAATGGTAGTTATTAATCTCTTATTTGCCTGTTTAGCTTGAGCCATGGAACAGAGAAACAAGCCTTGAAAATTGATAAAAGAACACATATTATACAGACACAATATATTTAATCTTATTAGATGATTAGTTATTTGCATTTGATTGATTTTACTCTCAATAAAACATTTGCAATAGATTTGTAAAAGGTGTTTTTGGGTCATTCTACAGAAACGTCCACTTTTCTGTCCCTAGACTTTACAGAAATATTACACTTAAAAAACACTTTAGGATTACAATTTTTTTATATTTTAATATGAAACAATATGTTATTTGAACAATGAAACCTTGTTGAGCCATCAATGTGGCAATATTTGTTTTTTAATTAATTATAAAAATTCCAAGCGCCACAGAAGTGCTCGTCCCCACAGTCATGTACAGAGGGAAAGGGCTTTATTTTGAGCTCACAAACAGGTTTTTCTACCATTTCAAATACAATAATGTATGCATAACTATCAAATATATAATGTAAATGACATAAAAAAACCAAATGCTAAATAAATATTATACATTTTTTAATGAATGTAGTGGTCCCCTGGTGTTGTGTCACTGGTGTTACCTTTAACAAAAATCTCTTATTTTGAAAGAAAAAATCACACTGATGACATCACTTGACTTCCTTCTACCTGTTTCCTGAAGATCAATGAAGAAAGGCCAATGGAAAGTCCACTATCTCTTTTCAGTTATCAGATATTTTAATTATAAAATCATATTTTCATATGAAGCTTTTAGTTGAAGTCACTGGTGTGACCTACTTTGTTGCTAGGGAATTATAAAAAACTAGAATACAAATGGATTAAATTACTTAATTTAGTGAATATATCATGATTCACAACATGTGGATTGATTCCTTGCAGCAGCCATTTTGTAAAATGCATTTTTCATGAAAAATGTCACTAGTGTTACCTTTTTATGAAAATATCACTGGTGTCACCGTCACTGGTGTTACCCGTTTATAGATAAACTTTATTTAAAGCTATTCATTTAGTTATTTTGCATAAAAAAGCACTAAGATTACATGATTCTAACTTTTCTTTCTCATTGTTAATCCTCCTTTGGTCAGATATGGCTAAATTAAGGGGATTTGGCTAAATTCAGTGCAGCGACTTTAGTTTTAAAATGTTGTTTATGATCTTTTACTGACTGCTTTCACTAAGTGTCAACGATAGTCTTTTATTGTACACCAAATGTAAAAATTTAGTCCAAACTACTTAATTCTAGTTGAAAAATTAAGGATCTTTGGTCTTATGTATACGTCACTGGTGATTCATTTTGTCACTGGTGTTACTGTTTTTTGTCTGTCACATTAAATAAAATGTCATATGTGACATGATAATAATTTTACATTAATTGAATTCTGCTACACTCAAGAATTAAGATTTAAAGGATTGCATCATTACTGGTTTATAACTGTTTTTCAAAGATTTTTATTGTTATAGCAAATACATGGTTGCGCAATTGAATTAACATCATTCAATCACACTTTTAACTAACACTTTTAACTTAATAAATAACACATAATCTCCTTATTTTTTGCATTATTATTATTAATCTGTAACTCTGACTGAATGTGCAGAAAAAAATTGAGAAATAATATTTCATAAAAATGTTTACAAATGCCAAAGTAGTAAGGTAACACCAGTGACAAAAAAAAAGGGGACATGCAATCTTTAAATAAATGTACAAAAAAAATAAAAAATCATTAAGCTGTCATTTATGTGTATTCATAAAGTCCAAGTGTAATATAATAATGTGGTCTAAGTTTAAATGTTAAAAAAATATATATATATTTTAAGACATTTTGTCATACCAAAAGTGGACGTTTCTGTAGAATGACCCTTTTACTGCATGTTTAGTGTGAGTTTTGTTGCATTTACACTGTTCTGACCACTAGGTGTCACCGTGGAGTCGGGTGTCAGATTGTTTCGAAGCCTCGAAACATCACGGCACATTTGATTCAACTGCTTCAGTGTTTCACGAAGCCTCGCTCTGCCCATCACTACGCAGAAGTGCGTTCCAAAAAAAAGAGTGTTTTTTTTGTTTTTGTTTTTTTTACCCCTACACTCACACTGTGTAACCAGCGTCCCCGTTTTCCGGGGACAGTCCCGGTTTTTGGTGTTCTGTCCCCGACTGGAGCTATCCCCGGAAATGTCCCCGTTTTATATCTTTTTCAAACCCACCTGCAAATACATTCCAAAAAAGCATGACCAGCATACAGCAGCCTGCTGGTTATCGGAGCGTTACCTGCTGTAGTGATCATGTTCACCAACAGAGGGGGCTGTGCAGCTTCACTTGGTCGCGCGCGCGCCGCTACTTCATGAAAAACGTTGGCTAATCTGGCGGTGCGTTCCAAACGGGATATATCGCCCTCCGAAGGGCACTTCGGAGTGAAAATAATCATGGCCGCCATATTGAAGGGTCGTTCCAAACCGAAGGGTGCTTCTCAATTCTTATTTGTGCATCCTCGTTTCCTTTCCTTGCTTCCTTTCCTCACGTCTTAGCTCCACCTCTTCAGGATGCGAGGGAAGGATGCAAGGAAAAGATGCGAGGACAGAGGAATTGAATCAAGTGAAATGATGTATCCTCACTCCCTTTAGCATCACTTCAAAGCGTCATCAGCTGCACTTCAGGGACCTATCCATATGTTAAAAAAGTTTGGTTATTTTAAAAAATTATAATAAATATTAATAAAGCAAGATGCCCCGTTGAAATATATGAGGTATAAAGTTTATTTAAACTGTAAAAGTAAAGCATACATTTATATTATTGTGACAGATATGGAGGGGGAGGAGAATTTATACGTGCGTCACGTTTCTCGATGAGAAAGACTTCTGCAAAGGATGCACCTATCCCTGCGTTCCATTCGGAAGGGATCGTCCCTATGCCCTAATCCCTTCAAAGGGTTTACCCACTGGAGTGAGAGCTTCGAAGGGATGAAGGGTGTAGGGGTCAAAAATACTCCTTTTTTGGAACGCACTTCTGCGTCATCTTAACGAGACAATCAAGGAGGAGTAGATTGTGCAAGCTGCGCCCTTTGTTTAACGTTAGTTTATATATTTAGTTATTTTTGGTTTATCGCACCATAATGTGTATTGTGTCTATGTATTTTAAACATTTGTATGGACTGTTAAAGGGAGCTGTAAAGTATATTTGTTGAAGTACAATGTCGTTTTGACCATAAATGTACTAAATCTAACTCGTATAAATATTACAGTAGTATAGAAAAATACTATACATACATTTATAGTTAAAAGCGAACTCTGAGCCTCCTGTACCCATTCTGTGACGACAAACAACTTCCCTGTTTAAAGGATCATGGGGGCCCGAAGTGTCCATCAGTTGTACCCTTCGAAATCCTTCATTCCGAAGGGCCCTTTGAAGTGGCCGTTTTGAGCACTTCGGTTTGGAACGACCCTTCAATATGGCGGCAATGATTGTTTTCACTCCGAAATGCCCTTCGGAGGGCGATATATCCCGTTTGGAACGCACCGAATGTATCTTCGCTCATGACTCCTCAGGAAGCCTCCTCACTCCTCGATCCTCGCCTCCTCGCGGTGCAATTAGAGAATTGAGATGTCCTTCAAGATGGCTGAGCTCGATCGTATTCCGGGTCATAGGATGGAGGAGCGAGGAGACGAGGAGGGATATTAAGAAGCACCCGAAGTGTTCAAAACTGGCCACTTCACTGGGCCCCCATGATCCTTTGCACAGGGAAGTTGTTTTACGTCACAGAATGGGTACAGGCAGAGCCTCTGGGTACAGGAGGCTCGGAGTTCGATTTGACCAATAAATGTATGTATATTTTTCTATATTATTGAATATTTATACGAGTACGATTTGGTACATTAATATGGTCAAAACATTTGTACTTAAAAATACTTTACAGCTCCCTTAATCAGTCAATTCAAAAGTTTAAAATTCATAGATACAATATACAATATGGTGCGATAAACCAAAAATAAATAAATAAATAAACTAACTTTAAACAAAGGGCGCAGCATACACAATCTACTCCTCCTTGATTGTCACGTTAAAGGGTTAGTTCACCCAAAAATGAAAATTCTGTCATTTAGTACTTACCCTTATGCCGTTCCACACCTGTAAGACCTTCGTTCATCTTCAGAACACAAATTAAGATATTTTAGTTGAAATCCGATCCGATCCGTGAGGCCTTCACAGGGAGCAATGACATTTCCTCTCTCAAGATCCATAAAGGTACCAAAAACATATTTAAATCAGTTCATGTGAGTACAGTGGTTCAATATTAATGTTATAAAGCGACGAGAATTTTTTTGGTGCGCCAAAAAACCCCAAAATAACGACTTATTTAGTGATGGCCGATTTCAAAACAATGCTTCAGGAAGCATCGGAGCACACTGAATCAGTGGCTGTGTCCGAAAACCTAGGTAGCTGTCTTGCTGCCTCGCTGTCTTATAAGAGAATGACTTGTACGGCAGCATTTGTACATGAAGGTACCTCACGAAACTGATTTCGGACAGACTTCTGAGGCAGCGTAACAGTTTAATGATCTACAGCAATATAGCGCGAGCTTTGGTGAGAACTAAACAAATATTTAATTATTACAGTAGTAATTTCTCGATAGAAATTATATCAAAATTGAAATATGTTGGTCAAAATCGAACATTTATACACAAACTGAGCAGCAAACGCAACTTTCGGACGCCATCTTTATTTTTCTAGCTCAACTGTCACAGAATGGAAAGCACAGGATTGTGGGATATCAAAGGCAGCTAAGGATACATCTATGCTTCCTTCAAAAATCGATCTGAGCAAGGTATCTCATGAGACAGGAAGTGAAGCTAACATTGGATTCGGACGTACCTTGATGCCTTACTACCTTGAAATGTGTCCTCAGAAGGCAGCATTTTCCAGTTTTCGGATGCAGCCAGTGTATCGAATCGGTGTCAAACTGCCAACGGCTGAAATCACGTGACTTTGGCGCTCCGAACAGCAGATTCGATAAATAAGTGGGGTTTTTTTGGGGGTTTTTTTGGCACTCCAAAAATATTCTCGTCGCTTTATAATATTAATATTGAGCCACTGTACTCACATGAACTGATTTAAATATGTTTTTAGTAGAGAGGAAGTGTCATTGCTTCCTATGAAAGCCTCACGGAGCCATCGGATTTCAACTAAAATATCTTAATTTGTGTTCTGAAGATGAACGAAGGTCTTACGGATGTGGAATGGCATGAGGGTAAGTAATAAATGACAGAATTTTCATTTTTGGGTGAACTAATCCTTTAAGATGACACAGAAGTGCATTTCAAAAAAAGAGTTTTTTTGACCCCTACACCCTTCATCCCTTTGAAGCTCTCACTCCGTAGAGTAAACCCTTCGAAGGGATAAGGCATAGGGATGAGCCCTTCCGAATGGAACGCAGGATGGATCAGCAGAGCGCCATTATCGTCAAATATAAAAATAAACATCATTATCGGTTTCAAGGTAGTAACATACTAACTATTCATGTTAAATTAAAGTAATACTGTTTGTATGTTTTATAACAGGGCCTCAACAGGGTGCAAGATTGTTTTGCACAATTTTAAACGTCCACAAAAGTTCTGCTGTCACAACAATTTCCACACACGTCACATTACGTGGTGAAGGTACAATCAGATATGAATAAATAAAAAATCAACTAAAATAAATAATACTCGTGTAACTTACTTTGTGCTTAAAATTATCTAAAATGCAAAATAGTTAAAAGTTAACAGTTAACAGTAATTTCAGTATACAGTAAAAACAGCATGTGAAAATTAAAAAGATTAATTCAATAATGTTAAAAATATTTGTACTTCTTATCTTATATTTATGTTTTATTTTTGTAATGTAATGTGCTTTTGTAAAGTCATGCTTCTGTTATAACAGGCATATTGTTTTGAAATGCTTTTACAATGTTAAGCGTGTAGGCCTAATAGTTTGTTGGTGAATTGTATTAACACCAGAGCAAAAATATAATCAAACTAAATCATAATAATTATTAATGTAGCTAGCTAATAATAAGTAATCCACATCAATTTAAAAAAAAAAACCATAAAAAAAATGTATTGTCCCCGTTTTTTAATAAATAGTTAACAAATTAGATTTTGGTGGTATTTTGACCACTCAAATAGGAAATGTCCCCGGTTTCCATTTCAGAAATCTGGTCACCTGACCCTACACCCTTCGTCCATTCGAAGCTCTCACTCCGGAGGGTAAACCCTTTAAGGGATTAGGGCATAGGGATGAGCCCTTCCGAATGGAACGCAGGGTCTTCCATCATCCACACGGCGCCCTTGTTGACAGTCCATCGGAGTCAGTAGGGACACATTCCGCAACTGCCTGCAGAAACTCACTCATCATTCAACGGACAGCTCTCAATCATCTGTTCAAACAGAATATTTCCAGCAGAAATGACTTGTTGATGAATATGAAAAGCCATTTTCTACTGGAACCTCATGACAGAATCTTACATTGCATTTGTGTGAGTAATCAGGTACACTCAATGATATTCATTGCCGAGATTGGATTCATTCTGCCGTCTGGAGCATGGCAGTCCCAGTCTGATTCGTTCGATGATAACACCATATGGGTTTTTTGTCAGGAGATGATGAGAGGCGACTCAGTGCGTATTACCTTAGGGATCATGTCAAGGAAAGGCACAGTGCATAGCTATTACACTAGTAAACCTCAGAAGAATGAATGCCAGTGAACCAAAGTATGAAACGCAAGATGAAAACTCTAAATAATAACAATTTGGATGTCTTTTGCACTAATTTAGGATAAAATCTGCATCGACTGATTCAAATATTTTGACCTTATAGATGCAAGTTTTCTATAAAATCTTGCAGTTGCGCAGGTGAAGACAAGAATGGAAGAAAATTGGATAGACTACAGAGAATTGGAGGGCACAGGTGCTAGAAAACCAGCACTGTAATTTTGAACCCATTTTCTGTCATTTACAGTTCAGATTGTACCCTCATTATCTTATTAGATTCATTTAAGTTTGACATTTACTCTTTTTTGCACATTGTTTTTTTGTTTTTGTTTGTATTGTTTTTTTGCCGGGGAGCATATTAAAAGTTCTTCTTGTGGTTACAGCCATTGCCACGATAGATCATTTTTAAAAATTGCTTTAAAAAAGAGAGAAATATTTAGCTAGTCTAATATTTCTATAAAAAATGTTTTTCACAGTCAAAGCTGTGGCACAATAGACTGTGCACATGATTATATAAGAGCTGTTGGCACATGAGGAGACCAAGGTTTGAGTCTGACCTGGGTCGTGTCACAATCACACTTCCTCTCTCTCTTATTCCTACTTTTTGACTGTTCTATAAAATAAAAATGAAGTGCTATATTGTATCTATATTATATCTTGTTAACTTTCTAATTAAAATCATAAAAGTAAATCTTTCTATTCATCAAAGACTCCTGAAAAAAATGCATAGTATGGTTTCCACAAAAATATTAGCACAACTTTTTTTTATTGACAATAATAGGCTAATAAATGTTTCTTGAGCACCATATCAGCATATTAGAATGATTTGATGAATCATGGCTGAAGCCTGGAGTAATGGCTGCTGAAATTAAGCTATGCCATAAGAAGAATAAATTAAATTTTAAAATGTATATTAAAGGTCCCATTCTTCGTGATCCCATGTTTCAAACTTTAGTTAGTGTGTAATGTTGTTGTTAGAGTATAAATAAAATCTGTAAAATTTTAAAGCTCAAAGTTCAATGCCAAGCGAGATATTTTATTTAACAGAAGTCGCCTACATCGAACGGCCAGTTTGGACTACATCCCTCTACTTCCTACTTTAATGACGTCACTAAAACAGTTTTTTGACTAACCTCCGCCCACAGGAATACACAAGAGTTGCGTTTGTAGAGTGTGTTTGTCGCCATGTCGTCGAAACGCTGTTATTTTCATCCCGCAGTCAAATCACCGGGTCTGATTCCGGCTCAAATTGATAGGGTAAAATTAAAGACATGTTTACAATAACACTGAACGCATGCATCTCCACGTTATGGTAAGAGGCGTGACCTTTCCGGGCAAGATGCGCTAAACTGCTGTCGAATCACAACACAGGAACCGCTGGCACAATCAGAACTCGTTACGTATTTCTGAAGGAGGGACTTCATAGAACAAGGAAGTCATCAGCCCGTTTTTATGACAGTGGAAACAGCGGTATACAGATAAGTAAATTATGTGAAAAATACTGTGTTTTTTTACACGCGAAACATGAACACATGTTATATTGCACACTATAAACACAATCAAAGCTTCAAAAACCCACGAAAAACGGGACCTTTAAAATAGATAAGTAAAAACAACTTTTTTAGTAATATTTCACATTATATTTTGATCAAATAAATGTTGACTTGGTGAGCATAAGAGACTTCTTTCAAAAACATAAAAAAAATTATCTTACCAACCCCAAATGTTATTTCAAAGATGCCGGCCTCAGATCAACACATTATATCTTCATCCAGACTAAAACCTCCAAATCCCTATTGTAGTGCTTGCGATATTTATCTCCTTGCCTGCTGCGATTCACAATCCCCTCAGAGATAGATGTGCTGGGTTCATTACTTAGATAAAAAGACACAGCATTTTAAGCTGGAGCCGAAATGAGCCGTATTCCCTCTTTATTAAACACAAACAAACAGCTTTGGCCTTTTAATATTGTATTACACTTTCAGAGTAGCAGCATAATAATTGCTGTTGGAAAATGTTGATACTTGGGACACTCCTAACTATCCACAAATAAGCCTAATTACATCAATTTGAGCCATATCAAAATCTTGGCGAGGAGGTAAAACAATATTTTTCCTCCGTATATCTTTTTGCCCTTACTGCAGTGGCTCTATTCAGTAAATAACCATATTCTCTAAGAACTTCAATGTTTGGATTTTACTCCTTTCTCATCCCAACCCCCATCAGTTTTTCCAGATCCCAGACAAGCAAAAAACATCTACTTGAGCACTGACTATTCATCTGTAGTGCAGCACTTGATCTCCTTGCCTTATCCTCTTTTGATGCACTCATTCACAGAACCGAGAACCCATCCTCGAGAGTCCCTCAAGTCGACAATTGTTAATTACTGTTATTAATGCTGTCATTATTATCATAATTACGCCAGTGTGGATGCATTTTGTTCTCTGCTCTCAGCACACAAAGTGTTATTTTCGGTGCTGCAGTTCATTTCCCTTCATTGAGACACCAGCTATAATTATTCCACATGCCGCCTCTTGATGGCCATCACCATGAAGGGGAAAGTGGCGTGAGCATTGAGGAAATAATGGGAGAGAGGTTGAAGATAGATTGTTCTGCATGGGAATTAATGAAATTGATGTGTTATGATGATGCACGGAAAGCAACACTAATAAAACTCTTTAAATTCCCAAGTTACTATCAGAGTCCTTAAATGCAATTTGAGTTCTTTGGAAAATACATTAGTCTTACAGAACCATCTACACAATTCACAGAACCACTGGGACACCATTCTCTCATCAGAACAACATGAAAGTGTGATTATGCACTAGAAAACATGTTTAATGGTTCAGGTGACCGGTTTCCACAAATCCACAAGCCCATCTCCTCAGAAGTTTTCACAGCTCCTCGTATCGCTCCACTACAAGGCTCAAAAGATTAATTCAACAATATAGAAATAACCAGAGACGTATTTAAAAAGTTAATTCAAGCTGATTTTATTGAAAGTCACATCAATGTTACAAAACCAGAGCTACATTAGCTGGAGCACAGCAGTCCATCTTTAGCAACATCATCAAAAGGTCTATTAGCAAAGAGGTGCGATCGTGAGGTATTTCAAATAGACTACTTACAACTAAAAGGTGGGTTTTGTACATTAATGGCAGAGAGTCATAATTGTGACATCCTTCAAGCTAAACTTTTTTTCAAACCTTTCATAGACTTGAGAAAGATAAAACATGAATGAACTACACATTTAAAACAGCAGTTTATGACAACTAAACATTAATTATAAGCATTACATCAAGACAAATTAAACTTCAAGTAGTGTTAAACAATGCCAGGCCTCCCTTTAAAAAAAAAAAAAAAGTAAAAAATCCTTATTACAAATTACCTGCAAATCAATGTGGCTATTCCTGAATAGCCTGAGGTAAGAAAACGTCTGTTGTACTTAAGGCAACACTTTAATAAATAAATTGCATTGGTACTTATTACTGTTAAGGAAAAATGTTGGCATTACACAAACCACATGCTCTTTTAAAAGAAAAAGAAGATCCATAATATTCCTATATGTTCCTTCTTTACTGAGAGTCGGTTTCATGACAACAGTGTAATATAAAAACAATTAAAAACATGAATATAAAATGTTGCATAGACCAGAGATGAATGCCCAGCCTCATCTGCCAGTTACAACAGTGACGAATTCCAAAACTGCCAATTTCATTGAACTCATTGCAATATTGGCCTAAATGACATAATAAAATCATAAATTATTTTAAAAACATTTTAAAAATTGATTGCCAACAATTAATTAATAGAATCCTTTCTATGTACCTTATAAACTATTAAATGACAATATGACCAATAAAACAAGTCAAACTCCCTTAATCCCATAAGACAGAAAGAATTAAAATGGTGAAAAATAACTGACTGTAAACAGCATTTGAAATGATGTTTTTAAAAGTTTGATAAACACAAGCCTGATTCCCCCTAGTACCAAATGTTTTAAACAAACCTCCTTTTTTCATGCCTAAAAACATTTTTACCAACATGTAGTGCAACTAACTCGCTTTATCTTAACACAGTGCAAGGGCAAACTTTTCTATATACAAATCACAATTTAAAAAAACAAAAACAAAAAACAATACGCTTAAGATGCAGCTTCATTTTCTTTGTGGTTCTTAAGCTCGATTGTCCACTTCGTCCATTCCCACACCTGACTCAGCTCCTTGGCTCCCTAGTTGGGAATGTGTAAAGGCTATTTTGGGCTGCTCTTGTTCCATGTTGAAAGGGATGGGGTCTGGAGTCCAGGTGTCAGGCTCTGTTACAGGTACAGGCAGGTACCCTTCGTCACGAGGTAGACACATGCACCATCCAGCACCCGAGAGGTCCAGTTCGCTGTACTCAAAACCACGTTTTAGTAACTTAAAGTCCACCATGTCTTCAGACTCACTCATCTCCACCAAAAGATTCCAGAAGATACAGCTCAGGAGAATACCAAGAAGCTGAAAGAAACATTGAAGTTGTAAGTATCAAGAGGGTTTTTTTCTTTCTTTCTTTTTTCTTGATTACTATAAATTGGTTACACCTTATCTGCAGGTGAAACAGATCTCGGGTTACACCCAATTTGTTACTGCATGTTTGGGGTCAGTTAGTAAGATTTTCTTAAAGAAATTAATACTTTTATTCAGCAAGGACACATTAAATTGATCAAAAGTGAAAAACATTTATGTTACAAAAGATTTCTATTTCAAAAAATGCTGTTCTTTTGAACTGTATTTATCAACAAAATAAAATCAGTCCCACTTTATATTAGGTGGCCTTAACTACTATGTACTTACATTAAAAAAATAAGTACAATGTACTTATTTTGTTCATATTGTATTGTAAAACACTTTTGCTGCTATTGAGGTGGGATACAGGTAAGGTTTGGGACAGGTTTGGTGGTATGGGTAGGTTTAAGAGTTGGTGTAAGGTGTAAGGGATGGGTCAACAGTGTAATTATAAATGTAATTACAGAAATTAATTACAGACGTAATTATATGCAGGTATTTTTTAAAATATGTGCAATGTAAAAACATGTATGTACACAATAAGTGCGTTGTATCATATGATTAATTTAAATGTAAGTACATAGTAGTTAAGGCCACTTAATATAAAGTGGGACCAAAAAATCTTTGAAAAAAAAGTAATATTTTCAGCAGTAATAATAAGAAGAAATGTTTCTTGAGCACCAAATCAGCATATTAGAATGATTTCTCAGGGATTATGTGACATTGGACTACTGGAGTAATGGCTGCTGAAAATTCAACTTTGCCAGGTGTACATTTTAAAATATATTAATGGGCACCTCTTAAGCAAAATTCACTTTTACATGGTGTTTAAACATAAATGTGTCAGCAGTGTGTCTACAAAACCACCCTATAAATGAAAAAAAACGGAAAAAACGCCTTATTAGCATAGTTTCCACCCTGAGCAAGTTGTGCATTGTCTGCCATTGTCTTTATGCCGGAGCATATACAGTATGTAGTGACAAGAATGTCTGGTAAACAATTGAGGTGTTTTGTTGTTGAATGTAATAGTGAACAGTCTTATGGTGTAACAGTCTTTATTTATTCCCAACATCTGAACCGCTTCAGACGAAGTGAATTAGTTTTATTTTGTGCAACAGATCTAAATGTGCAACAGATCTAATATGCACTTGCGATTTCTGTCCCTGCTGTTTACGTTCACAGACACAACCGACTGTGTTTTTGTGTGAACTTTGTGTGTTTTTGACATAACCTTGTATTTCACAGTTTAGGCACAATAAAAATAAAAAAATAAAAAACATGAAAGAAGTTAGTTTACTCTTGTCATTTGACAGCCAGCTCTCTGTGCATGTGCTGTAGATGTGTGTGCTCAGATAATGATAAATTAGAAGTTTAAATGTATATAGCTTTAAAACACATGGAAATAATAAACTTTCATGATGAAGAAGAACTGCACTGTCCGTGAGCGTGATCACAATCTAGATGATGATCAAAACCTAGCAGATTGTCTTGTTATTTCTTGGCACAGTATCTGATGCAGACAGGAGCTGTGATCTTGGAAAGGGGGCGGGGAGCAGCAGCTCATTTGCATTTAAAGGCACATGCACGAAAACAGCATGTTTTTGTTTGCACTCAGAAATGGGTCTTTACAATATGGTATAATAAATTATCTGTGAGGTATTTTAAGCTGAAACTTCAGAGACACATTCTGGGGACACCTGGGACTTAAATTACATCTTGTATAAAGGTGCATAATAGGTCCCCTTTAAAATAGAAAACAGGGTTATTTTAAAGGTGCCATCGAACGTTTTTTTACAAGATGTAATATAAGTCTAAGGTGTCCCCTGAATGTGTCTGTGAAGTTGCAGCTCAAAATACCCCATAGATTTTTTTTTAATTATTTTTTTTTAACTGCCTATTTTGAGGCATAATTAGAAATATGCCGATTCATGCTGCTGCCCCTTTAAATTGCGCGCTCTCGGCCACCTCCCAGGCTCTCAACTCTATCACTCCATAAACACAGCTAGTTCACACAGCTAATATAACCCTCAAAATGGATCTTTACAAAGTGTTCGTCATGCAACATGTCTAATCGCGCAAGTAGAGTATTTAATTGGATGTTTACATTTGATTCTGAATGAGTTTGATGGTGCTCCGTGGCTAACGGCTAATGCTACACTGTTGGAGAGATTTATAAAGAATGAAGTTGTATTTATGCATTATACAGACTTCAAGTGTTTAATAATGAAAATAGTGACGGCCCTTGTCTCCGTGAATACAGTAAGAAACGATGGTAACTTTAACCACATTTAACAGTACATTAGCAACATGCTAATGAAACATTTAGAAATACAGTTTACAAATATCACTAAAAATATCATGTTATCATGGATCATGTCAGTTATTATTGGTCCATCTGCCATTTTTCGCTGTTGTCCTTGCTTGCTTACCTAGTCTGATGATTCAGCTGTGCACATCCAGACATTAATACTGGCTGCCCTTGTGTAATGCCTTTCATAATGTTGGGAACATGGGCTGGCATATGCAAATATTGGGGGCGTACACCACGACTGTTACGTAACAGTCGGTGTTATGTTGAGATTCGAAGGTCTTTTAAACAAATGAGATTTACATAAGGAGGAGGAAACAATGGAGTTTGAGACTCACTGTATGTCATTTCCACGTACTGAACTCTTGTTATTCAACTATGCCGAGGTAAATTCAATTTTCAATTCGATGGCACCTCTAAATTACAATAATATTCAAGTGTTGTCAAACGTACCAACCGCGATACCAAATCAGAGACTCTTTGACGCTTTGAGTGCTGTTGAGTGGATTCGTAGACACCTCTGATTGGCCTTTGTGTTCACGCACTCATCAGATATGTCTGTGATTGGCTACAATGATCAACGCACAGGAGCGTTTGAAAGCACACAGAAGTGTTTGAATTTGAAAGCAGTAGCAGGAGTGTTTGAAAGCAGGTGTCTATTAGCGGACAGACGCTGATAGACGCCTGCTTTCAAACACTCCCCTGTGTATTTGTGTAAGTGCTCAGTAAAGAGCGTCATTGGTGCGTATTTACAACATGTGTTTGAAGAGCTGATCATTGTAGCCAATCACAGACACATCTGATGAGCGCATGAACACAATTGCCAATCAGAATTGTTTACGAATCCGCTCAACAGTGCTCAAAGTGTCACATTTCTAAAACATTTCAGTACCTAATTGGTATCGCGGTTGGTACTTTTGACAACACTAATTCACAATATTAAAATTTTTACTGTATTTTTGATCAAATAAATGCAGCCTTGGTGAGCATGAGATTTCTTTCAAAAACATTAACAAAATCTTACTGACACCGACCTCAACGGTAGTGTAAAAACTCATACTTTTAACATTTTTAAATCGAAACACAATTCACCATGTGCAATTATAAGTGATCAGAAAGTTAATATCTTTAATTTCAGTTATTTTTATAATATAAAAATATGATTTTTAATTTAAAATATGATACAATATACAGTAATACTGCAGCAGATCACTAATGCAACCATACCGTAATTTACCAGACAGGTACTTTGTCACACATTCCATCATATCTGTGTAAATGGACTGTTCCTCTGCTCTAATTAGAGGATTAATGCATTAATGGAGGAATGTGACAGCATAGCCATGTGGCTGCATTTAATGTGACCTCTTCCCTCATCTCAGCAAGGGGCAAGATGAGACAGAAAGAGAGAGAGAGAGAGAGAGAGAGAGACAGCAGGCTGGTTATTTTAGAAAATAAAAGTTTGCCCTTTAGCAAGACTTGGTACCAGCTTCTCCAAGAGTCATGCACCCCTCTTTGGGTATTTACATCTGGTCAGTGCAGATGCCCATTTTCTATAATTTATTGTTTGTCAGAGGAGTCTCTAATGAGAGAAGAGTCAAACAGAATAGGTAGGCAATCAAAATGGAAATGTGGAATAGCAGGGGAGATAAAAAGTGCACAGGGAAAAGTACACGATCAAGAGATACATACATTTCTGGATAAGATGATTTAAGTAATAAACAGGAAGCACAAGAAGGGAAAGATAATTTAAAAAACCTGTGGCAGTCCAACCGCACAGCAAATTCCAATAGTAGCGCCAATGTTGTCCCCCATCCACAGGTTCACAGCATGTATGCAGCCACGCACATGAATTATGCCATCTAAAGCTTCACGCTGTAATACATAGGAGAGAAAGAAAACAAAATCAGCACAGGTGGCAGGTAATGCTCCGATTCTATGACAGAAGTGAAGTTAAAATATCACAACTAAAGTTCATCGTAATGGCATAATGGAGGTGGTGCTCGTAATGGCTCTGATGTGATTTGCTTGGTTTTTATCTATGGAAACAAAAAACAAAGGTTGCACCTGAAATGGCTATCAGAGTTTTTTGTTTTGCTGTCACAGCTCCTCCTTTAAAGGTAATTTCACTTGTCAAGATCCAGCAAATGAATCTTTCCAAATGCATCATTAGATATGAAAGTATTACGTAAAATGACGCAAGTCATTTAACATCAATCAGTGATGGCTGTTTGCAGGCCATTACAAGAATGTGGACTTAAAATGAGACTCCAGAGACCTCCACTTACCTGCTGATTTAGAGTTTTGTAGCCACAAAGTGTGTTCACAACTTCTCCAACCTGATAAAAATAAACACACAGGACTCAGTAATTTGCATATGAAGTTTTTGAAAACCTTCTCAAGTTGAGATGTGACATTTAGTCAGCTTGACGATGTTGGTGCAGAAGAGTATTGGTGAACTGGATGTTGTGTTTTGATTACCTTTGACCCTTAAAATAAATTTTATATTACAGAATTCCAGATGGAATTCCAGCACACACTTATAACCATGTTAATGTGACCTTTAAAGCAGAGGGTCATTGCAATGTTGGGATCTAATAGGACTGACGAGCAGGGAGCCCATCTAATCAGATTACAAATAGAATGCAAATCTGCCTGCTCCAGTCAGATACATCTCATACATTTTGCACCATGCGACTTTCACCTCCGTTTTCTCCAAAATGAATGCATCAGCTACCAGAAGCCATAATATAAGATGATGTGGTTTGAAATAGATGGAGAACACCAGCGGGGCTTCAGTAGTAAGGGAACAGGGTGAAGAAAGTGTCAGTTCCACAGATTTCTACAGAATTTTAAGGCCCATTACACCATAAATATTTTGGATAATCTGATTATGCTTTCAGCAACCGATAAGAGCATATTACATCCTTTACCATATTTTTTCCCCCTAAAAACCTGGGCAAAAAAGGCTACAGAAATCAGCAGATTCCTGAGCATCTGCACCTAGCTATAGTTCTTTTACTGAATGACAATTTGTTTACTACATTTCTTGTGCCATTTTGTGCCATTAGGATTGCACTTGATAAGGGGAACATCTGAAACACAAATTAATGATCTGATATTAAAAGGAGGATAAATTTCTGTCTCACATTAGGCTAAATATATCTGCATTACCTAGGATGAGAATGGAGAAAATAGGACAGGATGTGAAGAATATTCTAAGGAAGTTTTGATCATGTTTATAGTGTTTCATTCTTAGCCTGAAAAGGCCTGCGCTCTCTCACTGCATAGTGAGCTGTCATACCGAAAGGAGAACAGTGCATTAGTGCCCAATCAACATTCATTAACTCTGAAAGAGAAAGAGAAAGAGAGAGAGAGAGAGAGAGGTGCACATAAACAGCAGAAGAGACTCTATGCAGCATAGGGCAGGCAAATTAAATCCTCTCCATCATGATGCACTCTCCACTGACTCATGGAGAACAGCATTTACTAGAAAGCTCTCTAACCCACCAGAAAGAAAAACTCAGAAATCAGCTCCCTGCTCTCACAGACCTGTGGGTCAGACTGCTTCCACCTCAAACAAAATGTACATTCTCTTCTGCGAGAAGAGATTACTAGCAAATCATGAAAAACACCCTGTGGCACAGGCTTTTCTCGTCAGACTGCTGCGTACAGGGGGGACATATGCATGATTAATGTATCATGACTCAAAGACGTGACTAACGCTTTGACGGATGCAGCAGGTGTAGGGAACGCCGCAGGACAAAGCACTCGTGCCATTGCAGAAGTGGTACTGGTTTACTTCCCAATCCTTGTACTCATCTCCCCCACAACAAGAAAACTGAAAAGACAAATAAAGAGAGTTATTAAAAAAAAAAGAGGCCTAAAAGGGGTCATTTTAATTATAACTTGAGTGGCAGTTTTCTTCGTAAGGGTTAGTTCACCCAAAAATGAAAATTCTGTCATTAATTACTCACCCTCATGTCGTTCCAAACCCGTAAGACCTTCGTTCATCTTCGGAACACAAATTAAGATATTTTTGACTAAATCTGAGAGCTTTCTGGCCCCTATAGACAGCAACCACTTTCGGGGACCAGAAAGGTAGTAAAGACATCGTTAAAATAGTCCATGTGACTCTAATATAGTCAGTGGTTCAACCTTAATGTTATAAAGTGATGAGAATACTTTTTGTGCACCAAAAAATAACGACTTTATTCAACAATTTCTTCTCTTCCGTGTGTCTCTGACGCTGTTCATGTGAGTACAATGACGCGTGCGTGTGATGCTGACGCAGGAGCCCGCCAATACTGAGCCTGACAGAACCCGGAAGCGCTGCGCTGCACTCCGCTGTGTTTAAAGCGTGAAAAGCGTCAGAGACTGACACAGAAGAGAAGAAATTGTTGAATAAATTCGTCTTTTTTTGTTTTGCGCACAAAAAGTATTCTTGTTGCTTCATAAAATTAATGTTCAGCCACTGTAGTCACATGGACTATTTTTACAATATCTTTACTACCTTTCTGGGCCTTGAAAGTGGTTACTGTGTTGCTGTCTATTGGGGGTCAGAACGCTCTCAGATTTCATTAAAAATATCTTAATTTGTGTTCCAAAGATGAACAAAGGTCTTACGGGTTTGGAACGACATGAGGGTGAGTAATTAATGACAGAATTTTTATTTTTGGGTGAACTAACTAAACGCAAGGTCTCTAAATGCGTTTTTTAAAAGTTAAACTGACACTGACAACTGACACTTACACTTGAGCGCCACATTTTTAGAACGCCATGTCATGCGCAAGACACTGCAAAAGATCAGCGGTTATATACACGTCCGTCTAGCCCGTATTTGGATAGAAAAACAATGGAAAAGTAGTGCATTGGAATGGAAAAAACACGCTCTGTGTAAACAGCCCCGTTTTTGTTCATTAATGACGTCATCAGCGACTAGTCAACATTGACTCGAATTTAATCACATAAATGTTGACTTTAAAAAAATCTGAAGTTGTTCAACCGCTAGTCCTTACTGAATAAAAGTACTAATTTCTTTCTTTTAAATGCCATATTGTATAAATATGTGTATTGTAAAAAAATGTGTATAAAGCTGGATTACAGAACCATTCGAAATTTTGGTAACACTTTACAATAAGGTTCATTAGTTAACATGAACTAATAATGAACTGCACTTATACAGCATTTTTAATCTTTGTTAATGTTAATTTCAACATTTACTAATACATTATTAAAATCTTGTCACCATTAGTTATGCACTGTGATCTAACATGAACAAACAATAAACAACTGTATTTTCATTAACTAACGTTAACGAAGATTAGTAAATAGAATAACAAATGTATTGTTCATGGTTAGTTCATGTTAGTTAATACATTAGCTAACTAATGTTTAACTAATGAACCTTATTGTAAAGTGTTACCGAATTTCTTTTTACTATTTATGATGCACGTGACAGTATTGCGACATCTGCTATGAGATTGGGTACATGAAAGGGACTTTAATTGATACAAACTATGTGTTTCTGCTAGAAAGATGGACATTATTTATGGCTGACTTGATGAAGACCATATTAGAGTGGGTGTATAATTCACTTAGGTTCTAGTAATAAAACAGTTAAGTAAACAACCTTCTCTTGCACGTAGTCCAATATGTTTTTGAAGTCCAGGTCATCATAGTAGTGCTTGATTCCCTCACGTATACTCTTCTGAAATAATTTGACTGTCTAAAGAGAGAAAATTTGGACTCATTAACAACAAACCATACAACACAACATTCTCTCTGTTCTCAATATTCCTTACGTCTTACCGTCTTTTCAAAGATCAGGGCAATGATGAGGGCCAGAGCCTGAAGAGCCAGCAGAACACACAGCACGCACAGGAACTGCATGGAAAAGTTTATTTAAAGGGTTAGTTCTACCCCCAAAACTCATCATTTACTGTTCATATTTGGAACACAAATGAAGATATTTTTAATGAAAT
Source organism: Megalobrama amblycephala (assembly GCF_018812025.1). Lineage (NCBI taxonomy): Eukaryota > Metazoa > Chordata > Actinopteri > Cypriniformes > Xenocyprididae > Megalobrama > Megalobrama amblycephala. The sequence goes on from NC_063047.1 coordinate 9,045,655, forward strand.
TTGAGAGATTTCTGTCACTCTATTGAACTCTGCTGCTTCAAAATCATTTATAAAGAGATTGTAAAATAAGGAAAAATGAGTTGAGCAGTTTAATTACAGTCTTCTGAAGAGACACGATTGCTTTATATGATTAACAGATTTAATTTTATTAAAGTTTTGAAGCGTCAGAGTTTTGGGTGAACAGACTTTCAATGGAGGGACAGAAATCTCTTAGATTTCATTAAAAATATCTTCATTTGTGTTCCGAAGACGAACAAAAGTCATATGGTTTGGAATGACATGAGGGTGAGTAATGGAAGACAGAATTTTCATTTTTGGGTGAACTTTCCTTTTAAGCCGCAAGTAAAAATATCACCAGTCAAATGGTAGAAGCTTGGCACACATACATATGCTCAGACAAGCAACACTCACCATGTGCAGCAGAGTCTTGTTGTCCCTGAGGGATCCCACCATCCCCATCACAGACACAGTGAACATGACGAGACCCAGCAGTATGAGGACCACGGCAGGAGCCAAAAACACACCCTCCAGGGTGCGATTCTTCTGTCTCTCCACTTCTGCATAAACTCCAATACATAGCACGCACAGACCGAGCAACTGAGGGGACAGGGGCAGTGGTAGGTTTGGTAAAACATCTGTACAAGTCACATCTGCTTACATAATTTCATAACAGTACATTTATATGATTAGATTAGACATGTAACAAAGATATAAAGTTGAAATCAGTGTTTTGATGCACAACAAAGTCATGTGGATCATGTGTATCACTTGTGTTCCTCAGATTAATGCCCAAGACGACAAATGTAATTTACAGAGTGCTTAGCTAAAATGCACAAACAATGTCAATGGAATGACGCAAATCATAAAGATTGATGTGGCAGTCTTAATATCAATTTGTATCCTAACAAAAGACTACATTAGTACAAAGCATGCCAACTGAAACCACTTCGTTTTTAATTTTCTTCCCTGACTGTTCTTTCTAGAGGGTTAATTTAATAAGTCTTGTTGGTTGATTAACTTTGTCATCTGTCAATTTCAATTATTTTCTGTTCATTGATAGATGGTGGTGCTTTAGTGATGTCTGATAAAGCAAGTGTAAAGGCTACAAATCAAGCATAAGAGTAGAGAAGGGGAGAGAAAAAAATGGAAAGAGAATTGAAGAGTATCCTGTGAGGCTTTTCTGCTTGTATCATCATGTTCTAAACACTCTAATAGTAAAGATACTCCCATAAGGCAGTGACTTAATGCATTTCCTGTGAGAAAACAGAACACTCTGGCTAGTGAGTCAAGAAGAATTCTGTGTTCCTTGTTGAATTCGATAAATAAATCTTAATTCTTGTAAAACAACACATAATTTACAGACCTGAAACCTAAAATATCAAAACCAGACATCAAATCAAAGAAAAATATAGGTTTTAGGGACGCACAAAATGTTTTTTTTTTTTTTTTCAATACTGATAAGCGAACAATTATTTTCCTGTTATGGCCAATAACTGCTAAAATACTTTGTTCAAAAACAAAATTCAAAATATAGTAAAAACATTACAATAAAAGTAAATGTAGATATCACAACATTACAATGCACATTATAAAGGATGGATAAATATTTAAATTAACTCTTAAAAAAAAAAGTCTTCAAAATAAGAGAAATAGCCTCTAAAAATAATTAGAAAAGAAAGCCCAAAGATTTAACCCTTTAACAGCGCTCTCTCTTGCAGAGTGCTGTCTCTTTAAGACATTCTTTTAGTACCATGTGTACATGTAATGATGCACAATTTTATTTTTTATTTTAATTTTTAAAATGAAGTACAACAAACTTTATAGCTTATTTATTTATTTATTAAATTGTGCATAACTATGTAATAAATGCATGTTTACCATAATCTGTCACTATCCTTTTACCTTATTATTTCAATCTTAAAATGAGCAGATTAAATTAACTATTCAATTTCGGTCAAAATATCTCTCAAAATATTTTCTGGTATAGTCACAAAAAGGCCAAATAATTAATACTTTGCATTTTTGCATCCCTAATAAACATTTCTATATATCCTATCTATGGATATTCTATCCAGAGCGATAGATAAGTTATATGTGACCCTGGACCACAAAACCAGTCATAAGTCGCATGGTTATATTTGTAGCAATAGCCAACAATGCATTGTATGGGTCAAAATTATCATTTTTTCTTTTATTCCAAAAATCATTAGGATATTAAGTAAAGATCATGTTCCATGAAGATATTTTGTAAATTTCCTACCGTAAAATATATCAAACATTTATTTTTGAGTGGATATGCAATGCTAAGGACTTAATTTGGACAACTTTAAAGGCGATTTTCTCAATATTTAGATTTTTTTGCACCCTCAGATTCCAGAGTTTCGAATAGTTCTATCTCTGCCAAAAATCTAAGCAAACCATACATCAATGGAAAGCTTATTTATTCAGCTTTCAGTGATGTATAAATCTCAATTTTAAAAAAAATGACCCTTATGACTGGTTTTGTGGTCCAGGATCACATATAAACTCGATAGGACGAGAAACTAAAGAAAACTAAAGTCACCAATCATTTACAGGAACCATAAAAAACACATTTACATTTACAGCAATAATAACAGCGTCTTGCCCCTTTAAATCTGCCAGCGGCGCCTGTCTGTTTCCTTTACTGAGCCACAAAGCTCAGCTGAGAAATTACAAAGAAATGAGGCAAATATGTATCCCAAAATTACCCTGTCAAGGGTACGACATTTATAAAGACTACCTATACTGTACGTTCAACACAAACACATGAGTGTACTCATTCAGGGCAGGTGTGTGTTTATGTGAGGTGAGGGAGAAACAAAGCAATGCTAGTAGTAGAACAGCTTTCAGTTTAAACGCACACTTACCGAGAATAGCATTGAATAGACATTTAGAGAGAATTTAACGAAATAATAGAAGTGATTGGTTTTTCTGAATTCTTCATAAGACGGCATGGTAACAGCATTAGTTGAGTTCAGTTATCCTGAGCTTTCCGTGCATTCAGATGTTAGCCGATGCCGCTAAGGCTCAATGAACCTTTGTTCTCTGAGAGACAGCAGACTGTTTTTAAGACCCGTCTGAATACATAATAAGCACTTCCGTCAAGTTTTCAACTTGGCTGTCGATTCCTCTGAAATGTTTTGAAAAACACATCAGCAGCTGTAAGGTGTAACTCTTATCCCAACAATAACTTCCGCCCCGCCAAAACAACATGCTGAACAAACCTTTTAAAGGGCCAGCACAGATTTAATGACAGACAGATCACATAGCCTACTTTCCATGTAAAGATTTTGACATAAATGAGATTCCCATCAAACACTTGATGTCTTGAAACATTAAATGACCTTACAAGCCCATGCCAGCCAGCTGACAGATAATATCTGTTTTATAAAAAGAAGATAGTACTTGTCTAGCTTGAAGAACTAAAGCCTCTTACGGGAAAGAAAGTATCTCTCTAAGATGTGTCACAATAGCTTTAATCCTCAGAAGTACTTGTTCACTTCTTATGGCAATACATCACGGAAAATCCTATTTTTTCTAGGCATGCTCACAGATATTGATTATCTCTCAGGTAGCTTGTGGTTGTAATTACGTTTTTCACAAGTCTTTTTCGTCACACAGTAGTCCTTAAACTCTCAGTGCAGCTTTTAATAGATCAATGTTCAATTTAAAAATGGTTAAATACATTTAGAGTAACAGTCTCTGCCATGTAATTGACATGTACGGGAGACCGGGGATGGTTGTAACATGGGGATGGTTGTAACACAATCAATTCCACCAATTTGGGACAAGATAGGGAGTCATTTGACCACTTGAGTATTTTCCTACTTTCTCTCCGATCCCACATGTTGATTGTCAAGGCTGGAAACAGGCACATTCAGAATATATAGAGAAAAAAATGATTTTAAGATAAGAAAGTAAAAATTTTGATCAAGACTATATTTTGTTTTGTATGTTTACTAATGCAGATAAAATTGTATGACTTATATTAGATTAAATAATAGTTTCTTAGGCAATATGTGATGCATTTTCCCCCTGCTAATTTGAAACCACTATGGTAATACAGCAAGCTAAACAATGGCTGCAGGGGTGGGGATGGTTGTAACACAAGTGTTACAACCATCCCCGGCCCTGTCAGCCATTGTCTTTCATACAACTAAGAATTTTCTAGGTTCAAATGTTTTTACAGAATGACATTGACATTGTTCTTTTATTTCAGTAAACCTGTTTTTGAACAATATCATATGGTATGCATGTGTTTTTGCTTCTTTTGTCTAATTGTTACAACCTACCCCAGCATGTGTTACAACCGGTTGTAACAAAGGAACACCATGTATTTAACATTAACTCACAAGGTCTGTGATATTCTTGTAGAGGGTTGAATTGGTTCCATTTGTAGTAAACAAAAGTGGGTACTTTGTATAAAAGTTTGAGAACTCAAGCTAAAAAATTCAGCAAGTTATGTGTGCTGAAGCAAAAAGTGTTACAACCATCCCCGATCTCTCCTATATTGACCCATGCCTGAATTAATTCTATAACTTCACTCTTATTAAATGGACTTACATAGTAAACACCTTTGTGAAAGGTGAACAACCAGGTGCAATATGGCAAATATTTGCAAAATAAATATTTTAAAGAATAAATTAATGGAACATATTGACAAATATTATTTCTGCTTCTGCAATTCCACATTAGATTCAGTTCACTGCTGCAACACTGGCTAGATGGACAATAAAAACCAAATCACTTATTCATTTTTATTCAAAGTCTTGACTTCAACTGCACACATGGCCAGATTTATGAAAAGGCACTGGGCTTTCAGAAGAGTCGGGGCATTTTTTTTTTAATTAATGAAGGTGTTGGGCAGCATTGGGCAGTTTGTGGCCCCTCTCTTTTGCTCTTTATTCCCTCAAGGTACATTAAATTCGATCCAAGTGGTTGACAGTTGGTGTGTGAAATTAAAATTCCGATTTCTTTGTCGTCGACAACCAGTGGTCACCCAAATCTTGATTTGTTGAGCAGAGCTCCTTGCCAGAGGATATTACAGTATGTTGCTATGATCAAAAAGAAGGTAGAGGTACACACGGGACTGAAAAAAATATAAGAGCATTAAAAGGATTGCCAAGCTACATTTTCTGCATTGCATTCTTATCCTTCAGATCATTTTGACTGCTTTAAGAACAGAAAATATCTTAAATCAACAAAATAAAAACAATGCAAATAGAACTAACAAGGACATAAAAATACACCCATACGTGTGGGTGGAATTGCTTGCAACCCAGATGCTGTCATGTTAATTAACATTGATGAGTTGCCACGGCACATCATAATTATGCTTCCTTAAATCCCACGGAGGTTCTTGTAGGAATCTGCATTTCAGGTAATGCATGTGATGGACTTTCCAACCCTCCTAGACCCATTGAATTGATTATCATGAAAGAGGGCTACAACAATGAAATTTGCATGCCTGTGGAGTACTTTCACTGAGTTATGGATTGTTTTTGATTATTATTAAAGGATTAGTTCACTTTAAAATGAAAATTACCCCAAGCTTTACTCACCCTCAAGCCATCCTAGGTGTATATGACTTTCTTCTTTCTGATGAACACATTCTGAGGTATATTAATAAATATCCTGATGCATCCAAGCTTTATAATGGCAGTGAATGGGACCAACGAGTATGAAGCTCAAGAAAGTGCATCCATCCATTATAAACGTAAACAGACATTGTGTGTGTAACAGTGGTCAAATAGAGTTTTGAGAGTTTTGCAGTTAAACTACTGCACAGTGACGAATGCTAGAGAATGAGGTGTTTAGCATCATTGGTAGTGCACTTGCCTCGCATGCCAGCAGTAATCGGGTTGGGCTTCGAGACCGACTTGAAGGTGGAGCAATGAAGAGAGGGTTGGGTTTGTTTGGGTTGATTTCAAATATCAACAGTGTTCAACAACGAATTTCAGAAATCACAAACAGCACCTTTAAATATGGGTATTTTTCTTACACAAAACGCATATCTTCAATTCAGATGATCTGTGTTTATAATTGATGTATGCACTTTCTTGAGCTTCATACTTGTTGGTCCCGTTCACTGCCATTATAAAGCTCAGATGCATCAGGATATTTATTAATATACCTCAGATTGTGTTCATCAGAAAGAAGAAAGTCATATACAGTACACCGAGGATGGCTTAAAGGGTTAGTTCACCCAAAAATGAAAATTCTGTCTTGTACTTACCCTCATGCCATTCCATACCGTAAGACCTTTGTTAATCTTTGGAACACAAATTAAGATATTTTTGTTGAAATCCGATGGCTCCATGAGGCCTGCATAGGGAGCAATGACACTTCCTCTCTCAAGATCGATAAAGGTACTAAAAACATCTAAATCAGTTCATGTGAGTACAGTGGTTCAATATTAATATTATAAAGCGATGAGAATATTTTTGGTGCGCCAAAAAAAACAAAATAACGACTTATTTAGTGATGGACGATTTCAAAACACTGCTTCAGGAAGCTTCGGAGCGTTATAAATCAGCAATTTGGAGAGCCATAGTCACGTGATTTCAGCAGTTTAGCGGTTTGACACGCGATCCGAATCATGATTCGATACGGGGTTTTTTGCCGCACCAAAAATATTCCTGTCGTTTTATAATATTAATATTGAACCACTGAACTCACATGAACTGATTTAAATATGTTTTTAGTACAACAATGGATCTTGAGAGAGGAAATGTCATTGCTGGCTATGGAGGCCTCACTGAGTCATCGGATTTCAACAAAAATATCTTAATTTGTGGTTTGAAGATTAATGAAGGTCTTACGGGTGTGGAACAGCATGAGGGTGAGTAATAAATGACAGAATTTTCATTTTTGGGTGAACTAACCCTTTAAGGGTGAGTAAAGCTTGGGGTAATTTTCTTTTTAAAGTAAACTAATCCTTTAGGAATAAAACAAACAAACTCTAACAGTCAAAAGATAATAATAACCAATAAATCTTTGCCTTAGTGTGAGATTATTTAAAAAGGGGTTTATTTCAAATCAGAGAGCTACAGAAATCAGTCACAAGAAACAAAGCAATTAATAAAACCTCACAGCAAAAAAACAAAACAAGTCACTCAGATAATCATGAATCTCAGTCAACCTTCTATTTATATTAAAATCCAAAAATTTGAGAATAGTGAATTATTCACTAAAATGCTGAAAAATTGCTTTGTAAAGGGCAGTTCCCTAGGCTTACTGTGAGTCATCTAGTATCAAAACATCCCTTTGTTATGTGGACACATTTGAATAATGCACGTATTCTGTATGCTGAATGATGGCAGTGAAATTATGGCCAAAAGAATGAGAACACCCTCTACAGAGCGGCATCCATACAGAAATGATTTACTGTGTCTGATGTGGAAGAGAAAGACCTCCACAAAGCCCAGACCCGAACCTCAGCGCATCACATGTCACAATGATGCTCCTATGTCGTGTTGAGCATTTAAAACATATTTAAAAAGCATTAATCCCACCCTTTGCAGCCATAACAGCTTACAGTTTTCTTGGAAGGCTTTTCACTAAATTTTGGAACATGGATGTAGAGATTTGTGACCATTCAGAGCATCAGCGAGGTATGGCACAACACTGACGATGGGCAAAGGTTGGCTTGCAGTCAGTGTTCCAACTGATTCTGTAGCTGTCCAGATCCAGTTTATCTGAAAAATAATAAAAGTTGTGTTTACTCTATGTCCATCATGTATATTGTCTTAACAGACTAGCTGATTGAGCTCACGTTTAACGCGCGTTCAGATGGAACCACCAGGGGGAGACCGTGAACTTTAATTTAATTAGACTACTTGTGTCAAAATTGAAGCGACTTGGTATAGGTAAATCATTGGTTTGATGTCGAACGGAACTGGCAAATGACGTTCCCAGCGCATCATAACAAGTAATTTATACCGTTATCAATGTCAAAAGTTCGAAATTATTAGTATATATATGACTTTTTCTGTCCAACCTGAAAGAACCAAACAACATCTTTCAATTTGCATACAAGGTGAGCTCTGAATTAATCGCATTTCATATTAAAAAGAAATGGATTTTCAAGCCTTGATTCTTTTTGTTTCATTATCTCACACAGCATCTGCGCGCCACCAAACATCATCTTTCAATCTACGTGGCACACCTGGCGCGCTCTGAATTACATATGCAGAATAGATTACTCAAATTTCGTATTAAAAAAAGAGAGAGAGAACTGTATTTGAAACCACTCGTCCCTTCTTCTCCTCTCAGAGCCGCGTGTTTGCAGCATCTGCTCATGTGTGCTCGCGACTTCTCTTTTGGCACGCGCTGCGCACTTGGCAGCGACGCTCAGAGGAGTGAGGTGTGTGTAACCAAGAGCTAAAATTGGTTTCATGATGAGGAAAAGTGAAGGAGCAAGCCGTTGCGATCTGTTCTCCTGTCTTGTTTGAAGGAACACAGGGTTCATCCTTCCTTATCAGAGAGGACAATTGAAGAATACTATTCGGAACACTTTTTGTGCCAAGAAACTCAATATTTTTACCTTTTTTCTCTTGAAAGGGAACATGGTCGATTGAACATTAATACGACATCCAGCAAAAAAGAAAAGAAACAATATTTAAATCGCACTTAACATTTTTTCAATAGGAATGGATTCGCTCATCACTTCCACTGACTTTCAAAGTAACTGGACGAACAACTCCATCGCACAGAATGAAACCGAGATATACTGGAACCAGTTTGTGCAACCGGTTTGGAGGATAGTGCTCTGGGCAGTGGCTTACAGCACAATTGTCATTGTCTCCGTGGTGGGCAACATCACGGTAATATGGATCATTTTGGCGCACAAACGAATGAGAACCGTGACGAACTATTTCCTCGTGAACTTGGCGTTCGCTGAAGCGTCAATGTCCGCATTCAACACCGTTATAAACTTTGTTTACTCCGTGCACAACGAGTGGTATTTCGGACTCTATTACTGCCGATTCCACAACTTCTTTCCTATAGCCGCCGTCTTCGCTTCTATATATTCAATGACGGCGATTGCGCTCGACAGGTAAGTTCCTTCATTCCCATTCACACTATGGCACGCGCTATGAGCGCGGATCTCAGTCAGCAGTTCGCGTGAGGGAACATTGGGTTTCTCGTTCACTGGCTGTGATTGCCTGTTCTGTCGCTGAAAATGTACAAAATATGAAGTACGCTTTATCAAATAGGCCTTTAAATGTGCTCAAAATTTAAATGTCTAATTTGTTCTTAGTAAAGCAGCCCCTTACAAAAACGACTAGTTTCCTCCTGATTGTAGAACATAACAGTGACATTTTCTTATCAGCCACCCCGTATAGGAGGGTCTAATTTTATATACAGTTCAATATTTTTACTCCACAAACCTAAAAACATTATAGACATATATAGCCTAGGTATTCAACATAATACAATGTCACAGATCTCCATTTTCTAGAGAAACTAAATCGGATCAATTAACCTCAAAACTAGCTAGCCTATATTTCGACTGACTGAATCTTCAAAAATTAAGAAGATCAAATGTGTTGAGGTGAGATTTTGTGTCATCTTTGGTCAAGAGGGAAAAAAAAAGAATATTGCCCCGGGGGCATCTTACCCCCATCTTAAAAAGAAAAGGTTTTATATAGCCTACTGAATAAGCTTAAACGGTTCAGGCCCTTCATATATAGAACCTTTCAGGGGTTCTCATGGGATCATTATATGGATTTAGTTTTAATTAATTAATTTTGTTTGAATACATTTTTAATTTTAATTTTTTTAAATTATTTTTTAAATTATTATTTTTAAATTGTTAATTAAACAGCTTACAAACATACTTTATCAGTTTAAAGTTACATTAAAAATGAAAAGTAATATGCAAATTATTTAAGACATTCCTCCATATAAAGCCATTTGGCATAAATGGGTCTTTTAAATCAAGTCAAGATAGAACCGTAGAAGGGTTTAAGGGTTTATTAAACCCCACAGGACCTTTTTTCTAAGAGTGTACCCTATGGTTACAATGGATATGTAGTTATTGTTGCTAACATTATAATGCAAACACAAGTGTAAAATCGTAGCTCTTTTCAGGTCCATATTAGGAATGATCACAGCATAGATGGCAGAGTTCATTGGTCTGTGATGTCATATGATAGATGATGATTATTTGTCATCCCACTCATAACATACAATAGTCATCATTTAGAAACCTTAATTTCTTTAGTCTGTATGTGGTTGAGATGTGATGAGGTAATTGTGCCATGTCTGCCTTGTTTCTTCATTCATCGGTTACCATGTCAAGAATAAGGAATTAGAAGGCCCAGATTTCAGTTAATGTCTGACCTTTCATCATCCCATTCTAATTGTAAGATGTCATGTTTCCAACTTTTTGACACAGCACAGCTAATATTAAAAAAAAACATGCCTGCTTACATTTATCTACATGCAGAAACATGAACTTTAAAATTCTATTACCTGAGAGACCTGTAGGGGAGATGGAGGGCAGGCTTCTTGGGAAGACTGCTGTGTGTGTTCAGGTCCTTGTAGAGTATATACTTGTCAGAGCACTAACAGGTTATTTATCTTAGAAAGATTCTTTTGAAAAAAAAAGAGAGAAAAAAAGCAAGCCAAGATTACATTCTCTATAGACATATTTTGAAGCACACACAGCAAATTAATCAAGTGTTTACAAACAAATAACTTAGAGCAATGCCTTGTTTTTTCTTATAGAGAAGACATTTACAGAGCCTAGAGCTTTTCATTAAGCACTCCAAGTAGTTCTAGTAGTCAAATCTGTAGAATTCAAGCATGTTTTATCTTCCGCCAGTTTTAAGTGATTTCTGTCATGCAGTGATTTGATTATCATCAACTAATGGGCAATATGAGGTTGGAAAACTGAATTATGCCTAAAGATGTAATGTAGAAGTAAAATTTAATTAGCATTCTCAGAATGCTTGGTTCCTGACAAACCTCAAATTGTTTTACATTAGATGAAACAGTTAAAGTCAGTATGAAATGAAAATTCGCCCTATCCTTTTTTTCTAAATGCATTTTATTGATCATATTGTGATCATCCAACAATTCATCCATACATTTAATTTTTTATTATTATTTTTTTGACCTCATAATCTTTAAACAAAACACCATAACTCGATCTATGGTAAAAACGACAAAATTCTCTCTGGTGATTATTCTTCAGTCATTTAGGATGCTTAAAACCCACCCCTTTCCTATAATTGACTATAAGCTCATAATCAGATCAGCCTCCATCCAATCAACAACCAGACAGAACCCCTTGTACATCACAATACAAAGACAAAGATCTGTCTACATTGTGCCTTTAGGAAAATCCAGACATTAGCGAAAGGCACAATAACAAAGCCGTTTGAAAAAGTTTTAATGCACACTCACCGGCCATTTTGCTATACACTTTGCTAGTACCAGGTTGACCCCTTTTTGCCTTCAGAACTGCCTTAATTCTTCATGGCATATAGATTCAACAAGTGCTTTTGGTCCATATTGACATGATAGCATCACACAGTTGCTGCAGATTTGTTGGCTGCACATCCATGATGTGAATCTCCCATTCCACCACATCCCAAAGGTGCTCTAATGCATTAAGAGCTGGTGACTGTAGAGGCCATTTGAGAATAGTGAACTCATTGTCATGTTCAAGAAATCAGTTTGAGATGATTTGAGCTTTGTGACATGGCGCATTATCCTGCTGGAAGTAATCAGAAGATGGGTACACTGTGGTCATAAAGGGATGGACATGGTCAGCAATAATACTCAGGTAGCGTTTAAGAGATGCTTAATTGGTACCAAGGGCCCAAAGTGTGCCAGGAAAATATCCCCCACACCATTACACCACCAGTAGCAGCCTAAACCATTGATACAAGGCAGGACGGATCAATGCTTTCATGTTCACACCAAATCATAATCCTACCATCTGGATGTTGCCACAGAAATTCGAGACTCATCAGATCAGGCAACGTTTTTTCGTCTCTGGCTTCAATAAGGCATTTTTACTCTCAGGACTGCAGCTCACTGGATATTTTCTCTTTTTCTGACCATTATCTGTAAACCCTAGAGATGGTTGTATGTGAAAATCCCAATAAATCAGCCGATTCTGGAATACTCAGACCAGCCCGTCTGGCACCAACAACCGTGCCATGTTCAAAGCCACTTAAATCACCTTACATCCACATTCTGATGTTCAGTTTTAACTTAAGCGGATCATCTTGACCAGTGTACATCTCAATCAGCTTCCTATTTCAGCAGTCAGGGCACTGATCAAGGAAGCGGCCATTTTAAGAGCTGTCTCAGTCATAAAATCATACAGTGCACTGAAAAGTTTGCTCCCTAAATAGTCTCACAATGCACCATGAAAACCAGGGAGAATCGATGCTCACTATGTTCCCTTATCTGAATTTCTGAAGTGCAAAACACAAATCATGTGAGTCAACTCACTACGCATAATGACAAACTATTATTTAGTTATATTTCAGCCTAAACATACATCACTAGATAGGAAATGAACATAATAACATCTATAGTTTATTTACGGCTGAAATGTTGCATGTATATACAACAAACAAAGTATTTATTATAATGTAGCATACTTTAAATAACATTAAAGAATAATGTCAGAAAGATATCAGTTCTGATGTTGTTCATAAATACTAGTGATGTTGTACAATGAGGACATTGCCATTTCGCCAAAAAATCAGTCATCAGTGTCCCAATGTGTAGTGAGCCAGGGTCCTTACTGTCCTTACCAATGCCCAAATTTGCGTACACAATATGCTGATTCACAACCAGTGTTGGGGAAAGTTACTTTTAAAAGTAATGCATTACAATATTGCGATACTCCCTTAAAAAGTAACTAATTGCGTTACGTAGTTACTTTTTTATGAAAAATAATAAATACTTTTTCTCACCTGGGCTGGGCTTGCTTGTTTTTTAATAACAACAAAAAAAGTTCTATTTTTGGCAAATGTCAAGGCCCTTTCACACCAAAAGTAACATGAATAAGCCTCAGGCTGAGGGAAAAGCATATTTACACCTGTAAAGTAGAGGGCGCAGCTAAAACAAACCTTTCAGCTGTGCTGACATTCTGGATTAAAGAAGAATAGGATACAGAACAAAGGAAGTTCAACACTCTTATTTCTAAATCTAATCTAAATTACAGGTTTGCATACAATTCTGAGATTGCATCTCACTGTTTTTTATTCATTTTGAGGAATACTGAATGTTTTTGTGCAAGTGAGATGAGTAAATGCATGTTCACTTGTAGTCTAGAACTACAATAACCATCATGTTTACACAGCGCACACAACACCTCTGCACTTTATTTCTCTCAACATGGGAACAGGAGAGCTGTCAGTCAATAAATGTGAAAAAGTAACTTATTTGAATTTTTGTTGTCGTTGTAAATTGAAAAAATAACGCGTTACTTCACTAAAAGTAATCTGATTATATAACTCAGGTTACTTGTAATGCATTACCCTCAACACTGTTCATGACCTAGGAAAGCTATGGAGCTGATTGAGACACACCCCATGTCCACATGCCTAAATGCATTGAGTTGCTGCCATGTGATTGGCTGATTACATTTATATTTTTAACATTTATTTACATGGATATTACTTACTATTTTGCCTTACTGTTCATATTATAATCATCCAGTAAAACCCAGTTATGAATAATTATTGCAATATACTCTCCTCAGCACTTTGGCTGTTGTTTTGCTTGCCCAGATTTCAGTTCTGTTGCTCTGGTTGAGTCATTGTTGCATTGTTAACACATGCAGACAGGTATACATTCACAAACAGCAGCAGGGCTGTCACCTCTGTGCAGACAGATCACTTGGGCTAAACTGCAGTGTGTGACAAAATTGTGTTACGTGCTTTGGTAGCAACGAACGATTGCCTCTTTGTCCAAATATAACATCTCACATTCTCACTTGCCTCACTTATCAGCTGTTTTTACTTTTCATTTCTTGCATTTAAACACATGTAGACCTAAAAGTGCTGGCAAGCACACACACCTCAAAGTCAAGCTGTGATGGCATGCTAAAGAGCATTTGTGTGCTGGTAAAATGGCGCATGGCTCAGAGACTCAAACTGTCATGTGTGGCAGGAATAGGATTCCTAATAAAATTACAGGACTAAAGCTAAATTTGAAAGAAAAGCACTGCAAGCATCAAATTGTGTAACCACACTGTCCATCTCCGCTCCCTCTAGCATGTTGTCATTATTGATTTAGCCCTGCTGCTGTTCAGACCGATGATCTGTTGCCTTGAACTCCATTTATGTCAAACAGATGTGCTTGAATGTATGTCAGTGCTGTGTCTGACCTCTTCACCTGCTGGAGAGTGTGCCATGAGTTCATTGTCAATTCCTCATTTACTCACTCATCTTCTCTAGCACGGTATGTAATAATGTTTTCCTTCAGGGCATTACTTTTAAAAAATCTGATTGTCTATTACATATGAGCTTAAGTGTGTGTGCCTGGTGGTGGTTTAACTGTAAGAGTTTACCTTTATCAGTGGAGTGGAAGTTCTCTCATTTTACTAAATTACAAATTTAAAATTGATGGGTTTTTTTTCTCTTTGATGTTTTATTTTAATGCTTTGAGGCAACAGATTACAAAGAATTTCAAAGCAATTGTTCACCCGGAAATGGACCTTTTATAATCATTTACTCACCCGTATTTTTCTAAACCTGTATGAAAAAAAAAAAAGTATTTTGAAGAATATCCTGCATGTTCTTCTCTCTCTCTCTCTCTCTGTATATATATATATATATTATATATATATATATATAAAGTGAAAGTGTGTTCCAAAGAAGAAAGAAAGTCATATGGTTTTACAACAACATAAGGGTGAGAAAATATTACAGAATTTTCATCATTGCAAGTGACATTGGTTTTCTCAACAACAACAACAACAACAAACAAGAAATATTCTGTGTGCATAAATATTCAATACATGCAGGGACTCTATGTTTGCACAGAAGAAAAACAATTGTCTTAACAAGGACACAGCTGCCTAACAATTGGCCTGAACCTTAATTTATTGAAATAAATTGATCATTATTCAGGTTGTGAATCTAAAAGACAGCTGCGAATATTAAGACTAGAGCATTCCAGTAAGTTGAAGACTAATTAAAAAAAGTTAAACAAAGAGAAGGAAATAAAAGTTTAAAACAATAGCCACATGTTTGGATGCCCCATGGGTGCCATTTTTATTGGTCAGAAATGTTTGTTCCTCAAAACCCTCTGCACACACCAGACAGAAACGTATTAATGAAGTCACTGAGAGGCCAGTCGTCACTTTGAAGGAAATACAGAGTCAGTTTTCCAATAAAGGAATAAAAGTGAACCAGTCAACCGTATCAAGAGCTCTGCTTAACATTAGCTTGAATGGAAGGATGTCACAAAAGACTCCATTACTGCCATGCCTGGAGTTTGACCAATAGAATAATAGTAAACCAGATTTTGTGGTCAGTTGAGACCAGTAAGGATGTGGTTCAGAAGTAATTAGCAATTCTGCTTCCATTTACACTTAATTGATTCCAGTTTCATTAACTATTCTTTTGAATTTGAAGAAGAAATTGAAAACATAAATGCAATTTACTAAATATAGCAACACAAGTGGGATGTTAACAGTTAACATGAAGGAAAGGAAAAAATTGAAATGCTATTGAAGTTATATTTGTTATTATTAAATATTAAGTTATGGCATTATAAATAATAATGTTATTATTATTGGTTAATGTTATTGGCATCGTTAGATGATTTACTTGAAATCACCCTAAAATAAAAATGTATTGTAATTCATTGCATTTTTCTTTAATCAAAGACCTGTCTCTGCTTAGTTTTATATATATATATATATATACACACACAAACAGTATATATAAACCCTGTGTTGAAAACCCTGTAACACCTTTGGTGTTCTCGGTCAAAAACCAGCATTTTAAAAATTGCTTGTAAATCTTTCGTCATGCCATTTTATCACCAAATATTGGATTCAAGCTTTTTGCCAACTTTTTTTCTTGATTTTTTTTCTTTTTCTTGAACTGATTGATCGTAGGCCTCATTGATCTACATAGAAACTTTTCTTCTGAGAGTGTAGTAGAGACCACACATTTTTAATGTTGGAATTCAGAATGGGAGTCTTTATATTTTTCAAGGCACTGTATGTGTGGCTAAAACCATAAGAAAAATGCAAACCAGACACAGATTCTGAGGGAAACAAAGCAATGTCTGTCAAAGCCTGACCTTCAATACCATCGCACAGTCGGAAAGTGATACATGGTATGCTGCGTGGTTTCTCCCAGCTCCAAATGACTAAGTTAAATAATTCTTGCCACAAGTGTATATTCATTGTCAGTATAACTAGAATAGATCCTATTTATTATTGCAGAGCTCATAATATCACAATGCTGCATTTGCCTGTTGTACTATATCACAAGCCCAAAACTAATAACCGCACAAATCCACTATTGTAGCTATTCAATAGATTAGTTTGCATGTGTGTGTGTGTGTGTGCATATTTGTGATTTATTAAAAATGTAAAAATGCAGAATGTTTCTGTGATGGGTAGGTTTAGGGGTCGGGGTAGTGTAGGGGGATAGAATGTACAGTTTGTACAGTATAAAAACCATTACGCCTATGGAATGTCCTCACTTTGATAGCAAAACAAACCTGTGTGTGTGTGTGTGGGGGATTTACTTTCTGGACTTCGTTCCGTTTTATAATGATACAGCTACAAATGATTTAAGAGGATTTATCTTAGATACCACTGAGATCTTTGTGTGCTGGACGAAGACCTATGTGTATATGTACGTGATGAAGTCATGTGATGTGTTGACAGATTAAATTGTTGAGAGTGCAGATCAGCACAATATCTCTTGCTTTCATGAGCAGCAAAGTACGAATGAAGATCACATTGAGAAAATAAGTGTGGTTGTAAATTGGGTGAAATGTGTGCTGAGAGCCAAATCCACAAGCAGACTGTTTGTTGTAATTTACGCCAAGGTTTTCTTTACTCTTAGAAGAAAAGATTCTATATAGAATCTTAAAGGGTTAGTTCACCCAAAAATGAAATTTCTGTCATTTATTATTAACCCTCATGTCATTCCACACCGTAAGACCTTCGTTCATCTTTGGAGCACAAATTAAGATATTTTTCATAAAATCCGATGGCTCACTAAGGCCTGCATTGCCAGCAATAACACTCCCTTTTTCAATGCTCAGAAATCTACTAAAGACTGTATTTAAAATATCTTTAGTAGCTTTCTGGGCATTTGAAAATGTTAATTATTTTTGCTGGCAATGGAGGCCTCACTGAGCCATCGGATTTTATCAAAAATATCTTAATTTGTGTTCCGAAGATGAACAAAGGTCTTACGGGTGTGGAACGACATGAGGGTGAGTAATTAATGACAGAATTTTCATTTTTGGGTGAACTAACCCTTTAAACAGTTCTGTCAGGCACTTTAGAACGTTTTAGGAGTTCCCATCATGGGATCATTTTATGAATTTAGTTTTAATTAATAATTTTGTTTTAATTCAGTTTTAGTTTTCATTAAATGTTATGAATTAAACAGCTTGTAAACATACTTTATCACCAGAAAAAAAATGAAATGACCCAATAAACTTGAAAGCATTACGCTATTACTTAAGACATTTATCCTTGGCAATATGTGTTCTTTAAAATTGAGTCAAGAACCATAGGGTTCAATATAAATCCCAATTGAACCTTTTTTTCTATTACATTTTTCTCTTTGAAAACAATGAATTGTTGGAGGTAAGGTTTTTTTATTAAGAAAAATATTTTTTTTTATTTTTTTTTTAAAGGTGCTCTAAGTGATCCTGGGTGGAGTAACTTCCTGTTGACATTCGAAGTGTTGTCAAACAAAACAGAGGCTAGCTAGACCCTCCCTCCTCCTCTTCCTCCCCCTCCCCACCCTGCTTCCTGAAACAGTCATGAACGCGCATTTAAAATCATTCTTGTTGGTTATTGGCTGGAGCATGTTTATTATGATTCGTGGTCCAGGCTGCACCAGTTTGTTTTTATTGCCGTTTTCAGAGCTTGTGGCGACTACAGAGACCGTTTTTTTTTACAGTGTGTTCAGGGGACAGGCAGCTAGCGGATAGTGAGGAGATGTTTGCTGTATGTGACAAAAAATGTTTTGGCCTAAAAACGTGTGACATCACTTAGAGCACCTTTAATTTTATAAATGCTATTTAATGAGACTTTAAATTTGACTTAAAAGAGGTCATTTAACTTTAATTTAACAAATGCATTTCAGACTTTCATTAAGGTGATTTCATAAAATACATTTTCCTTAACTAGAATAGAAACATTTAAAAACATACAATATTTACTGAACCACAAAGTGTTAATTTGCATTCATTTGTATTTGTGTTCATAATTAATATTTTCTTTGTTAATTTGGAATATTCATAATTAACCTATTAATTTTTATGAATTAAATAATAGTTTTTTTGTTTTTTTTTAAGTTCAACTGGAAATAAGCTTAAAGTAAAAATATAAAAGAGATTTTTTAAATACCTCAATGTAGGCTACAACAGATGTGGCGCTTTCAGTACATCTGTCTTGTTCTTCCACAGATATATGGCCATCATTCATCCCCTGAAGCAGAGGATGTCTGCAACACAGACGAAAGTGGTCATCGGGGTCATCTGGGTTCTGGCACTTCTGCTGGCCTTCCCCCAGTATTACTACTCTGACACGGACCAGCTGCCGGGCAGGGTGGTCTGCTACATCGACTGGCCCGAGTACACTCTCCTGGACTTCAAAAAGATGTAAGCATCTCACTTTTAACTAATCAACATGCTTATCACCCATGCTGCCTTTTGCTGACATTGGAAAATATTTAGGTTTAATATTTGAATCAGAGGTTTATGGCTGTAGGTGCATAGAATTTCTTTTCCAGATCGAATTTCACCAACATTTCCGGATATTGCTGGAAATATTACCTTTATGACTCTCTAATTTGGAGTAATCAAAAATCAGTGCTGCTTTCCCCCTAAGTGTTTACTTATATAACAACAGAGAGGAGCTTCATTACAAAGAAAACATTAAACACAGGAAAGTCATGGTCCTAAGAGAGAGAAAAGGAAAAAGTGCAAGACTATTAAAGCAAACATAATTGGAAATCTTGCCCAAGGGTAAATACAATGACTTTACAAGAGCAGATGCTAATGACTATTACTCCTCCAAACTGTGGGGTATACTCTCAAAAAGTTGGCTTGCATGCAGATTGACATTAATCTGAAGTGCTGAGGTGTAATATAAAGTTCTGTAAACATGGTGCACAAAGCCGTCGTCCAGTAGGGTTCAGTCCAGCGAGTCCATTAGAAGCCGAGATCATTCTGCAAAGAGTTTTTATGGGCGTCACTTTGTTTTAAAATGCAGTGAGGACAGTTGTTGTGGTGGTTGGGGGAGGGGGGGTTGATGCACAGATGTGCCTGTTATGATGTCACAAAACCGCTTAACTCACGAAATACGATTATACACAAATAACTCTGCTAAACAGAGAACTGTTTTCATAAATAGTGCATGTGGTGTACTGATCCAGATATCAGGTATCTATTGTGGAGTATTTGCTCATTTCCAGGTTACAACTAAATTGAAACATTAAGATTAGAAATGTGCAAAAGTCATTTAAACAGATCTTAACGTGATAGATTAGAGCGTGTGTCTGACAACTGTCGCACTTAGATATAAACGACTACAATGAGCACTTAGCAAAACAATAACAAATTCCAGCACTGGATTATTACTCATTGTAACACACTTGAACACACTAAAACTAAATAAAAACTTGTGCTCAACAATAAGAGATTCTTCTTCTTTATTAGATATATCACTGCTGTTATCTTTGCAGAGAAAGACACCAAAGTGTCATTTATCACCCCCCGCATTAAAAGCCTAGTTTCTCTTTCTCTCTCTCTTCTGTCTCTTTTAGGTTCTTTGTTAGATAATCTCTGTACATTTCAATCACCTGTTTCTGTTATATTCCTCCTGCCTTTACTGCTGTGAGTGAGAAGTGCTGCCCCTCTGTGTTAGTTAGCGAAGAAGTCAGCTTTCTAAGGCACTAGAGATGTTCCCTTAAGCACCCACCATCTCTCTCACTTTCTTACTCACTAAAACTCATTTCACATTTTCCCCAAACTCCCCTCTTCCATTACCGTGTCTTTCACACCAGTTGAGATGTGATATAAGATTTTTGCTGGTGTTTCTACCAAAGGTATGGAAGCTAACACATACATTTTTCTACCGTACAACGTTAATGAATCTTACCCCCGGTTTCACAGACAAGGCTTAATCCTAGTCTCAGACTAAAATGCATGTTTGAACTGTTTTAACTGAAAGCAATTTGCAGTGATATATCTTAAAATATGTCAGTGCCATTGCTTTATCTCAAAATGCACACAAGTAATGTTTTTTTTCTAAGGAACGTTTATGATTGCTACTTAAATGTCCCAATTGAATTAAGGCCTAATCCTGGCTTAATCTAAGCCCTGTCTGTGA
Organism: Megalobrama amblycephala; assembly: GCF_018812025.1. Taxonomy (NCBI): domain Eukaryota; kingdom Metazoa; phylum Chordata; class Actinopteri; order Cypriniformes; family Xenocyprididae; genus Megalobrama; species Megalobrama amblycephala. The sequence continues at coordinate 9,066,251 of NC_063047.1, forward strand.
AACCAGGTCAAAATCTCTGTTATTTTCTCATTTTACACTACAGTTATCCTTAAACTGTTAGCTGTCAACCCCCTTTTTTGAGCATAGATCTTAATTTAAAGTTGTAATTCATGAATGCTTTGGAATACAGTCATAAGGTTGGTCTCTTTTAAAATAAGACACTCTGCACTTATTATATAAGTAAAAGCATTTAAAAAAATTAAAGTGTAAACAGGACCATTTCCATGGTAACGCAATGTCCAATTTCAAAATGGTTTTCACAGGATGAATTTTGAGTGTTTAAGCTTTTGAATGATACTTAATTTATGATGATTACTAAAATATGTGATAGGCAAAAAAGGCAATTGTCTCACTACTATAGGCCACTTACAGCTAACGGGCTATAACAAGATAAATTTACTTGAGAAGCAATATTGTGTAAAACAATAAGACCGCGTTTACACCTGGTATTAAAGGTGCTAAAGAGGATTTTTTCGTCGACTGAGAATCCAAAGACTGTTACTGAGTTTTTGAAATGAGCGCATGCGTAAGAACAGCCCCCAAAAAACGCCTCCCAAAAATCGTGCACGAGTATTGGAACACGAGTGTTTACCACCGGCATTCGCTGTGTCGTGTTAGTGGATTCATTATGTCGGACTCACCGCAGGTAACTCATAATCTGCAGTTGTTACTCCTGTCTCCTGACAAAAACATTGCATGCGGCGCCTGTGGAGTGTGGAAAGTTACTGGAGAGAGCAGCCGCGCTCGTCTCTCACAAGGAACGTCACGGCAGTGACTGACAAGCCAGAGAGCCAATCCACGCACGTCTCTCACAAGGAACGTCACGGCAGTGACTGACAAGCCAGAGAGCCAATCCGCGCACGTCTCTCACAAGGAACGTCACGGCAGTGACTGACAAGCCAGAGAGCCAATCCGCGCACGTCTCTCACAAGGAACGTCACGGCAGTGATTGACAAGCCAGAGGGTCAGCGATCATCGCATAAACGATTGGCTGATGTTTTTAAGGCCCTACCTCGTGCACAGATGATGTATATTAATATTATTACTTTCAGTGCACCTAATAAATAGTCTTTTATCAGTTAGTAAAGACAGTTTCAAGTAATATTTCAAAAATGTATAAAACAAAACATCCTCTTTAGCACCTTTAACTTGTGTTTTTTTGTGATCAAAGCCAGGGGCGTTGCTACACTCTTAAAAATTAAAGATCTTCATTGGCATCTACAGTTCCATGAAGATCCTTTAACATCCATGGAACCTTCCCTTTGCTCAAAACGTTTCTTTGCAGTGACAAAAAGGATTCTTTAGATTATTTAAATGTTCTTCACACCAAGAATAACTGGTTCATTTAGGAACTGTTCACTGAAAGGTTCTTTTGGGAACCTAAAATGGCTCTTCAATGGCATCACTGCAAAAGCCTCATTTTGGAACCTTTATTTTTAAGAGCACGGGGAAAAGGTGGACTGTATACAGAGGCATTGGACGCACTGTTTACGACTATTGCGTATGATTGTCGCATTTATATGGATATTTAACCTAAATAACAATGTAATAATTATAAAATAATTCTTTCACAGAAAAAAATTATTCATAAGCGCAAATTTTACAGAAAAAGTGCATAAAGATTCATTTTGATTGGAATAATACATCACATCCGTTTGCGCAGTACAGTCACCCACAAAAAATCAAATATTTCAATGCACCCTATAAGCTCACATCGGATCCACAAATTCAGCATTCAAACTCCAAGCAGCTCCCATACTATTCTCCTTTGGAAATTAATAACTTCCTGTATGTGGTTTGTCAGAGATTGTGAAAAGGCGGCTTATACGATCATCCATCCTGAAATTGCAGCCGTCTTCTTTATCCTTTTCATTCCATTCCTTTCCCGCAACTCTCCCGCAAAAGTGATGTATTGTAAATAAGAGGAGAGTGTCTCGGCAAAATCCCAACACAAGTGGTCACAGGAGACGCATTTGAAATGCATGTTAACACCAGGTGGAAATGCTAACGCGTCTCGACCGACCACTTGTGATCGGATCACCGAAAACCCATCTTAAAACCAGATGTAAACTTGGACTTGTTTACCGGAATACATGATGTAGTAGATTTATTTTTCGTGCCTCATTGGCAAATAGTTTTTTGTGAGGATAAACTTAACAAAATATTGATAGATTTATGCTTTAAACAGGAAAAAATGGGGTAAAACTCCATTGAGATGTTAAAGTAGATTTTGAATAAATACACTTTTTTTGGAAGGAAATAAGAGAGTTAGGAAAGGCTGCCTGACATCAGAGGTTGTCTTAACTGAACATTTTCAGTAAATTATAGAAAATTTAGATAAATGTTAAGTATAATTTTAAATACCTACACTTAATTTGTGCAGTTAAGCTAAAAAATAATTAATATTAAGGTCTACTTGGTGTGCCTTCTTTAGAAAAAAGTCTCAGAGTAAGGCATTCTAAAAGAGAAGGGGTTTTAAGAGTTTTTTAATGAAAACCAAGCCAAAAATGCTAATTGCATTTTTTTTGTGCAATGTATACCAGTAACTTCTAACAACATCACCAATCTCACAACCATGCAGGAAATAAAAACTGAGCATACGAATCTTCAGAGCCACATGAGATTGGATGCACTCAGCAGGAGATCAAACTGTCTTCAGCACTGTAAGCATTGTGCCATTCATCAAAACCAGCTTAAAGATTGCTATGTCCTACATGAGATACTTTAGTGTAGCTCATTTCTAAATTTTCTTCAGACCTTCACACAAATTTTACATTCATAAATAAAATCATACTATACACAGCTTGAACTGATTGATTATAAATATCAAATTTATTCAACGAAAATAAATACCCTCATATTCAAATACTCTTTTGTAAATCCATAATTTAAGTGTCATTGTCATCCAGTCAGCTACAAATAGGATGCTTAACAATCACACCGTCCATGTCTGAATGGATGTAGCCCTTATTATTTTCATTATGAAGTTATAATGACTTGTACAGATGGGTCAAGTGCGGCGAACCGAAATGAGACCTGTCTCGTGTTAACAAAATAGATACGTCTGATTATAAATGACATCAGGTCTGTTTTATAGCCCTTGAACTGGGTTTGAAGTGTTGCACAGCACACTGTCTCGCTCTTATTCATGGCTTTGCCGTGCTGGGTGTTATAATAGACTGCAGACACATGCCAGAGTATAAATAGTCCACTGTGTTATGAAAGCTCACATGCGACATACCTGACATGAGTTCACATGCTTATATTCAAATGCTGACAAATTATCTGTATGTTACTCAAGTAACATTCACACACGTTTACATATACTTTCACGTTTATATATACTCTCACATACACATGCAGACCACCCAGAGAAAAGACTTAATGTTTATGTTTCATTTAAAGTCACCATGAAATGGGATAACCTGTCACTGCATGAGCAAACCACAACAATCCAATGATCCAGTTAATTCCCCATAGACAAAATCAAATCCCACCCTACATTTTTTCTTGTTTGAGAAGACGATTTACTTGGATATATGTCACAATAGGGGGGGGGGGGGGGGTGGAATCTATTGCAATAGGGAAGAAAAGACTAAGACTAGATCTTTTCATGCCCCACCCTCAAACCTGTATGACTTTTTGTCTGTAAATCACAAAAATATATATTTTGAAGAAAGTGAGGCTCCGATCAACATTGGATCCCATTGTAGCTTTGCATGATTAATTGGAAAAAAATTGAATTGTGATTGACTTGGTGCGATTATCAAATAGCAAAGGCTATGATTGAATTAATATTTGTTGCGTGTTTCAGAGTGAAGTTCATTTAGAGGTGAGCAGCTCATAAACCGGTGTTTTAAGCATCTCGATTCGCAGTAAATGCTGCTCCACACAAACTCATCTCTGAATCTACCTCGAGTTTGAGTCACTTCCAACTTTGGGATGCATTTGGAAACACAACATGCACCAACATGCACAAACCATCTTCTTATTGTTTTGGCTAAATAGTACAGCCCAATAAGCACAGCAAACCTGGAGCATTGCATTGTAAACTCCATTTTAAATAACTTTTTTTATCAGAACCCTGATAAACCCCTTTTTTTACCCTACCACACTGGCTTGCAAAAAATACTGAAACATATTTTAGAATATCTTTTTTTGTGTTCCATAGAAGAAAGTTTAGAACCACACGAGTATGAGAAAATGATGAAAGAATTTCAGACAGAATAACTATACTTTTAAGCAAAAGTCTCAATTTGATCTCACTGCTGTCTAGGAGAAACAGCTGTAATTTTAAAGAGATTGAATCGCATACTTTAACAGGAGACTTTGAGGCGGGCCAGCATCATACCGCGTATCATCTTATCCCCTATGCCCTATTCATCCTCTAGATGAACAGCCAATCTTAATACTTCAAAAGCGCAATTACACAGAGGCATTTGTACATACAGAGAATTATGAATATACCTACTTACATCGGGTAGTCCAGCTAAGGTAGCTAGATACCACGTTATCTTAAAAGTTTCTAAAAATTGGATTCAGAGTGACTACAAAAAATACTGAGATGTATGATGTTATCTCAGCAACCCACCACTGTTCTACCCTATCATCGTGTTCTCTGACTCTGTTTGATGGCGGTTCATAGATAACACATTCTCTACCATACCTACATCAAGACTGACAGCTCACTAACAGCATGTGGCCAGTCTGTTTCAGTTCGCCAAGCCTGGAACTAGATGTCTTTTTGGGCTACCCACAGGCTTGCCACAGGCTCCATCTCTCTCTACCTCCGTCTCTCTCTCGCTCTCCTTCTCAGCTCTTGCGAAAAATGGGGGAAATTGAGCTCTCCTCAGTCTTGATTCTGACAGGGTGCGCTCCGTGCAGTACTGATTTCTGCAAATTGCCATGAAACTCACATTTTACAAAAGAACTCACAGTGCAGTTAGCCATATTTTAATGCTCTGCAAATATGAACTAATATGAATTATTAATGAGGTGTCTGAAGACAGAACAATGCATAGCTGAAAAAAAAAGAGAGTCACAGTGGCCATTCTACAAAAGGAGAGATCCGCAGAAGGGGCAAATGTGCAGAAAGGGGCCAATTAATTACACATGTCAATATGATTATATCCTTTTGAAATAAGAAAAGAGATCAAAAATGTCTCTTATTCTCACTACGGCTGCATTTTGATAAAAAATAGAGTAAAAAAGAAATGTTGTTAAATTTTATTAAAATTTTACATAACTGTTTTCTATTTTAATATATATTAAAATGTAATTTATTCCTGTGATGGCAAATCTGAATTTTCAGCATCATTACCCCAGTCTTCAGTGTCATGTGATCCTTCAGAAATCAATCTAATATGCTGGTTTGTTGCTCAAGAAACATTCCTTACTATTATCTATACTGAAAACAGTTGTGCTGCTTAATATCTTTGTGAAAACCAGGAGACAGATATTTCAGGATTCTTCGATGAATAGAAAGCTTAATGAGAACCAACAAACAATTAAACTATTAAAATAAATAAATTCAACAATTTGCATTTAAAGAAAATAAAGTGATTTCAAAGAATCTACATTGAGCATTTATTTATACTCTGGCAAAAAAAATTCACCACCCCATCTATGGCATTGGCCACATTATTTTTGTCACAAAGTAATTTGGGCAATTCCATAATTGGTCAAGCATTTGGTGGTAATGAAATGATGTAAAGCAATGCTAAATAAGGTATAATCACCCTGTCCGACACATGTAAACCATATCAGATGTTCCAGTCTCTCTCCCTTCCTGTTTTTCCGATATTTGACCGACGTGTCCAAATCCTGAAAGAACATTTTCAAAGATTGTTTTTGCAAATGTTCCCCTCGAGCTGAGAGATCCAGTGGAGTTTTAGTAGAAAATCTAGAGGACATGCGGAGGTGAGAATGAGAAAACACAGCTTTTATTTGTTTTATAATTAGGTTTCCATCTGGTTGTCTCATTGCATACTTTTAGAGAATCCTAGACTTGTTTTAAATTAAATAATTGCCAATTTCTCCCTCCACTGCAAATGTCCTCGACTATTAGCTAAGGATGTTTCTTGGATGGCAAAAGACACATAGATTGTATTTGTACTTAAAAGCATTATATCCTGGGCATTACTGTGTTAGTTCTAGCTGTTCAAAAAGCAAAATGTTCTTTTACCATGGTTCAGAACCACAGACGTATCATGATGTTCTTTATTATCAATTTCCCTAAATGAGGTGCTGGAACTTGTATTTTAAATATCATTAGCGAGATACTGCTGCGTGAAAGTCCCTCACACTGCTCACTCGTGGTTAAAAAACAGACACTCCAAATCTGAAAGATGGAAATGAAATCAAAAGTGTGATACTGAGACATCGCTTCAAACTGGCAGCCTTTTTCTTCAACATAGTTGTCAGACACTTTGTTAGCAAAAGTAAAAATTCTTGACTTTGATGGTAAAAGGGAACAGGCAGGCTGGCCTATTGCTGTATCTCTTCATTACCTGTGACTGTGAATTGTCTGGTTGTTCTGACATATGGCATTCTAATTTACTCAATAACTTAAGACTGCAATTCACCACTTAACTACTATAATATTTCATACAGGAACTGCTCAATATTGTTGATGAAATTTCCACAGCCACAGATGAAAAATCACTTTCTCTCTGTAATTTTACCTTGCTAGCCTGAATATACTGGAATGAATGAAAGTGAGTACGTGGCGTCAGAATGAGTGTTAGAGTCGGGCGGGGCAAGATGGGCCGGTTGTGGTGTCACTATTACACAACACAACCTGAGCTCATTTTATATTAGGTAATCTTAAATCATCCAGCCGCATTATGAAACTGATATTCATGAGCCAAACCTTTGTACTATTCAACTATGTACTAAATTAGTGTTTTGTGCAGATAAGTTGTATGATCTTATAGACATTCTATCGAGATATACATTATGAAGCAAATGTTACATTTGCTTGGATATGTTTTATTAGCTTTTAATATTAATAAACTGAATTTCATTTTTGAAATTCCTTTTAAATTCTGAGATGTCAGAACTGAAAGGCAACAATTTAACATCAAGATGAAATATATATTAGAAAGTAGAAAAAAAAATATGATTCAACACTGCATGCTTTCTTATTCCCTAATCTATTTAAATGTGTCACTTTTTCCTCATTAAAAAGTTTCACATATTTCTTAGTGCAGGGGCAAAAAGGCACCTGTTTTAAATAATGTTAGGTTCTGAAACTAGAAAAAGAAAGTTACCCTATCCTAATTAAGTGATTATTAGCAGATGCTGTCCATCATTGTCTCAGCCTCTCACCCTCTCTTGTTCACTCTTTTATTCTTTTTCATGCTCTCGTCGTTTGTTTTACTCCTGTTTTTCTGATTGCACTCAACTGCTAGTGAAATGGTGAACGAGTCATAAGCTGTGGTCAGTTGCGAGGTGCCTGGACAGCCTCGCTTTACTCATCAGAGTTCCTTTGTGCTGTACCTCATTGTGTCGTGTTCTTTAACATCAGCCATGGAGAAGCTGTTAGTAGAAGAAGGGGGCGGGAGAAAGGAGCCAAGTACAATTCTCCTGATGACGGCATTCCACCTATGTCACTAAGGAATATGAAACAGTGGAAGTATTATTAATCATGGCTTTGTTTTTCAGCTCCCTAATGGAGAGAATCACTGGAAGCAACAATATTACAGAGACCTCTGTGTTCTCTTCAGATTGGCAGGTGGCATTCCTGATATGAGCATCTCTCAGTCTGGCCCTTAGGGCATTTTATTCAGTGTCTACTGTTTACTCTTAGAACATCAGGAGCATTTTATAAAGGATTTATAGCAGTTCAGCTACATATCTCAACCTGTGTTCGAAATTGAAATTTCAAGTTGTAATTGTAATATATATAAAACCCAGCCACTGGGGATGCAAAAGCCAGTGCACTCTCTCAGTGTCAGTCCCAAGCCCGGACAAATGGGGAGGGTTGCGTCAGGAAGGACATCTGGCATAAAACCTGTGCGAAACTTAACATGTGGGTCATAAGGCAGATTTCCATACTGGATCGGTCGAGGCCCGGGTTAACAACGAACGCCACCGGTACTGGTGGCCAGGAGGGTACCGGTGGACATTATGCTACTGTTGGGCAAAAGAGGAGAAGGAGAGGAGGATGCCGTGTCCAGAGACAGTGAGAAAAGTGGAAGGGTAAGAGTGTGGAGGTGTGAGTCGGAACATTGAATGTTGGCACTATGACTGGTAGTAGACATACTGTATGTGCAAACAAAGAGATGAAGTGTAAGGGGAGTAAGGCCAGGAGTATCGGAGGTGGATTCAAACTGTTCTACCATGGTGTGAATGGAAAGAATCAGTATAGGAGTAATCTTGAAGGAAGAGTATGTAAAAAGTGTATTGGAGGTGAAGAGAGTGTCTTACAGAATAATGAGTGTAAAGCTGGAAATTGAAGGGGTAATGATAAATGTCATCAGTGCATATGCCCTGCAAGTGGGGTGTGTGATGGAGGAGAAAAAAAGATTTTTGGAGTAAGTTGGATGAAGTAGTGGTGAGGGTACCCAAAGAAGAAAGAGTTGTGATTAGAGTGGATTTCAGTGGGCATGTTGGTGATAGGTAGGTACTGTGTAAAGTAATGTGGAAAGTAATGTGGAAAGGCAGATGGTGGTAGATTTTGCAAAATGGTTAACATATGAATGGTTAGCAAATGATTTTGCAGTGGTTAACATATTTTAAGAAGAAGCAGGAGCACAGGGTGACATATAAGAGTGGAGGAAGTTGCACATAGGTAGACTATGTTCTTTACAGGAGATGCAACCTGAAAGAGATCAGAGATTGTAAGGTGGTGGCAGGGGATTGTGTAGCTAGACAGCATCGAATGGTGAATTGTTGGATGACTTTGGAGGTAAAGAGGAGGAAGAGAGTGAGGACTGAACCAAGGATAAAAAAGGTGGAAGTTGAAGGAGGAACACTGTTCCATAAAATTCAGAGAGGAGGTGAGACAGGCAATTGGTGGCGGTGAAGAGGTTCTGAATGACTGCAGAAGTGGTTAGGGAGACAGCTAGGAAGGTACTTGGTATGACATCTGGACAGAGGAAGGAAGACAAAGAGGCTTGGTGGTTGAATGAGGAAGTACAGGAAAGCATAAGGAAGAAGTTAATGAAAAAAACTGGGATAGTCAGATAGATGAAGAAAGTGAGCCCCTGCCCTTTTGATCGCAAAAGTGAAAGTGCAATGTGCAGTCATATTGCGGTGCCCCCGCGTTCCCATTTCTCCTCCCCCACAATCAACCGCCAAACACCGCCCCAACCCACCCGCCCGGGAATGCAATTTCGCCCCTGCCCTCCCGGAGGTCTGTGCACGTCACTGGCGTACGGTGATAAAGGATGCAATTGGAAATGTGCTGGCAAGTGAGGAGATTGTGTTGAGAAGGTGGATTGAGTATTTTGAGGAACTGATGAATGTAGAAAATGAAAGAGGGAGAAGGTTGGATGATGTGGAAACGGTTCATCAGGAAGTGCAGGGGATTAGTGAGGATGAAGTGAAGGCAGCTATGAAAAGGATGAAGAGTGGAAAGGCAGTTGGTCCAGATCACATACATGTGGAGGCATGGAGATGCTTATGAGAGATGGCAGTGAATTTAACCAGGTTATTTAATAAAATCTTGAAAAGTGAGAGTATGCCTGAATAGTGGAGAAGAAGTGTACTGGTACCGATATATAAGAACAAAGGAGATGTGCAGAGCTGCAGTAACTACAGGGGCATAAAGTTGATCAGCCAAACCATACAGTTATAGGAAAGAGTAGTAGAAGCTAGACTGAGAGGAGAACTGGTTGAGGAGAGTTTGGAGAGGTGGAGGTACGCACTGGAGAGAAGGAGAATGAAAGTAGATAGGAGCAAGACAGAATACATGTGCATAAATGGGAGAGAGGGCAGCAGAATGGTGCAGTTACAAGGAGAAGAAGTGGTAAAGGTCGATGAGTTTATATAAATGGGATCAGTTGTCCAAAGTAATTGTGGTAGAGAAATAAAGAAGAGAGTGCATGCAGGGTAGAGTGGGTGGAGAAGAGTGTCAGGAGTGATTTGTGATAGAAGGGTATCTGCAAGAGTGAAAGAGAAGGTTTACAAGACGGTAGTGAGACCAGCTGTGTTGTATGGCTTGGAGGCGGTGGCATTGACAAAAAGACAGGAGAAGGAGCTGGAGGTGGCAGAGTTGAAGATGCTTCGATTTTCTTTGGGAGTGATGAGGATGGACAGGATCAGAAATGAGTTGATTGTAGAACAATTGCCACCAATGGCCTCTACGATCAATTTAGGCTTACGATGCTTTTGAGACATGCAGCCCAGGACTGGCGGTGTGTGATGAGGCACACCTGAAGATCGAGGATCGCCCCGGACCGAAGAGGGGAGCTTGTGCAGCTGCTGGGACCCCGCCCTCTTTACCTGGACCAACCCATCTGAACACTGCCTTTCCTTCATGAACCCAGCACAGAGAGGACACCAGATCCCCCATTTATTTGGATACTTTATTTCCCCTTTTTGGACATTTTATGGTTGGTTGAGGCTGTCAACTAGGTTGTCAACTAAAACCGTGCTTTTCTGTCCCTGTTCTGGTGCGAGAGGGAGAGCTGCCCAGAGAGATTCCCCCACCCTGTCCACTTCGAATGTTTGGAGCCTGGTTGAGGAGGTAGCATTCCCGGGTGGGCGGTGGCAGTGTGACGGGATAATGCTTGGTGAGTGTGGGGTGCTACAGAACGGCTGCTTCCCCATTATTATCAGCACCACCCCGTCCCTTAATTCGCTGCCCTTTGCCTAACAATTTGCAAGATAACGAAGACCCGTCACCGCCGCTGTTAAAAGCCGAACATGCTTCTCCTCGGGAGACCAGTCTCTTTACCTGTGCATGCACGCTGGTGTCCTCGCAGGTCCAGATGGGGAGTGGGGAGGGATTGCCACGCTGACATAGAGCCACTGGCCCCCTTTGCCCATGCAGGGATGCATGTGTGTGTATATATATATATATATATATATATATATATATATATATATATATATATATATATAGGGGTGTAACGATGTACCGCAGTACGATATTTCGCGATTGTTAGGTTTTTGCTCCTAATTTGTGCCTCATCCCAGACCTCTTATTTGGCAATTGAATGAGCAATCACTCAGCGCTGAGGGAGAATATAGTCTCCTTTTATTGATAAGAAAAGAGAGAATATATAGAAAGAGTACAAGGGGTGTAGTATAGTTTCAGCCAATGAGAAAGAGAATACATCATATAGATCATGTTATAGGAATGTGATACATATAGAAAAACAAGTCTAAATATGGTCATCTATTGGTCAGGTACCCATGAGGTCCCTTAGCATCCCAAGGACCTTCTCCTAAGCAGGGACCATTCCCTGTTTCACATTTACTCCTAGTAGAGCCTTATATGGAAATGGTTCTGGTACATAGAAAACCATATGTTTAAAACATAGTATACAACTTTGACAGAGGAAAAAAAAAAAGGAGCCTCAGTCCACATACTTCCAATGCTGAGACCAAAATAAAATCTATCAGCGATGCAAAAATATTACGATATGTATCGCAGGGTGATGGCGATACTTTTACGATATGACGGCAGTCTAATCTTATTGCTTGAGCTGCTGACGTGACCTACTCTGCAACATGGAGGTGGCAGTGAGATAAGCCGGGTTGTCACTGCATATTAAGGGTGTGTCTCAATCAGCTCTCTAGTTCATTAAGTGTTTCACGCACACATCGAATCTCGCTAGCAGGTTTAAACATTTCTCGCGTCAGTCTCTTGCTTGGTCGCGTGAGAAAAGTCGTGGCTTTCTTTCACCGCAGTGCCACAGCAACAGCTGTGCTCACAGAAAAGCAAAAGAAGCTTGCGATGCTTTGCTTTAAGAAGTTCTGCGGGGCCGTTCACATATTGCGTCTTTTCCACGTGCAAGTCAGTTATTTCAAATGTAGCCATGCGGCAGGCGCGCTCATAATGTAAGCAACGTGTTCGTGACACACATGCGTTGCGTTTTACAGGCGCATCGAAATGAAAAAATTCTCAACTTTTCAGAATGCCGCAAGCGCACCGCATGCCATGTGACAAGAACCAACCGGTCAGCTATGGCCTTTCTGTAACAAAACATCAAAATCTCAGCCGAACAGCTGATCATAGCTGTACAGGGCGGGTTTTTATTTCTCCTCTCCATAAATATATCTAGTAGTAAAGCTAATGCAAGGGCTAGAAATAATTTTATCCTTTGCTGAAACTTCCTGATCCTCTTGGCGAGCGCAGTTCAATGTTGCATAGTAACGACCAACGCCACAGGAGCGCAAGCGCTTTGGAAAGGAGAAGCGGTGCGGCTGCGCCTTCCACGCGTTTTTAGACGCGATATGTGAACGGTCCCTTAGGATTCTAATTCTAAGTTCATGTTAATTTTAACATTTTTTTTTTTTTCAGTGACAGACAGACCTATTCAGCTGTTAATTTGAATACAGAAGGTTTTTATTAAACCTTGAAATGTGATCTTGTATGTACAAGGAAAATTACTGAAATTTGTTAATGTTTTTTAAATAAATCTTATTTGAATTTCAGTTTCATTTTGTTCAAAATATCGTGAAACGTATCGTATTGTGAACTCCGTATCGAGATACGTACTGTATCGTGACCTGAGCATATCGTTACACCCCTTGTGCATATATATATGCACACACACACAATGAAAGTCGATTGTCCAATGAAGTTTGGACAATTGGATTGTGCAGTGTTGTTGGACTCCAGCGATCTTCTGCTTGCATTCTGCAGAAGCTAAAATTTCAAACAAGTTTGGTATGATATAAGGGTGAGAAAATTATATTGATATTGAAATATATTGAAATATAATGATATTTTTCATATTTGGATGAACTATTCCTTTAACTATAAAGACAAAATATGAATTATTAATGCTAATTAATGCTATTAAATGCTAATAAATGCTAACTGAGCAAATGTCACACTGGCTTCATATCTGTGTATAGAACTTCCACAAGGTCAGGCTACTTAACACATATGCACAGAACATCAATTTGTGAATAGTACAATGGTTTGACTCATAAATATTACATAATATTTAATTAATATTCATGAGCCAAAATAGTGACACCACAACCTGCCCCACTCTAACGCTCATTTTGACGCCACATACATACTTTCATTCATTCCAATTCAATCAGACTAGCAAGATAAAATTCCAGAGACAAAGTGATTTTTTTTTTATCTGTGGATGTGGAAAAAATTTTAAGCAGTTCCTTTAAAAAAGCAGTTCCTGTATTTTCATTTGGCCATGATTTTGCAAGTCAGGATTATGATTCAAAGATGTGTGGTGCATTTTAATACAGTAAGACTGTAAACCGAAAGAAAACATGATGCAATTTGATTGCTGTATTTCCCTTACTTGTTTATTTAATAATATACGCATTTAGCAGTCTATTTCACTTTGCAATTACTGTTGAGAGATTACTAAGTAAAGTACATTCATCTTTGACATTACATTCTGTGTTGGATTCATGATTTCAGTTTTTTAGCAGACCCAGTGCATTAGGGGTAACAAATGAACTGTGCCTAGATTTTTCAGACAGGCAAAATGACTCAAGTGTGACAGATTTGGCAAAACAAAAATGTTTTGAGAATGAAAAATAATTGAAATTGTACATTACTGTCTACTGTAGGTGCAATTAATTATTAATTTGTGGCCATGTTTTATTAATTTGTTCCCTTATTTTAGGTTCCCTCATTTTGCTCTCGTATTAATTTAGTTAAATCATGGAACAAATTCCTAATGGCCATGATATCTTGTTGTAAAATCAATAAATAAAATAAATAAATAGAATGAATAAAATAGATAATAAAATAACAATAAATAAATAAATGCACATGGGGTAGCACAAAACCATAATGGTTGGATAAACCAGTGGTTAGTGATTAAGAATGCTGAAATTGCATACAAAATTAATTATAACATCTAGAATTTTTTGAGTTATATTAATATTTGAATTCTCCTATCTATCTATCTATCTATCTATCTATCTATCTATCTATCTATCTATCTATCTATCTATCTATCTATCTATCTATCTATCTATCTATCTATCTATCTATCTTTTTGAAGGTACTTTGTGTGTGTAGCAGTGCTGATTTACTTCCTCCCTCTCCTGGTGATGGGCTGTGCTTACCTGGTGGTGGGTTTGACTCTGTGGGCCAGTGAGATCCCAGGAGATTCGTCTGACCGTTACCAAGAGCAGTTGACAGCCAAACGCAAGGTCTTCATCACATCATCCTCTTGCTCCTCCTTTTTTCATCATACTTTAAACCCATGACACTTGCTTACACACACAGTCCAGGTCAGACACTGAACTCTGAGTTAACAGAGTAGACAGAGTTCACACGCAAGGGGAGGAGGGTCAGACAGGGCCACATGAAATAATCACTATGAAACTCACCCACAGTGAGAAGCTCTGTCTGCTTCTTTCATCTGTATTCTGTGTGTGTATGTATGTCAGCCCCATTCACCACACTTGAAGCATGTGAAGTGAAGATATGCCATTTCCTCCACGATCTACTTTACATTTTATTGTTTTGCCTTAACATTTTCCTCTTCTTAAATACACAAAATATCTTAATCTATTTTCTCAGCACACATTGCTGGTACTTACAGTATGATGACACAATGTGACATATTACCTCTGAGCGCCTGAATGTCCCCATCTTTGGTCTGAGCCTCATAAACATCAAAGAGTCTGTGACATTCCGCTGGTGACTGAGTGATTTGCTAGTACATACTCTGGCTTCTGGCATAGTGTGTCATGGTGGTTTTCATGCTGATTCCAGGCCCACTTCATGCTGTATGTTGATCAGGAATCGCCAGTGTTGTAGAACAAGAGTAACTTTAGGCAACTGACCTACCTTTCACAGACCTAGAGTAGTTGGGACAGGTGCAGCTTATGGCCAAAAAGGCAGCTTTTCTGCGGTAGAACAACAGTGACAAAACAACTCAAAAAAATGACAAAATAAAATGCATTTGCTGAAAAGTAAGATGTTATTTGAAGGTGCACTCAGTAATTCTATGTTTTTTGTTGTTGTATTGGCCAGTATGGGAGCTATTTTGGACATATGCTGAAACAGCATGGATGCCATTGTAGAAATGCATGATTCCAGAGACATTTTAAGGTGATGAGATATCAACTTGTATAAAAATGATTGGGAGTTACAAAAGCTGCAGTTGCCTGTTAGTTCACCTGTGAATGTGCATGTCAAACCAAGCCAAACCAGCCTGGAAAATACATTTTGTGTTTGTGTGTGTAATTGACCCGTCGCCAGGAGTTTGACTGACAGGCAATCTAACCAATCATAACGCCAAATCTGCCATTTTTTCCGACAAAGCAGTCAGGGCAGTTAGCAGATTAACGTAGGTGGACTTGAACTTAAAAAAAGGTGTGTACTGACGTCTTTCCGCCATTGAAACAACATTCCTTATGATGTTCATTCATGTTTATTTGATGCTATAAATGAACTAGTAGGAAGAGATGATCGGTTGACGAGCCGCTTGAACCGAGGCTCCATAGTGATCTGTCACGACACATTAAAGAGCCACAAAATGGTATTTATTGTTTAAATTTCTTTAAAAATGACAAAATTTGAAATTTGAGACTTTGTTTCATATCAAAAGTAACCAGCTCTGTCTTGTGTGTCGATGCATTTTTTACTGCGTGAGAACATGATGTGTGGCGAGAGATCGGTATGGCCCATTGGACGTAGCAACAGTAACTAAAGGGGGTGGGTCTTTGCGAACAGTCAATTGGAGTTAAAGAATGAAGGCAACTCACAAGGTAACTCACTGCATGTAAAATAAAACAGCTTTTATTAGGCTACTGATATGACTGGATTCTTTTTATGTGAGTTTACCTCATTTTAAACATTTTTTTAAAGTACTACTCTTTCTTAATGTGCAATTATTTTTAATGAGGTAAAAATTACTGAGTGTACCTTTAAAGCTATGGCGTGTAATTTTGCACAACTAGCAGCATCAACTGGAATTGCAAATGTTCTTTGGTTTTCCAAATACTTTCCTCATCATCCTTTTTTTTTCAGATCAACAAGTAGTTCTACCTACATTCATGGCATTATTTGACCCAATGTGTCTGTGTCAGGTTGCCACAAATGATTACACTTTTGGGGGGAAATCAACCTGCATATGCCTTACTTATTGTCGCTTCATTACAGTAAGCTGGGGACAACATTTTAAACAAAGAAAAAAATGGTTTGAAAGGTGGCTCTTTCATAAATGGCTTCTGCACAATGCATAATTTAACTCTCTATTTATTTTGTTTTATTTTTATTTTTAAAGACAGGTTTGCATGCTGCTTGCTGGTGGTGGCTTAGGGCAATTGGACAACCTGAAAGCTAATGTTGAGAAAATTGTTAGGGGACATTATGTCTGACAGCATCCTGCCAGTTTTCGTACAATGTGGGCAGCATGCAAAGCCCAGGAAATCAGCTTGAGGGACAGAAACTGTATTTATAGGCATACAGTATAGCCAATATTGAAATGATCTCTTCTTGCCTGACCCTCAGGTGGTGAAGATGATGATTGTGGTGGTATGTACGTTCGCTGTTTGCTGGCTCCCCTATCATGTCTATTTCCTGATTCACCAGTTCTACCCGCACCTGTTTGAGCAGCCCTTCATTCAGCAAGTCTATCTGACTATCATGTGGCTGGCAATGAGCTCCACTATGTACAATCCCATTATCTATTGCTGCCTCAATGACAGGTAATTTCACCTGGAGTGAAAACACAGTAATTGACGCACACACACAGTCACATCTAGCTCTTTCCAGAGTCGCTGTAATATTTGCTATAATATCATTATTGTTCGAAATGATCCATCTTTGTACCGTAGAATGCAGTCCAATGCTGTGATGTATTATTCTGTAATATATCCCTCTATCTATTTTAACGCCTCACTTAGATGCTGAAAATCCATCACAGAAGCCTTTGAAAGACAAAGTAATAATATTCTCTATACAATTTTCACCTTTCTTCTCCAACATTTCTGCATGCCTCCTCAGGTTCCGTGCCGGATTTAAGCAAGCATTCCGCTGCTGTCCGTGCGTCCCTGAGGGATCCTACGAGGGTCTAGAGCTCAAGTCCACCCGGTACCTTCAAACCCAGACCAGTTTGTACAGAGCCAGTCGAATGGAGACCACAGTGTCCTGTGTGATGCAGCCGTGTGAAGATGGCCACAAGGTTACCTTTGGGAGCATCAGAGGGGCTGCTAGGAGGCCGGCAGCTCACAGCCCTTCCAAGGAGTTCACGTCCAATGGCTCGTCCTCTCGCAGTATTTCCAAGACCGTGTCGGAGACCTCCAGCTTTTACTCCAGTAATAACCTACAGGAATAAGAGTGCAGAAACAGAAGAGCAGGACGAATATCACCATCTTTTGTGGAGATGTAATCGTTTAGTGAATCCTCTTAAATTCTCCCCCCAGTGTAAATCTTGAGGATTACCTTGAGTGTGTGCGGGTGTGTTTTAGCTGGTTGAGGACACACACTGCAAGTGTTTTTCATTTCAAATGATCCATCATCTTTCATTCTTGTCACATTCTTTTCATGAGGTTTAATTATGATTAGAGGAATTTTTACAAAGATTTTTTCGGCAAATGTTATTGTAATTGACATATTTCATTGTGCTGACTTAAACGAGAGCCTGATTTATTGATCCTGCAATCACTGAAGACATTTTAAAAGTTTACATTAATGGACATGTGATGCAGTGGAACAATGAGTCATTATACTGTATATATTGAAAATGGCCACTTATATTGGTCTCTACTATAAAAGGAACAGGAGTAAGTTAAAAAAAAACATATCCCTCTTAATCACCCAAGATGGCCCACCTTCCCCAAATTATATATGAGCACATCATGTTTCTTCAGTGGCTTATCTTCAGTTGGGAAGATTATTTGAGATCTCACATCATATTTTCTCTGCAAGCACATCCTTCCTTAAAAAGCACTAAATTAGCTGAGACTGAAACACACACACACACACACACACACACGTTAGTTTTTGTGAATTGTGGGGACATTCCATAGGAGTAATGGTTTTTATACTGTACAAACTATATTTTCTATCCCCCTACACTACCCCTACCCCTAAACCTAACCATCACAGGAAACTGTGCCACTTTTACTTTCTCACAAAAACTCATTCTGTATGATTTATAAGCCTATTGAAAAGTGGGGACATGGGTAATTTCCTCATAAGTCACCTCTTTTCGTAATACCTATGTCATACCCATGTCATTATACACATTTGTGTCCTGGTATGTCACAAAAACAAGCACGCACACACATACACACACAGGGCAAAGATTATATTACTGAAAATGCCATGGTGGCTTCATGGTCAGTTAGAGCAACAATGATCTAGCCCATGAAATGAACATGACCCATGTCAATATCAGCACCTCCACAGGCAAATTAAATGACTTTTCAAGGTATGCCTAGAAACACAAATGCATGGTGGTGAAAGCTCTGAATGCCATTCTGATTCTGTGCTGCTTGGAAGAATAGATCAGGGGGGATATGTGATGTGCAGAGAATTTTTCAGGCTTTTTTTCTTTTCTCTCTCCCCATCTGCTTACCTTCATTTCTTTTTTTTAGTATTTGTTCTTTTCGTAATTGACCCTTCACTATGCTGCACCCCTTGGTTACTGTTGCCACCTTGGTTAGTACTGTTGCTGTTGTAGACAAGCAGAAAAATGAAAAATGAATTGGAGATGAGCAGCATGATTAAAATGTGCTCATAAAGTGATTTTAAAAAAATGATTAGATTTTATTTTTTACGTAGGCTGAAATGAATTTTGACATCGCGAATCATATTTTATGGCATATTTAAATTACGCACTGATAAACTGCAGAGAATAGAGGTAAATGCTTCTCAGTCAAATGAAAGCAAAAAAAAGTGAATTATTGAAAACATTAAAAGAACTGTTCCTAATGTTAAAGAACCATTCTTTAATTTAAAATCGAACAATGGACTGCATTTCCTAAAAGCATAATAAACCTCATGGATATATACACTAGATGTCGCCTTGGCTACTGCAGTTCATTGGAATGAATGCGTCAATAGAGCCGCCATCTTGGAACAGGGAAGCCCCCTTCTCTTTAATGCATCAGCGTCAATGTAGGCAAAGGTCTAACAGAAATAAAATCACCATAAATCGTCATGAATGCGATTTTCTAGTTTTTTTTTTTTTTGGTTCGTTCCAACGGTGAGACATGTATTTATCATTGAGTCCAGAGAAAATTTAAGGTTTTGATATTATGATAATCTACTTTTTAAAAATAAAATGCACAGTGCTAGTAGGCCTAAGTTTATTAGTCACATTCTTCCACTTTTGTAAACTTCGAATGAACTAACGCTTACATTTAATTATTAAAGAATAAAACAGAAAAACAACATGAAAATCACCACAGTGGTACTTGGGAACATTTATAACAAGAATCAGGTGAAGTTTGCAGTAAACAGTTTCATGTTATTTATTTTTTATGAATTATACAGACTGCAAGTGTTTAATAATGAAAATAGCGACGGCTCTTGTCTCCGTGAATACAGTAAGAAACGATGGTAACTTTAACCACATTTAACAGTACATTAGCAACATGCTAACGAAACATTTAGAAAGACAATTTACAAATATCACTAAAAATATCATGATATCATGGATCATGTCAGTTATTATCGCTCCATCTGCCATTTTTCGCTGTTGTTCTTGCTTGCTTACCTAGTCTGATGATTCAGCTGTGCACAGATCCAGACGTTAATATTGGCTGCCCTCGTCTAATGCCTTGAACATGGGCTGGCATATGCATGAATTTGGGGGCGTGCATATTAATGATCCCGACTGTTGCATCACAGTCGGTGTTATGTTGAGATTCGCCTGTTCTTCTGAGGTCTTTTAAACAAATGAGGTTTACATAAGAAGGAGGAAACAATAGTGTTTAAGACTCACTGTATGTCATTTCCATGTACTGAACTCTTGTTATTCAACTTTGCCAAGGTAAATTCAATTTTAAGTTGTATGCACTTTTAAAATACAGCATTCTGTGCAGATTTCAAAAGGGTCCAATACCTTCTGTGGTCTGAGCCGACTCGCGGTCCGCGGATATGATCCACTCTGCTCTCCTATCTCTGGACCAGAGCAAACTGTGCTCTGCGGTTCAGGTGAAAACGAACTTCACTCGCGTCATTTTAGCGCAAATGAGAGACAGTAAGTTTTGAATGCTTATATCTCTTAAATGCAAATTTCACAACTTACTAATTCATTCCCTTTATTTGCTAAATCGATTTTGCTGCCTGCGATTTAGCCTACTATTTTTTTCCTGCATGTCATGTGCAGGGCTCCGTAGACCACCAACTGCAAGTTTCAGATGCCATCTTTATTTGTTAGCTCAACTGTCACAGAATGGAAAGCACAGGATTGTGGGATTTCAAAGGCAGTGAAGGGTACATCTAAGCTGCCTTCAAAAATCAATCAGATGAAGGTATCTCAGGAGACAGGAAGTGAAGCTAACATTAGATTCGGACGTGCTTTGATGCCTTCCTACCTTGGAATGCATCCTCTAAAGGCAGCATTTTTCAGTTTTCAGATCCACCTACATTTACTGACGTACAATTGGTCAGTAACATATTTATAAGGTGGGGCTTAGCGAAGTGCCAATTCTGTAGTTATTATAAAGTCTGTTGTACAAGCAATCATGTGCACATATGTCTCTCACACTAGACAAGGCCAAAGTAAAATTAGCTCTTCAGGCACCTCCCTGGATACAGTCATAGCAATGTGATACTGAGGTATACAGGATTATGGGACAAAAGCAGTGAGGGGGTTATAAAAGTTACGCAAAGGATGTGGGATGGGGGGGTTGAAAGAACACCTGCTGCTGTTCTTGATCGGGATTGTGACAGTGGTGTCTGTTTTCCAAAGCAAGCAAGCATGATTGTGAGGCTGAGCTGAGCTTTATTGTTCACACAGAGGCAGAAGCTTGTTATGGTGCAATATGTTCAGAATATTTCTGAACATATTGCAATGTAAATGTCTGTGATCTGAATGTGCATGACTGTTTGGCAGGTGCTAACAGCTCATTCCAGGTGTAAATGAGCCACGCTCTGTTCCTGATCTACAAAATCTTTTTTAGAAATTCATAACCATCAGTGATGCTTTTGCACAGTCGCATCTGCCTTCACACTATATATATAGCGTGCCAAGCCAAAACTGGCAAATATTTTGTGGGCTTTTAATGGTCTTAACAATTTTAATCACAAATCACTGGTCAGGAAATTTGCAAGAATTGCACAAATACTGTAGATAAAGTAACTTAGCATGGCATAGACTTCCCCTTTATTTTCTTTAAATGTTTGAGCCATGTGGGTAAACTTGCAGACAGCTTTTTACAGGAAGAAGAGTCAGTGATGATCCACTCACTGTTCATGAGTAGGTAGTTGAAAAAATGTCTCCCAGTTCGTTTGAGTTTAACATGAGACCAGATATTCACTGTAGGGTTCAAATCTGGCTAGGCCAAAACATAAGCCTGATGGACTTGTCCTCAAGCCACTTCTTGGTTGTCTTTGCTATTTGGGCAGGAGCATTGTCTCATTGAAAAATCATTCCTGATCATTCCTCATTGGATAATACTTTTTCATTTGTAGGAAGCAAGCCATTCTGCAATATTCTCCTGTACTCCAAAGCATTAAATGACTTTTCACAATGAAGTAACTCACCAATACCAGCTGCTAAAAAGGCTCCCCACACACTCCATGCTTCACACGCATTTATTATTATATTTCTCAGCAGATTTTTGAAGACACCGCTCTGGAGCATCACCATGCAACTCGTGTTTCATTGTGATTCATCACTCCACACACAACTTCCCATATTCTGCCAAAAACTCATTCTGCCTTTGATGTTTTCCTGAGACGGCAATTGCTTTTTAAGTAGTGCATTTGCTTCAGTTTTTCTAATTTCCAGACCAATATGATAATTCATTATATATATACTGTATATAAAGCTCTGGAACAAAATTAAGAGACCACTGCAAAATTAGCAGTTTATCTGGATTTATTACTTATGTATGTATGTATCTGTTTGAGTAAAATGAACATTTTTTATTTATTCTACAAAACTACCGACAACATTTCTTAAATTTCAAATAAAAATATTGTCATTTAGAGAATTTATTTGCACAAAATGACAAGTGATGAAAATAACAAAAAAAGATGCCATTTACAATCACAGCTTTAGTGCGTCTTGGCATGCTCCCTATCAGTCGGTCACATTGGGTGACCTTATGCCGAAATAATTCCAGCAGCTAAGATGAACATTAAGACATAGGTGATCACATTTAAAAAAAGAGAGAAGAGCAATGCAAATTTTGTTCGACTGCCGGTTTGGGTTTTGTGGCACCTCTGTGGACAGTATTTATCTATGTGTGTGTGAGCACAGGAGGATTTGCTCTCATCAGCTCTATCTCTCTATAATCAGAGTAATTACCCAAGAGAAGAGAACACAGAGGGGAGGACAACAGCTGTGTATGAAAGCATTCACACACTACTCATCCACCCTCCAGCATTCCTCACATCCCTCCCAAGGCCCTTTTGCGTGGCTGCTTAATTTCACTCAAAGTTATTATTCGTGTCCGTACGTAAACATAGTGAGTGTGAGGGAGCGTGTGTGCGTTTAAACATACCTCTACATGAGTCCAGCTGGTATAGTTCATCAGTTATTCAGAAAGAAAGACATGCTTTGATTTCCATCCAGCACAGGAGGCCTGGGCTGCTGGTTTCACGACTTGAAATGTCCTATAAGACTCTGATCACAGGAATTCTTGGCAACACTTTCATTAGTTACATTAAAGGGGTCATGACAAGTCTTTTTTATGTCATTTTTTGTGTTTCCTGCACCAAGCACAGTCGTAATTTAGTTTTTATGACCATTTTCCACTTTCTTTCAGGCCTTTTGAATAAATCAAGCTGTTTCGCTGCTGTACCTTTAGGTTTTCTGTGTATACTTTCTCTTTCTTTGTGAAAAGAGTAGCAGCGCTTACTTGTGTGTTGGGGATTTGTTGTATAATAGAGTTGGCGCTGATCCATCTTTCACAAACGCTCTCTTGCAAAGCTTGCATTACAATGCGACAGGTTCACAAAACGAAATCTGTGTGCTTATAGTTAAGGTCAGACTGACATGATCAGGGACCTTGGTACATAAAAACTTCAACTCCTTCTGAAGGCCATGGTGCCACATATGTCACCCCACATATTTGATCAATTATCATTCTTTTTTTTTTTTTTTTAATTGTTTAGATCAAAGACTATTTGACCCCTTAACCACACATTAGTATATTACATGGTGTAAATGGTGTACAGATCATTATTTTATGTATATTCAGTTAGTTAAAAATGTAATTCAACTTTGATTCATATATTTTCATATGTATCTGAAAGTACATCAACAACCAATCTGTTAAGAATATAAGTGTTAATGACTTATTAATGACTTTACGTTGCCTGTTAATGGGTTTACCAAACTAAATATTATGTATTATGTAAATATTTCTAATATGCTTTTGGCAGTGGTTTCCAAAATATGTGTTTGTAATGTATTTAGTTCATTATATTGTAAGACTGAACATGCACCAACATGAGCAATCATATATGGCTAAACTGAACTTCCAGAACTGATGGGCCAAGTTGTAACTAAAATAATGGCCATCCACTTTTGCTTTCAGTGTTGTGCTGGGTTGCTCTCATTTTATGTATGCTTTTGTAAAGGATTTTGTATGCTTCTGCTTTGTCTAATATATCTGTATTGAGGCCTGTGTGTGCTTTAAAGGGAAGAGTTTGAACATCTAAGTTTGGCATTAAAGTCGTGAAGCAGATCAAGCAGGTTCAGCTAGTTAGGATAGATCATGTTAATCATTTGTGACACACAAAATGAGCCACTGAAATTATTAAGCAGAGAGAAAGACAAAAGTCTGTGTCTCACAGTAGGGTAGAGCTATCAATGTCTCGTTGAAATTCAGCTCAGTTTGTCTGGTCAGATGTTGAGTTGTGCCCTCGTCTTCAGAGCAGGGTTGATCTTTGTTGCTCTTACGAAAGCTGTCAAAAAGAGTTAATCTGTTAAGTCAATCTGTTCTTGCCGCCCCCTTTTTTAAAGAAAGTTTTCGAGACTTGTGACGAATATCAATAGAATTCATTGTTGTATATTTAGTGCTTTAGTTGACTTTGAGATAGGCATTTACAGCTTAAATTATTCATTTTAAATATAAATTTGCTATTATATTTTTTATTTTTTTATATTTTTAGGGACGCAATCTTATTTTAACCTTTAAAAACACTAATAGTTTAATATCACTGTTAAATGTAGTCTTTACAAAGCCTCAAAATGAATACTATAATGTTGTGACACCTAAATTCACTTAGCATTTAAAACCATGGATTTAGGTTTTTTTGTTTTGTTTTAAATTAAGACAAAAACGTATTTAATTTTAATGTCTGCCATTCAGTCATATAGCATGACAATATTATTGGCTAATCTGTATTAGAATAATATCAGCGCATCCCTACTAATTTCATGCATTAAGCTAAGAACTTAAATTATGAGGGATGACAGAAATGATATGAGATTGACTAAAAAGTTTTAGAATGAGAGGAAAATGAGAAAACCAAAAAAAACAAATTTAATGGCTCAGACTTGATAAACAGGTAAAAGTCTACTGAATAAAACAATCAATGGACCAAATCATTGAGTAAATGAGCAGGAGAGCTAAAATGGAGGCAGGGATCACTTGGGGCTTGACAAAGATTAGGACTTTGCAAAATCTAGTTATGGCTGTCTTCCACCGCTCATGGAAGCCAAAGAGTTATTTATTTTTCCTTTTGCTCTTCGATTCAAGAGCAGCTTTTCTCTGAGGAAAGAAAAAAGTACAGAGGGTATGATTGACAGCTAGACCTCACAATGATTCAATAGGATTTCCTGCTAATAATGAACTCAGAGTTCAGAGCATCTTGAAGCCAGTCAGAGGCTGTATTTGAGGAGTTTTTTCTTTCAGTGAGGTTGCCACTTCAAGGATGGTTCTGAATTATAAAAGTGTTTACATTTCTTTTACCTGATCCTTTTGCGGAATAGCAAGAGAGGAGATGGCGATCTTCTCTTCCACCAGAGTTTTGGTAGTCAGTGCTTCTATCCACCTCTCACAGCCTTGTAGATGCTAAATAAGCAAAATATGAATTTTAAAGCTAAGCAGAATGGTTACAGGCATGTTAAAATCTCCAAAGATAGGACAAAAAAACATGCCAGTCTCATTTTAAGTGAATTTTACATTGGTTCTTAAAATAGGAGACCTCTGTGGTAAAAATCATTAAATCATTTGTGAATTCACACTTTCAAATCAGTGCCTGAATGCAAATTCTTGTCTTTCTAAAGCCTGTCTTCATAGTTATAAATGGTGAAGAAATGTGTAGTTATTCAGTTTCAAAAGATGTTACAGTTCATCACTGAACAATAATGTTATTATTTCCCTCAATGTGCCATGGTAAAATGCTTGTATTGGAAAACCAGTCGCTTATGTCCCTTTAAGTTGTTTAGTTGAGTCAAGCAGAAATGCTATTATAAGTCAAAACATATATATGTTACCTGCATTTAAAAAATAAACAATAAATGTTATAAATTGTTTTGAAATCATAGTGGTCTTAAATGCATCTGAGAGTGTGCTGAGCAGAAAATGTTCATCATAAAACTGCTTTTCCAAAAAATCTCTTTGTTTGTTGTGCATAGAAACATACAAATGAGTGTGCGCTGGGTTTTATGTTTCTATATGTCTCTCACTCCTCTCTCAAAAATCAGGCATGCTGAATCAGTGCTGACACTAGAGGCTTCAGGGACCACGTCAATGTCAGGAGCAGACATGCATGAGACTTAAAATCTTGAAAAATATTAAGAGTATAGAACAACAAACTCATAATAGCCCTCATTAATTTAAAAACATTTACATTTGTTTGAAAGCCATAGACTGCACTGTGCAGAAATTACTGTTTTCAGAGCATATTGAACCATTCTCTTATGTTTAAGAGTGAAACGGGACCAATCAGTGAAAATATTATCAAACAGATCCAGATTAGAGAGGAGAAAGAGAATAACCTTCTAAGTCTCGGTTCAGCCTTTGCCTCCGGAGACCGGGATTGTAGGAAGATGCAAGCCCCTCTGGTTTCTCTTTCCTGACATCTTTTTCCTTCAGTTTCCCATCAAGCTCTCCACACGTGATTAAATAATAACAACAATGATGTGTTTGGCCTGCAGCGAACACATTGGATATGACAAATTAAATTGCCTCTTGTTGACAGGGCATGTGGAACAAGGAAGAATGTGCTGGTAATTTTTTTTTTTTTTTTTTTTCCCTGTTGTAGACGAGTAAAAATAGCTCTTTTTCTGTTTTATATTTTGGATTTGTTTCTCTATCCTCTCTATCCTTCTCTTGCATTTGTAGTGGATTTCATTTCCCACATTGCTATGCCCTTGGTATTGCACCGTTAATCTCTCACTCATCTGGATTCAAATGGCATTTCTGTCCTTAATCTAATGCTAACATCATGTTGTGGAGAAACTCAAAGGTCAAGCTGAAATTCTGCAACAAACAGCAACTTCGTAATCAATCTCACCATAGAAAAGAAATGAAACTATTATTTTTCATCCTCAGTGCATTTTATGCATATATAATACATCATCAAAACCCATGAGTATAGATCCATATTCAACCAGGTTTTAGATTTAATCTCAGTCATTCCCATGTTCACTAAAAAGGTTTGTTCCAAGACAATATTGTCAAAGGTACTTCATTAAAATTATGTGACACTCCAAAAACATGAAGTTTTTAAAGGGGTGGTTCATTGTGATTTCACTTTTTTAACTTTAGTTAGTGTGTAATGTTGCAGCTTAAGCATAAACAGATCTGCAAAGATACACACTGAAAGTTCAATGCAAACGGAGATATTGTCTTTTAATGAATTCTCTGTTTAAGGACTACAACAAAGGTTGTAGTTGTTGGTAACATCACTAACCCTAGAATTTACATAAACCCTGCCCCGAGAACACTCAACAAAGTGGGTAAGGCCATGTTACTGAATTACAGTACTTAACACAAATGCAATAGCATGTCATAAAAGCAAGATGACAAAATGACAAGTTATAACCGTAATAAAACTAAACTATACCTGTTCTATCTACATGCAGCATATATTTTTTGGCTCTGTAAGCATCTTACAACAGTTCCCACACGAGCGATTTATAGATGATCATAACAGAATATGATAATTAATGACTTAAGATAGTTAACGCCACATAAACTACATAAATTCATCAACTAACCGTTCAGAAACGTCCTGTTGCATTCAAAATGTTGTCACGTCTCCATTATTGTCCGACTCCATTTTGAACATAAAAGGCTAAACAGTTTCTGACATTTTCAGTGAGTCTGCCTGAGGTAAGGTTAATTGGAGCTGCTAAGTGCTAACATGAGCTCCTGAAACTCCGCCCCCTTTTGAGAGCAGCAGCTCATTTACATTTAAAGGGACACACACAAAAACAAAAAAGCATTTTTGCTCACCCTCAAAAAGTGACAAATTTAACATGCTATAAAAAATTGTCTGTAGGGTATTTTTTTAGCTAAAACTTCACATACACACTCTGGGGACATCAGAGACATATTTTACATCTTGTAAAAGTAGCATTATACTACCCCTTTAAAGATTAGAGCCAGTTTCACATATAGTGTGAACCAGACATGCACTCACCGACCACTTTATGTAAACCATGCTAATACCAGGTTGACCCCCTTTTGCCTTCAGAACTGCTTTAAAGGGATAGTTCACCCAAAAATGAAAATTTGATGTTTATCTGCTTACCCCCAGGGCATCCAAGATGTCGGTGACTTTGTTTCTTCAGTAGAACACAAATGATGATGTCTAACTCCAACCATTGCAGTCTGTCAGTCTTATAATGCATGTCAACGGTAACAAAATCTATTAGAGTTAAAAAAAACATGTACAGACAAATCCAATTTAAACCCTGTGGCTCGTGACGACACATTGATGTTCTAAGACACAAAGCGCCATAAGTGATCTCTTGCGCATATACCTCACTCATTGTTTACACAGTGCACTTACTTGCTCTTATCCGGATTGTTCAAACCGACTTAAAACTAAAAGATTACATTCTCTCACGCAAACTCATTCAGGAGTGGTGACTTCCTGCTCGCCTGAAGCTATGGTTGATTGCTCTTCGGCTGCATATCAACACACCCATAAACGTACAAAAGTTGTTGAGGGTCTGCAGTGATCATTTTTCCCCTGATGATTTTACATACGCAGGAGAGGATCATGTATGACTTAAACCATCAGCTGTGCCTATGGGTTTTCCACATCCAACTGAGGTATGTGAACAAGATCTTTGTATGTGTCCTTTTTATTTGTAAAGCTGCCCTTATGAAAAGAAACAAAATAAAATGAAGTTTTGATGTAATAAAACCATGTTTTTTAGTGGTCTACTTCTATTTGTATAACAATTGTTGTACTACAGACACCATGTTTAAATTACGCCAGAGTACGTACACACCTCATGCACTGGATGCCGTGTGCATGCTCAAGGCAGTTGGACATAGTGGTGTATTAGAGGTAAACAATGATATAAATATTGTTTGGTTTCTCGCACAAACCGATCGTTTCGTGTCTTAGGACATCAAAGTGTCGTCACGAGCCGCAGGGTTTAATTTGGATTTGTCTGTGCATGTTTTTTTAACTCGTATAGATTTTGTTACCATTGTCATGCATTATGACAGACTGCAACAGTTGGAGTTAAAAATCATCATTTGTGTTCTCCTGAAGAAACAAAGTCACCGACATCTTGGATGCCCTGGGGGTAAGCAGATAAATATCAAATTTTAATTTTTGGGTGAACTATCCCTTTAATTCTTTGTGGAATAGATTCAACAAGGTACTGGGAATATTCCTCAGAGATTGTGGTCCGTATTGACATGATAGCATCACACAGTTGCTGCAGAATTGTCGGATTCACATCAATGATGCAAATCTCTCATTCCACCACATCCCAAAGGTGCTCTACTGCATTAAGATCTGGTGACTGTAGAAGCCATTTGAGAATAGTGAACTCATTGTCATGTTCAAGAAACCAGTTTGAGATGTTCTGAGCTTTGTGACATGGCGCATTATCCTGCTGGAAGTAATCATCACAAGATGGGTACACTGTGGTCATAAAGAGATGGACATAGTCAGCAACAGTACTCAGGTAGGTTGTGGCTTTTAAAAGATGTTCAGTTGGTACTAAGGGCCCCAAAGTGTGCCAAAGAAAATACCCATTACACCATTACATCACCAGTACGGATCCATGTTTTCATGTTGTTTATGCCAAATTATGATTTTACCACCTGAATGTCGCAGCAGAAATCGAGACTCATCAGATCAGGTAATGTTTTTCCAATTTTCTATTGTCCAGTTTTGGAGTGTTCATGTGAATTGTAGCACCAGTTTCCTGTTCATAGCTGACAAGAGCGGCACCCGGTGTGGTCTTCTCCTGCTGTAGCCCATCTGCTTCAAGGTTTGGTGTGTTGTATGTTCAGAGATGCTCTTCTGTAGACCTCATTTCTAATGAGTGGTTATTTGAGTTCAACTCGAACCAGTCTGGCCATTCTCCTCTGACCTCTGGCTTCAACAAGGCATTTTTTTCCCACAGAACTACTGTTCAATGGATATTTTCTCATTTTCACATTCTCTGTAAACCTTAGCGATGGTCGTATGTGAAAATCCCAGTAAATCAGCAGTTTCTGAAATACTCAGATCAGCCCCCCCTTTGAGCAAGGCACCTAACCTCCAATCACTCTCTGGGCGCCACAGCAAAAAAGGCTGCCCACTGCTCTCAGTGTGTGTTCACGGTGTGTGCATTTTCAATACTCACCGCTGTGTGTGTGTGCACTTGGAACCAGACCCTTTTATTTAATATACCATAATTTAATAGTTTATTTGGTGACAATAGGATTTATTTTTGATTAGGTCTAATCTCATTTGAGACCGTAGTGAATGTGGCTGCCTCAGCCAGTGTAGACATATTTCACCTGCTCATGACAAAGACTGAAGGTCTCTCCTCCCTCTCTATCCAGTCTGATGGAAAACAGTAAGGGGCTGACATTCTCTGCTCTCATTCATCCTCTTTCTGTCCCTTTCTATCTATCTCTTACTTTCTCTGCAGGAGGGGATGTTGACATTCCAGCCTGAAGGAGGGTGGGATACCCCCACCGAGACCATGACCCTTAGTAGTGAAGCACAGGATGAGAGACGCCTGCATTAGCTTCTTCCTACTTCCCCTACCAATTATAATTCCTCAACCCAATGAAACCACCATGCCAAAACCCAGTGAGGCTGTATGGTGAATTCCCTGCTAGAGGTTTACTATAGGGAAAAACATACACTATATAACAAGATGCTTGCATTATTTTAGTTTATACTACGGGACTGTTGAATGCTCGACTCTAATTAGTTGACTTCAAAAGTGTGCAGTTATTTTCAGGGAAACACACAGCTAAAGTAGTTCTAGGCAGGTCTTGACCGCATTGCAGTTCCATATCACTTCGCCAAAGGATTTCAGTTATTTCAATAGGTCCTACAGCAGCAGCCTACCACCGCAAAAAAAACCCCAAAAAAACACACAACGACACTGACCAAGCAAATAAATATAGTAAGCAATAGGATGAAAACGACAAATTATTGTAATAGCTTTTGCCACAAAATACTTTTTGTGTCTCTCTCTCTCTCTTTCAAACGTACACACGTCACGTACTGTGTAGTACGGACACACATTTGCACAGAAACGTTTTGTCAGTGCTGCTCTTATGAATTAATCAGTAAAATAGTTTAGCAACTTAAAAGCTACATGATATTTCTCACCAGCTAGGTAATAACTGTGCGGTTCTTGAGGTAGATAAACTTAGTTTCGCTATTAGTAGAGATGCTGCTGCCGTGAAAGACGCACAGACTCAGCTAGGCTAATTCACATATGCTTATTCTCTCTCTCTCTCTCTCTCTTAATTGCGTTAATAACTGTATCAACGGTATTATTCTGCTATCAAGGCTCAAGCCTCCGTTACTAGTTGTGAAATGACATTTTGGAATTAGCAACGGAGGCTTGGGATGAGACGCGTAAGAAATTAGTTCCACACATAAGAGTGTTTTAAGGACAAAAACCTGACAAATGTCTTGAAATACAACATCGAAACAGTGTCTTGAGATGTGGTAACCGTAGTATAAGTGGAATAATTGAATCTGGGCCTTTGAATTCTTAGAAAATAATGCACACCTCCGCTTCTTGTCGTGGCCGCGTTGCCACCTCTAGTGTGCATTATTTTCTAAGAATTCAACGGCCCGTTGAATTTATTTACCTCAGCTTGTGGAAAAGATGTCATTTGATACATGTTTCTCACTACCACCTTTGTTTTTGGTGATTGTCTGTGTATTATAAAGGTATAAAGGTTGACATTATATCATTGTTTTAGTATATATATATTTTTTAACTGTAAGTTTAAGTTCAATTCGTAAAATTTAAAATGTTGCTACCATATTTTTTTACAGAAAATTTCTGGCAACCACAACTGCTGTTTTCTTTTCTTTTTTACAGTGTACTATGTTTTATATGAAGCGTTTTGACAGCTAACTTGTGCATTATACATTAGCCTCTGTCTCAGTACATTACTTGAAACATGGTGAGAGCCTGTAATGGTGCGAACAACCACACTGATGGTAGCAGGTGCATTATGTCCTGTTTCACAGCTGTAGATATAAACACCATATTTACTGCATCAAGTACCTTTTATGCATTGAAATGTTCTGTAATGATGGAAACTAAAAGCTGCAAATACTGCATAAACCCTATCATTAGCATCTTCCACTTCCATTTTACGAGAGATAATGAATTATTAGCATTTTACATTTGCATCTCTGCCGCAATCTATATATCGAGAAAATAATACAGCAAATGTCATATTATGAGACGTGATCCAACAGCAAATGTGAAGGCGAGGACAAACTGTTGTCTTGAGGGAGCCATTTCGCAAGTGAGAGGAGCAGAGTGGGTTCCTGTTACTAAATCAATGGTCTAGAAGACAGCTGCAGTCCTGTTGAGTATATAGGGAGCCAGTGGTTGTTAATGTAACAGATATGACACATTGATGGAGAGCCTGTTTCTCTGTGTGCATTTCACCCTTCCTTCACTAATGGAATTAAAAGACTATTGCTAGATCCCAGCCAGCTGGATGCAGAATACAGAAAACAACTTTGACATTCACGAAGATATACGCATGCACATGCATGAATACACAAATATGCATGGAAACTTTAAAGGCCTCTAGGCAGGAGTGTGCTTACTGTTTTCCATTATTGTAGATCATTTTGTCTATTTTCTCAGCTCTGAGTGAGAAATTACCTGTCATAGATATATAAAAGGTAACAACGCTGATCAAACTGACTTTTTTTTCAACAGTGTCCTTTAAAAAAAGGGCAAAAATATGTCTTTGATATTTATTACTTGACATTACACTGAAAAAAGTAACTTTTCAGTGTGATACAATTATAATACAGTTCTCTGCCCTACTAACATTCAAAAGTTTGGGCTCAATATGATTTTTAATGTTTTTGAAAGGAGTTCAAGATTTTCAGCAGCCAGTCTTCAGTGTCACATGATCCTTCTTGGTTCACAAGAAACATTTTTTATTATTATCAATATTAAAAACAGATGTGCTGCTTAATAATTTTGAGGAAACCATGATATATTTCTTCCAGGACTCTCTGATTAATAGAACAATAAAAAAAAAACAGCATTTATTTAAAATAGAAATATTTTTGTTACAGTGTAAGTGTGTTTACTGTCACTTTTGATCAATTTGGTCCATGCTTTCCAAGCAGCTTCATTAAATAATATTAAGATATAACTTAATACATTTAAATAATGTATTAGTAAATGGTGAAATTAAAATGAACTAAGATTAACAAATGCTTTAGAAGAATTTTTTACTGGTAGTTCATGTAAACTAAAGTAGTTAACTAATGATAATAAAGGAAACCTTATTGTAAATTGTTACTAAGAAATCATACCCAAACTTTTGAACAGTAGTGTACATTGAGGAGAATAATTTGAGAGGCAAAACCTATTTCTATAGGATCACAATGGGATAATTGCTAAATTATGTTGTATCCTGAGATAATAAAATCTCTGAGATTACAATTAGATAAAAGCACCATACCAAAGAAGCTGGAAGGCTGGCTGGAGGCAGTAAGCACCCAGTTAAATCACTAAGTTAAATCACTGAATCTGATTTCAGGGAATCAGATTGTTGATTTGCTGGTTCTGTAAATCATGTTAGGAAATATGACATAATGTAAATACCTGGAGATTTAAGAGCAAAATGGTTTCCAGCGGCCAAGACTGGGTCATATACTTCCAGCAGAACATTTATCCAAACAATACCAAAAAGGTTTTACACTGTAAAATAGGAAATACACTACTATAGCACATACAGCTATAGGTATACTCCAAGAAATATAATCCACATTGACGCTTTAGTTTATACATTGACAAAAATATAGTCGAAATCAATAGAATTAACATGGTGTAAGTCACAATTTAATTTAAGATTAATGAGAAATTAATGTCTGAGATGGTTAGACTTCCATGACCTCACCTTCTTCCTCCTTCTCTCACAAATATCTATAAGCATAAGAGTTTATTAATTGCTTCCTAAAGTTCAAAGCTAATCTTTTGTTTGCTTCATGGAGCATGTTCATTAAAGTATAATCCATAAACCTTTAATCACTAGCTGTCCTCTACTTTCTCAAAATAGAATTTAATGTAGTGGAATAAAATCAACACCTTCCACCCACTGCAACTTAAGTGACAGCTCGTTTAAAACTTTCCCCAACTAAATTTAGACCAAAGGCATGATCTTTCAGTGACGCACACTAACAAACACACACACACACACACACACACAAATGTGTGAGGGACTGCTGCCATTCTTCAGATTTTTTTTTCACATTCACACATATTTTTGCACTTGAACATGTGCTCATGGTTTCTCTCTCTGTGCATGTATTTACTTAAGTTCAATTCAGATCACTGTATCACATTATTTTGCAGTAGTATTTATCTAAAAGCTTTTTTAAACAATATGAATTCTTGACCTCCAATCAACAATGACTGGCTAAAAAAACTGAGTAAGAAAGCAACCTTATAAGGAGCTTAAATAATCTAGACTGGGAAAGATCAAGCAGTTTCTGTTACAATATGAAGATCCAAAAATAAAGATGAGGCAACAGGTATTTAAAGGGGTAGTGAACTGCGTTGTTTTATAATGTTTCCTGGGGTGCACTTATAATGTTAGTATGCATTTTACATTAAAATCATCATAATTTAATTTAAATAAATTTAAATACATTTTAATTTAAATAAAAGGCATTTTTCCTACCTTGATTTTATTTGAATGCTCTGTTTTAAGGGGCGAGTCTGCTGTGAGACTTCAGTGTAAACGCCCACTGCTGTGATTGGCTAACATCTTTCCATTTGAAATAGCTAAGTACTCTCGCTAAAACTTTTAGCATGTTTTTACTATTACAGTTTTCAAGGCTATCTATTTGTGAAAAGTGTTGCATTACATTTATATCTATGGCATTAGAACATTGTAGCCGATCACAGACACGTTAAAGCTGCAGTCCGCAACTTTTTTTGGTTAAAAATTATCCAAAATCAACTTTTGAACAAGTACATAACCAGCCAGTGTTCAAAACTATCTAATTATCTTGTCTCGATTCACGACGGTTAGCTTGTAATAATGTTTTATAATAAGAGCGAACTGGCGGATTTCCGTGGGAAATTCAAGCATGCAGCAGTTCGTCTGTGCGTCATTACGTCACGTCCGTAAACAGAAAGGAGTCCCGTCGAGAGGCTCAGTTAAATCATGTGAGGAAGCTGCCGGTAGCGGCACGTTTATAGCCTTTTCTCACAGCAGCTGAAATAATTAAACTTATAATTTTGATGGCGGATTGTAATCCAGAAAGGTCCAAATGACAATCATCAGTGCCAACTGGAGATTCACCCGTAGTCAAAAAGCAAAAGACTCTGGACTGTGGAGTGGATACAGAAATTGAAATCTACAGGTAACGCTAATACACACTAAATACACAGTCACGCAGTGCTGATGTTGTTAACATTAACAATTTGAGAACAATATAACAGTAATAATAATTTGCACGGTTTGGTGTGATCAGAGCTAAGCGATCATTAGATTTAATCATCATTGGCAGCGTGATTTATTGTAGGCCTTATGCTTTTTTCCTCAGTTGGTAAAAACAAAAGTGGCAGAAATGTTACTTACTTGTTCTGATGATATTTTCCAGTGAAAATTCTTATATTGGTCATACTTTCAAGACGTAGAGTCCAGGGCCGTGCACAGACCTTTTGAGGGGCATGTGCCAAAACTAAAAAAGGGCACCCCCCCCCCCAACCCCAATAAATAACACAAAATAATAGTATCAAAAGCTTTATATTTATTCACTATTAATGACAGTTATATAGATTTTATATATATATATATATATATATATATATATATATATATATATATATATATATATATATATATATATATGTGTGTATGTATGTGTGTGTGTGTATATATATATATATATATATATATATATATATATACACACACAGGGTTGCAGGGCTTCTTTAAAACCTGTGAGCCATGTGCTTGAAGACGTTTATGACTTCAATGTGATCCACTGGGATGTCCCTCTCAACACACATTAATACACAGACTACATTCTGCATGATAAAATATAAAGAAGCACAGTGACCTGATGATTCTGTAATATTTTTTAGTTACTACAACATTACTGTAGTAAAACCATGTTTTTCTATGTTTATACATGTGAAGACAAGCGGGGATTAGTATACAATACAAGATTTAAAAAAATATCTAGCGAGCAAATACTTAACATCGTAAACATTAACCATACTGTGTGACCATATATAATATGATTAAATGTTAATGAATTAAGTGTATCAGCAGATAGCCATCATAAATCAAATAAGAAATTTCTTAGAAATATATTTTACCTAGCTGACGAGGATCACTCGCTTTGTGTCAAAGTCAAATGCAGTTATATGTGTGCAAATGTGCAATGTGCAAAAACATCATCACATTAGGCTACGTCATCATCAATAGGTTATGAGCGCTCAGTTTTTCCTGTTGTAAAATACGTTTGGCCAAAATCTCAATTTATAAAAGATGTAATACTACTGTATGCACAGGCTATTTAAGGCTATTTGTATGCTATTGGCTATGACTAACAGAGATGGCAAATGCTAGCCCCCTCTCTCTCTCTCTCCGCCGCCGGTCTCAGGCTTCAAATGCATAAAATATGAAACTTTATAGACATACTAGTGTTTCTTTCGTAAAGACAACGACTTGTAGCCTAATTATTTAAACAACAACAAGATATTTATTTACCGTTGCAAGACGTTCAGCTGCTCTGCTGTGGAACTTCAGTTCGCGGCACTCAGGGGGCGGAGTTAAGAGGTTTGACTGACAGTTTGAGCGGAACCAAAACGATTTTGTCACAAGCTCTTTTTAATACCTTTTATTAGGCTAAATATATTTGTAAATCAGTCAGACATGCTTAAAGGGTGACCAATAGCATTGATTTATTGAAGAAAATGAATAAATAAAATAAAACACCTCCAAAAAAAGGGCACTTCGGAGTGTAAGGACAAAAAGGGCATGTGATCTGCACAGGTTGAGCCCTACCTGTGCACGTGCCTGGTAGAGTCTGTGATTCCTAAGTTGATGTATCCACACCGGTGCGGTGACTTACAGCAAACATTGCCGAGGCACAACGCACGTACAGATAACTGTTCCGCATATGACTGCAATCGCATGTTTCAAACAGAGATGGCGACAAAGAGGAAAAACTGCGGACAGCAGCTTTAAGCGCATGAAAGCAGTGATCTTGTCATTGCAACTCAATTTCTGCACACTAACAAATGCTTTTGTTGTAACTAATAGTGCAAACACATTGTAACTAAGAGATAAATAAAACAGGAGTTTTGGTGCATGTCCAGAACTCAAGTCACTGATAAACTCATTTGATTGACAGCTCCAGCGCGCGCTGTTTGATTGACAGCTCCAGCGATCGTAAAGGGAGCGTTCTTGAATCGCTTTCTTTATATACTTTAATCACTGTTTAAATAACAGATCATCCTATTAAGAGAAACAACTTGAAGTTGACCATAGTTACTGTTTAATTTACACTGACACATAGACAAAGAACATCTGACTGTACATTAATCATTACATATCAGATCATGCATTAGAATTTACACAGTTACTTACAGTATGTTGTTGCATTACTGTCGAGTCCATATAGTAAAAGTCTGTTTGCAAAGCCTGCACCGAAATGCGATTGATTTACCAAAGAATCCAGAGTGAAATCACGAATACAAATAAATAAATCACAACTGAGACATTCACATTGTTTAAAATAAAAAAACATATTACTAGCATTAGGATCCTTTGAAAGGTAATGTTAGTCTTGTATCACTATTCTCTCCTCGTCATCTCACTAACACGCCAGTGGGCGGGGCTAATGTTGCAATGATTAAGTAGCCGTTGATTTCTTCTGCGGGGGCGGGGTTTCACCTATCTATGATAGGCACATTCCAGGATCAGTCGTTTAATGGGCCTGGTGTAAATAAAAGCTTTTCCTGGACTAACAAGGAAGTTTTCAGTTATGAAATTTACACGATATATTTTTATAGTATGATGACCTCTTATATATCAAAAGGGTCTAATCAGGGTATCTTCCGTTCATTCATGTTTTGATTTGATATTGAAATCAGAAAAATGAGAAAACCGCACATTTTTT
The DNA here is from genome assembly GCF_018812025.1 of Megalobrama amblycephala. Lineage (NCBI taxonomy): Eukaryota > Metazoa > Chordata > Actinopteri > Cypriniformes > Xenocyprididae > Megalobrama > Megalobrama amblycephala. The sequence goes on from NC_063047.1 coordinate 9,104,340, forward strand.
CGTTTTTCATTTTTAAAATGAAAACGAAAAAACAAAAAATTGGCTTGATTTTTCTTTTTTCATTTTGGGGTTGGAAACAAATAGCTAAGCAGTTTGAAAATTCGATCTCTACATGTGGGCGGGAATGAAACGCCTCTTTCCCCTGATTGGTCAACCAGATGTCAAACCATGTCGTCATCAGTTGTTCATCGGTTCCGCTCAACAGAATAAAAGTCCCTCGCTCTACAGCTGTACGGATTCTTAACGCGTTTATTCTACATTTAATCTAGTTCTATTGAAATATTAATTTACTTTGCTGCTGCACATAATTACCCCCATTCTACAACTTTAGCACACTGCCTGTTTTATTGAAGTGACCAACTATAAAAATCTAACGAAGCTGCTCGATGCACTGGGCATTATGCCTATTCTATTTTGTTTCTATTTTTTTTATTTTTTTTTTTCATAGAGAAGTGTAGGACATGTCAAATGTCAAATATTCAGTTATCCTTGTGTATCATATATATATAATAGGCAACATGCTATTTTTTCCTTTTCTTAAAGTTATGACTTTTGTTTAAGGCAATATTCTGAGTTTATTTCATTATTCATTAATACTCAATATTAATGAATGTCACACAAACCGGTGTTTTAATTTCTCTGCCGACTAAACTTCCAATGCAGATCAGAACCGTTGTCTGACTGACTCCTAGCGTACAGAGCAGTGTTTCATTCCTTAATGAATCTTTGAGTCTTTGAACAAATCAGTTGACTGAGTGATTCAATGGCCCAAAACATTATAGAGATCCAATTGATATATTCTTGAATGAATCAGCATTTTGAACGAATCGCTTAAATAAATGACTCAATCATTAACACAATGACTTGCTGACACCTACTGGCGACATTAATTTCATAATCCAATTATCGTTTCATTTTGTCATTTAAAATTTTCTGTATTCAAAATGATGTGTAAAACATTAATATCATTACATTATGCAACTCTAATTCCTACACATATACTGCCCTCTCTGAGCAATCTAACAACTCATAAATCTAAAAGCAACTGCAGGTGGTGCTTCTTTGACACCTTTGCAAGCCTGGTTGATACTGATTTAATTGGTAACAACCTATAGCGTCATATTATTCTAATTTAATTGACTAAATTTAAGAACTTAACATAAAAGAAAGCATACATATTTAATAAGATTAGGAAAAAATCCCAAAATCCCCTGAAAATCAATTAAATCAATTACAGTTAATTTCTGACACAGACAGATGACAATAAATAGGCTCTTTATCTCATTATTGTTAGTGTGATTTCAGGGTTTTGATATATAGCCTAATATTGATCAAGTATAATTGATATCTTCTTAAGAGAGCACTATAATGGTTATTTTTTAACACTGTTTTAACATTTTTCCCTTTATTTATTTTACTTTTTTTAAATGTGTGATAGCCTATTTCAAATTGGCATAAACGAGTTCACCTCCGTCATTCAAAACCGCACATTTTTTCGTTTTTCATTTTTAAAATGAAAACGAAAAAACAAAAAATTGGCTTGATTTGTATTTTTTCGTTCTGGGGTTGTAAACAAATAAGCAGTTTGAAAATCTAGTTCTATTGAAATATTATTGAATTCGCTGCCCAGTGCGTCGAGCAGCTTCGCTAGATTTTTATAGTTGGTCACTTCAATAAAACAGGCAGTGTGCTAAAGTTGTAGAATGGGGGTAATTATGTGCAGCAGCAAAGTAAATTAATATTTCAATAGAACTAGATTAAATGTAGAATAAACGCGTTAAGAATCCGTACAGCTGTAGAGCGAGGGACTTTTATTCTGTTGAGCGGAACCGATGAACAACTGATGACGACATGGTTTGACATCTGGTTGACCAATCAGCGGAAAGAGGCGTTTCATTCCTGCCCACATGTAGAGATCGAATTTTCAAACTGCTTAGCTATTTGTTTCCAACCCAAAAGCTCAAGGAAAAGTTGATTTCTCAATTCATGACCCCTTTAATAATAATAAAATTAACTCAGGTAAATCCACAAGGCATAACAGAGTACTCACAACACAAACGACAACTGAAGAGAGAAAAAAGGAGGTACTTAAATACACAGTGATAATGAACTACAAGCAACTGTGAGGATTAATCTATGTCCATAGAAACTAATGATCGGTGGGAAACTAAGACAAAGGAGAACATGTGACTGAGAAAAACAAAAGTCCATGAAAATGAAACTAACTAACAGAGCCGTGACAGTAACAAAGTAACACAACACAGTTTGGGTTGATATGTTTAAGTCAGTTAACTATAATCTATTTAAATAATCAGTTTTATCATCTATTTGAGTCCCTTTACAGTCATTTGTGCAGCATTTTAGAACTTATTTAAAGTGAAATATTTAGTTAAATTTTGCTGTTCATTACTATGTTTTTGACTAAGTGTATTCTCTCTTTTTTTTTTTGTATTTAGTGTAATTATGTTTAATTAACTCTTCAAGCAAGTAATTATCTTGTCAAGTTTAATGGTGTCATAAAAAATTCCTTCAAAATCCTTTTGTGCTTAGCTGAACTATTATGAGCAGCTTGTAGCTTGGAAAGTTACAGTTTCAGAGTAGCTTTTTCAGCACGGTGTGATGTGATGACAATTGAGGTCAAGAAGAGTCTGTCACGGGGAGTCTACGTACATATGACGAGGACAGGCTTGGTGGGATACACACAGATGAGCAGCGAGAGCAAGCATACAGAGCAGGTGGTCCGGGGTCAGGTAAGCTGGATACAGCAGACCTTCCATAGCTAATGAGGATCTTGGGGCCAAGGAAGTAAAGGAAGAATATGTATTAGTAATGAGTAAGTAAAGCTGTTAGTTAATTGAACCTCCTTTGAAACTGAAAACACTTAGGAAAAGATATAAAATTATATAAGAATTTTAAATTGAAAACATGGAAAGGCATATTATTCAATGAAAATAGTGATCAAAAAAATAGAGAGGAACAATCTTTCCTTTTTCTTCTTTGTTAACAGGATTCAAGTCCTTTTATGAGTTTGCATCATTCCTTAACACAATTTCCACTGAGGTTACATTTACCAGCCTTCTCTGTTTTGCACACAGAATTATGTACATACTGTAGAGGTTAATCAGCTCCTCTCTGGGGCATTTCAGTCAATGCCGTCATGCAGATTGTCATGGGCATCGTGCTGTTGCATGGACTAAGTGTGTATGGGGGGGGGGTCAGTACAAGGGAAACCAACAAGAGAATAGAAGGAACAATTGGAGGGAACAGAAAGACAGCATCATGGTTGGACGTCTATGTCTGATCACAGCAGGTGCTCCTTAAGTGCTGCAGAGACAGAAATGTTATTCTGTAACTCCACAAAAGTCTCCATTCATCATTATCCCTCTAATTCTCTGTATTCTTTCTTTGCTCCCTTCCTTTATTTGACCAGCAAACCAAACCACTACTTTCTTGTTTTCCATTTTTCCATTTCACTGCCTAATAATGTACCATGAAAACATGTTCATTTAAAAAAAGAAAATCTCTTAGTGCATGAGCGAGAGAGGTGAAGTTGAATGTCCATATAAGGATATGGGCGTGTTTTATGCACATTACACGCCCTGCCTCATTTAGAATTCTGATTCATCGTCATTAGAAGGTACGAGTAAATTTATATCAGCCTGATTTGAATGGCGTGGAAATAGAGCGTAAGAATTTTTTATGCACACATAAACATGCAAACTGTATACATTATTAGTGAATGAGACATTATTATTGTGCTTAAAGATTGTGATAACTTTTCCCTCAAACAACAATCTGTCCGGAGACGTCATGGCTGATTAAAAACAACTCAGCAGGACCTTTTTTAATTCACCCATGAGCATTAACTACTAAATAAACATTTAGTTGGTTTACCCTTATATCAAAACAATAATAATAATTCCTACACCGGAGCAAATGATTAACATTCTTAACATTCATATTAACATATTAACATTCTAGAAAATATTATTAATAACAAAATCATCCGATTCACAAATTAGTCAGTAATAGCACTTAGTTGAATGAGGTAGTTCACTCTGAGCTTATCGGTAACTATTCCCAGAGGACTACTAAAAACTACAGGTTCATAATTAATGTGAATAATGCATAATGTATGATTAAATCTAATGTGAAGATCATGGTAACCCACTAGTAATGACACAAGTGTTACTACATCCTTCAGAAGGAATTAGCCTACTAATTATTTGGATCAGTATTCTAAAGTGAAAAGCAATAGTAATTGAGTAGATAGATTTGGTAACAATTGAATCATTACTATGATTCATGGTTACTTTGATCTTCACTTTAGAATACTGATCCTAATGACCAGTAATTCCTTTAGAATGATGCAGTTACTCCATGTCTACACCGGATCGTTGTCGCTCGCGTTACAACAGCTAAAAGTTGCCTAAAAGTTGCTAAAAGTTGCCCAACCAGCTGCCTTTGTTTATATTGATAAAATATTAGCAGCACCAATATACTATGCTGAAAACATTGCAGTGTTTAAAGAAACAGTTTCATAAACCTTCTGTTTTAACTGTGATGACTTCCATGAGGCTGGAAAACAACGAGAGAAAGAGAAACATAAAATTAAACAAGGAATCATAGCAACCAAATATTATCTCTAAAAACAAGACATAAATATTCATGTTTATCTTAAAAGTTCTTGTTGTGTAGAGTTTGATTGACATGTGCAGTCTTCCATGTAATGTTTCCATTTACATTAATGTTCGTGGAAGATCTAAATCCAAAGTCTGTTTATTTGGCTTTTCATATTTGCCTGCATTTAAAAGATAGCACTAAAAGTCATGAGAAACCCCAGATCCACCTTGATATGTTACCGCATTAATCAATAGACTAAGCAGGACTGATCTGTTTAGATTTTACTTTGGCGAGCAGGTTTTGGTGGATGATGGGATGCAATAAACACTTTCAAAGGCTCACATGAAGAAGTAGATCGATCACATCCAAACGCTGAAACAAGAATCATGCGTGTTAAAGTGCAACAGAGAAGCTCTTACTGGAGTTAATCAAACAGACTCCAAATCAGAGTTTCAAGATGATCCTGTTGCCTAGGTGATTTTTGGGAGCTTGCTTTTGGATTTTGTCAATGTTTGCCAGATATAAGGTGTCAGCGTTGCTGTGATTCGCAAAAAGCGTAGCAGTGTCTTCTCACAGGCAGCATCCCTGCCATTTATTCAAGTCAGAAAAAAAGGTACGGCGATGTCACTGGGGCAGTACCCTATAAGGTACAAAAGTGAAAAGGTACATCTTTGTACCTTACTTAACCCTAAATGGTGCATATTTGTACCTTAAAGGTACATATTAGTACTGTAAAAGTACATATTTGTACCTTTTTACCTTTGTACCTTAGGGTGCTGCCCCAGTGACAGCGCCGTACCTTTTTTTCTGACAGTATAGGCTCCCGCAAAGCGCTTACTGAGCTATCAGACAAGGCAGGAGCAGGACGGAGTGACTCCTTTGATTTAGTGCATTGTGCTAGTGAGTCTGTAGAAATGTATTCCTCTAGTCTCTTAACCTTAGATGCAATTAGTTGCTGCAATTATATAATTGCTCTCACCATGAGGACATTAATTATTAAAATTTCCCTAAAATCTAAAGGACATGAGACTGGGGAAATGACTGCAAGTGGAAGGAAAATTGAAGTAATGAAGGCCACACTGACATAAGAAACTTCTCAAGGATTCTGATTTGTGTGTGTGTGTGTGTGTGTGTGTGTGTGTGTGGTCCTGGATGCATAGTTGTAAGTTTTGAAAGTTTTCTGTGAGGTTTGTGTTTAGGGATATGGTTAGGGGATATAATACACATGTTTGTACAGTATAAAAATCATTATGTCTATGGAAAGTCCCCACAAAACATGTATAAACCCAACATTGTGTGTGTGTGTGTGTGTGTGTGTGTGTGTGTGTGTGTGTGTGTGTGTGTGTGTGTGTGTGTGTGTGTGTGTGTGTGTGTGTGTGTGTGTGTGTGTTTTGGTATTTGTTAATGTACCAGGAAAATTAATAAAAAATGCCTGTTGTGTGTAAATGTTGCATTATTTATAAAATCTTTAAACCTTTAAGGAAAAGAAAATCTTAATAGTCATGTCAAATAAAGATATTCAACAAGGTAATGAGTGGTGGAAGAAAATTACATTTAATAATGTGATTACATGATAATTGACATTTTTTCTGTTGCTGCCTTTTTTTTTCTTTCTTTTTTTTTTTTTTTTTTACAGAGCACTCAGATAATAAAACAGCATTCAAAAACACAAGTAAACCCACAACAGAACATGCACAGCAGCAGGACAAAGGGACTTTCACCCAAAAATGGAAATTCTGTCATCATTTATTAACCCTCAAATATTGTTCCAAACCTGTATGAGTTTCTTTCATCTGTTTAACACAAAAGAAGATATTTTGTAGAATGTTGGTACAAACAAACAGTTGACGGTAGCCCATGACTTCCATATGGGAAAAAATAATATGGCAGTCAATGACTACCATCAACTGTTTGTTTTGTACCAACATTCTACAAAATATCTTCTTTTGTGTTCAACAGATGAAAGAAACACACGGTTCGGAACAACTTGAGGGTGAGTAAATGATGACAGAGTTTTCATTTTTGGGTAAACTATCCCTTTAAGGGCTTAAATTACTCAGATAAATAATGTAAAATGCACAACCGCATTCCCAGTAAACCTATACTCTAAAATGAATCTAATTTAAAATAAATTATTGCTTATCTAGTGTTTGGATAGATGATTATATGTTGATTATTATTTATACTGTATATAAAATCTAGAAAGACTGTTGAAAGGAAATAAATGCCCTCTTGGAGACAAAGAGGAGAATGGCAGAGGTGTGGGGACGGAGCGCAGGAGAGGGGGCGGATGACAGCAGATGGAGTGATTGCATTCATGTGGAGGAGGCCTAAATGTCTCGAATTTGGCTGCAATATTCTCACATTAATAACCGGACCCACGTTATGAATCCATAACCAGATAAGTAGCAAAGGGAAGTGAGAACAGGAGATTAAGAGAAGTGTGTCTGGACAGAAAAGTAAAATCTTGTAGCCTTTTATTATACATGGAATAGAAATATGAAAGAAACTGAAAAACATGGAAAGAGTGAGAAATGGACAGTGCACATGTGTATGTCTGAATATGTCATTTCATCCCAAAAAGCACAACCCATCAACCTACCCCGTCATAGGTCAAGAAGGAAGACATTGCGCAGAGAGATCCTCGCTCAAACTGGATTTCCATTATCTAAAACTGAATGCAATTTCCTGAGAATAAAGTAGAAATAAGAGCAAGATAACAGCTGATTCAACCTAAATTACAGCCCACCCAAAACTTACAATGGCAGACTGAAATAAGCAACAGTTATAGTAAAGTATTTCCATGATTTTTCAGTTTTTTTCTGCAGTAAATCATAGTCATTCAAAAATGCTACTTAAAAAAAAAAGATCTATGAGTAAGTATCTTTCATATGAAAAATAAAGTTAATAAAGTTTTTAGGTTGATTAAACTATATCTAATGTAGAAAACGCTTATAGAAAATTGATTGTAAAATTCAACTTTTAGACCATTTAGTACAAAAAACAGAAAGAGCGTTCGATATTAAACATGGTCATGTAAGCTAGTGATCTCCAGTGCTCAGTTCTGAGGAAGACATAAGGTAGATTATTGTGGAAATAATCTAAACTAATAAACTAATTTACTTTTGGAGCAATCCCTAGTTTTGGAGCAATCCTTTTTCAAATGTAAATTAGAAACTGGTAGTCAAAACATGTAACACTTTTTGCTGATTGCAAAGTCTTATCATGTCTGTTTCAATGTCGAAAACCCAAGCTCAGATTCAGCTAAGCATGGCATGGTATTATCAGGTTGGAGGAGATCAATTTGTCGGATAAAAATTGCTGGTTGGTGGGGACACAAGGAGCATGATGACATTTCTTTCTTTCAGACTCTCCCTTAATTAACTCTGCACACAGCAGAAGAACCTGTTGAAATCAAGATGTAACCCCTCACCTGAGAGGAAAATCACTGGTGAGGAGCCTAATAGGCTGTTGGATTCTTTATATTTTATTCCTTATCTCTTGATAAAGACTGACAAAGTCATGCTGATGAAAATTAATATCCTTGAAGAGGAAAATTTGTTAAATGAAACTATAATGAATAAGGAATACAATGTCAGTAAATGTTTCACTGAAACAAATAGTCTGCACCACTTCTTTTTAATTAGTAGCCTATATGTATTCATATATTCAAAACTTCTATTGCTATGCAGATGACACACAACTGTATATATCTGTTCTCAACACAAATGCTCCTTTCCCCACCACCTCAATATCGCCTTGTAATGATATGCTTGGATGACCAGTAACTCAACACTGATAAAAACAGATCTTCTTCTTATTGTTTTTTTTCACAAGATGTAATATAAGTCTGAGATGTCCCCTGAATGTGTCTATGAAGTCTCAGCTCAAAATACCCCATAGATTTTTTTTTTTATTCATTTTTTTAACTGCCTATTTTGGGGCATTATTAAATATGCACCGATTCATCGTGCTTCCCCTTTAAATCCTCGCACTCCCCGCCCCCAAGCTTGCGACTCTATAATACATTGCACAAACAAAGTTCACACAGCTAATATAACCCTCAAAATGGATCTTTACAAAGTGTTCGTCATGCAGCATACCCGATTATGTAAGTATAGTATTTATTTGGATGTTTACATTTGATTCTGAATGAGTTTGATAGTAGCTAGGCTGCGGCTAATGGAGCTAAAGCTAACATTACACACGTTTGGAGAGATTTATAAAGAATGAAGTTGTGTTTATGAATTATACAGACTGCAAGTGTTTAATAATGAAAATAACGACGGCTCTTGTCTCTGTGAATACAGTAAGAAACAAATGTAACTTTAACCACATTTAACAGTACATTAGCAACATGCTAACGAAACATTTAGAAAGACAATTTACAAATATCACTAAAAATATCATGATATCATGGATGATGTCAGTTATTATTGCCCCATCTGCCATTTTTCGCTATTGTCCTTGCTTGCTTACCTGCATAAAGTCTGATGATTCAGCTGTGCACAGATCCAGACGTTAATACTGGCTTTTCTAATGCCTTGAACATGGGCTGGCATATGCAAAAGTTGTGTTGCGTCACAGTCGGTGTTATGTTGAGATTCGCCTGTTCTTCAGAGGTCTTTTAAACAAATGAGATTTACATAAGAAGGAGGAAACAATGGAGTTCGAGACTCACTGTATGTCATTTCCATTTACTGAACTCTTGTTATTCAACTATGCCAAAGTAAATTCAATTTTCAGTTCTATGGCACCTTTAACATTGCTGAAGTCTTGGTTCCACCTTCCACCACTGTTAAAAACCTGGGTATAATCTTTGACTCTTTTCTCTCCGTCCTTTTTCATTTCTTCACTCACAAAGTCTGCCTTCTTTCACCACTGTAATATCACTGGTTTACGTCCCTTCTTAAATATCAATGATGCCTGCATTACTTCTCGACTCGACTACTGTAATTCTCTTTTCTATGGTTTACCAAACACATAAATAATCTCCAATATATTCAGAACTCTGCAGCTAGGGTTCTCACAGACTTCATTGGCTCCCCATTCATTTTCATATTCAAGATACTCCTTATCACATTCAAAGCACTTGAAGTGCTGTATTTCTGATCTCATTCATTCCTACTCCCCAGTTTGCACACTAAGATCTTCTAATACTGGTCTGTTAGCGTCGTTTAGTGGACGGGCATTTTGTATCTCAGTCCCCACACTCTGGAACTCTATTCCCAAACACATCGTGATCTCTCATCATTACATGACTTCAAAACCCACTTTAAAACATATCTTTTCCTTTATTGTTTCTCTGATCCCTGATTAGATCTGATTCATGTTATGTATTTTATGTTTATCTGTATTGCTTTTCTGTCTGCTGTTTATGTTATAATACTGTAAAGATACCTTGAGTTTGCAGAAAGGCGTTATATAAAATAAACGTATTATTATTATTATTATAGCTCATGTAAAACAACAACTGTACATTATCCTAAATTATTCAAAATAATAAAGTACATTATCCTAAACATTATCCTAAATTATTCAAAATAATTTAGTCCAGCCACAAATACTTTTTTCAGAAACAAGAAAAAAAAGAAAAGAAAAAAAAAAAGAGAGCATATGAACAAGCTACAGCAGAATTACTGTTGCAAGTAATTATATGTAATTGACATCAGGTATATGGTAAACTTTAGGATGTTCCATGTTTTCTAACTGTTTGGCCACAAGTCTACATAAGTGCCATTGTTTTAAAATCATTTGCATGGTGCCCAAGGTTAAGCTCTGGATATAGCCTAAAGAAATTCCATGTGATAAAGACTTCAAATACCAAAATACATCAAATTCATTGCTCTTATGACTGAAGGCAGTGTCAGAAGAGGACGATGCCCATCATAAACACTTCTGAAATATTACCCATGCTGTCCTCACCTTTAACCACAGGCTTTCTCCACTAGAATGGTGTAAAAAAAAAAAATCCTGCCTGCTGCTGCTTGGGAGTTCAAGGCCTTCATCTTCTCCTCCTACCTGCTGTGACTGCCTTTACGCTTGTTTCTGTCACTTTGAAGTGACAACATTTCTGCCTTGATTCACCCTGTTTTTAAATCTTTTGTGGTCTCATTATCTGCTGCTGCATTAATAGATTAGCAGTATGCATCCTTGCTATTGCTATTTGCTATTGCAACATAGGCAGTATGTCAATCACAAGGCTGACCAGAGGTCACCTCACCACCGGTCAACCAACAAAGGAAAGACCTTGAAGCACCTTCCCTTCTCAAACTATTCATAGTTCAAATAAAATCAATATTTGTCTGCAGGACTGCATGAGAAACATTTCTTTCTTATTGTGACGTATATGAAACAGTTCTCGAACAAGAAAAAATGTCGGATGGGACTTAATTTTGTCCATCAGGAATTGATTGAAATGGTTGTGGTTTGCTATTTCTGTGATCTCATGTGAGTGGCAGGTTGTAAACACATCATCAGAGAAGATATGTCACTGGAAGTGGGAGGGAATGTGATTTTGATTAAAGATCATTTATAATAAATACTACAATATTCCATATAAAACAAGAATTTTGATTTCATGGTGACTTAGCTCCAGACTTAGGAATGTGAATGTGTGGAAAGTAAGGACACAAAAAAGACAGAGAGGCAGAAGATAAACATCAAACACAAGCAAGGGAAGAAATCAGTATTAATCCACAATGTGGATCTGTTTATTTATGTGGATATATTGCGGTCAGCTGCAGCATCATCATCAGCAAATTCATTCACGATCAGCGCCAGCCTTACTGACATTTGACGTGTGTGCTTGGGCAAATGCCATAGTTAATGATATACATTGGCCATGTGCACACTCGTTTCCTCTCCTACCTATTTGGTTTTCCAGGTTTGGAGGAAGATATTCTCTTGATGGTTCGATTGAATCCTCGAGCAATCCATTTAAAATATATCACAGTAACCGTATTTGCCTCTTATCCAGCCAGATTCAAACCTCAAGGTGCAATATAGTAGATAAAACTGTTTTATCTACTGTGCTGTTAAATAGAAGTAAACTGGGCAGTTTTGCTTTTATCCATGACTCCAATCCAATAAAATGTTTTCGATGAAAATTCCAACACAACTGTCCTTTTAAATGAAACCCGTGTGCCTTGGCGCTATACAGGTCAAAATTCGGCTACATGATTTTTTATTTTATTTTTTTCAAGATTGAGACTAAAATGTATTTTAATATAAGCTTAATCGCAGCAAGCAAATGTGCGTTTCTCTCTAAAATGTAGTCTATGAGTAATAGTGCTGTTTTCAGCAAAGAAACTAGATGACCTTTAGGACCAGACTGCCAAGAGACATATTTTAGACTCGGAAACTTGCCGAGTAAGATTTATTCTATCTCGAGTCCGACTTTGCTTAAATTCACGGCAATCTATCACATTTTATACAACTTTACTGCCATCTAGCGGACAACAATAAATCCGTTTTTTTTTTTTTTTTTTTTTTTAAGTTTACAGCTCATCGATACAGTCAGAGACGGGCATGTACAGTCTTCTAACAACTCATGTTGCATTTATTGTCGCATTCTTGAAATCAGTAGAAATTAAATAAAGTGCTTTGTTCAAAAGCATTACTTTAACTATATTTTTATAATTCACGTTTAACATAACACATTTTACTAATTTAAGAAAACAAATATATTATCAAATAAATTTAATAAAAACATTTTAATGACCGTTATTATGTAATAAAATGATGACGTACAATCTAAAGGAAGAAGAAGACTTTTACGTCTGTACGTATGACATCATTGATGACGCGTGTAACCGTTCGGCGCTAATTTTCAAATGGTCGTCTGAACAGACGGAATAAAGAAAGTTTGGATCAGTTATACTGCTTATAAATCATCAGTTCATCGCAGGTGAGTTGAACTTTCGTTGTTTGTAATTTATCTAAGATACGTTTTCAAAGCTACAGTTTATAATTTGTTCTGTTATGTTTTCAGAAGTGTTTATCGCTAGCTAACAAGCGTTCATATAACGCTAAACTGAAACTGCAGTGTTTACATGTGTGTATTTCGCTTTTAGAAAATACTTCTAGGGATATATATTTAATATATATCCCTAGAGTTAAACGTTATATATTATATAACGTTTATATTGTGGACATGTTTGTTAGCTATTCATTTGCTCATTTTAAACGGCTAACTTGACGTTGTTTACATGGCGAGGTCTCCGGATTTATCAGTGTTGAAGTAACGAAGACCAAATGTACTATTTAGCAGACTGCACTTAATGAAAAGATGACAAAACAATATTGCTCCACAGTTTCATTATGAGCGCGTTCAGTACCCCGACCTCCCTGCCACGGCAGTGGTCCTCCCCAGCCATAGGACACAAAGCCGCTCTGTCAGCCACCAGCACACCTCTGCTGGACAATATCCAGGGAAACGATGATGAACAGGAGAGACGTCAAAGACGAAGATCCAAAGTCATTGACCTTCACGGAGTGGCCGACTCTTCCATTAACGAGGCTGGTAGCCACAGGTTTGTTGAAACCCTGTATTCAGCTCCATTTTTAAAAAAAAGTTAGACCGCACAATGCACAAACTTGTTTTTTTGTTTTTTGTTTTTTACCACCATAGTTCTGCAGCTACACCAGCTGCTGTCCCAAAGCTGTCATCTGCACAGATATCTGAGCATTATTCAACCTGCATCAAGCTTTCCACTGAAAATGTGAGTTAAAATTGATGTATGCTGACTTTACTGTATTTTTCCTGCTTTATGTTCATCTGAAATGAACAGGACTATTACTTGTCACCTTCCTTTTGCAGAAAATTACCACAAAAAATGCATTTGGTCTGCACCTCATTGATTACATGGCAGACATTCTCAAGCAGAAGGACTCAGAGCTCAACTTCAAGGTAGAAACCTGTCGAATGTGCATTTAGCTCCACTTCGACAAAGTTTACATGCATTATCGGAAATCATGATATTGTAACTGTTTGTGTGTGGATCTAGGTGGCAGCAGGCACCCTGGACGCCAGCACAAAAATCTATGCGGTGAGGGTGGATGCGGTCCATGCTGATGCTTACAGAGTTCTGGGAGGCTTGGGCTCTGAGACCAAACCAAAAGAGAGTAAGTAGATATTCAAGTTATGGGTCTGCTGACTTGATGTTACAAAAAACAAAGATTGCTTTTGCTGTAGGTATCAGAGAGGGTTATGTGAACATTGTCTTCATGGTGTACAGGTGGTGTCATAGCCTCCCAAGACCCTGCACAGTATTACTGAAATCTCATCTCATTTCAGGTCAAGATGGTGATGAGGAGGCTGTAGCCGAGGACGGTCAGGGAGAGCAGGTGGCTGCAAAACAGACTAAGAAAAGACCTCAGAAGAAGACAGTGGAGCAAAACCTCAGTAACATCAATCTCTCTGAATCAGAGATGAAGTGTGAGGTGAATAATATCCAAGTGTGATTTGAGTCATAATGAGTGATAATATAGTTTACCTTTTGTGATGATGCAAGCAATCATGCAGTTGAGATTTGCTATATATATATATATAATATACATACATACATACATACATACATATTGCCCTATGTGTGTATACTGTATGTATGTGGATAAAGTTGGACATGCTTATATATCCAACTTAATATAAAGAGCTGGGCAAGAATATAGTTACATTTTGCAACAATATAAACAATCACAGTGCTGAGATTTGGTATATAGTATATAATAGAATACAGTATACCATATTATATAATTTGGTATATAATATGGTATATTACTATATGTGTGTAAATTAATTGAATGCAGGTAATGTAGGAAGTACGATTCACTGAATATATCGCGGGTTGGTAATATAGTTAAAAAAAAAATCACAATATAACACAATATAATGAAGTTGAGATATACTGAAAACTGTTTCTTAATTTTTTTAAACAATTTGATTTATGTTGTGAGGACCCCATAAAGCATGTGGTGTAAAAACCTGCAGGAAGACCTAAATGCATTCTTTGTGCAGGTGGACCCCATGTTCCAGCGTATGGCTGCTTCCTTTGATGAGAACAGTACAGCAGGAGTGTTCCTCTCTGTGCTCTTCAGTGAGGACAGTCGCTGTGAGCTGCGTTTTCCTTCACATATGACCTTGCTGAAGTCACAGCTGCCTCCTGTGCCGGTTCCCCATCAGCACGTTCCTGCCTCACCGTTTACAGGTAAACCGGCTCTGCACATAACACTCTGTTCCAAGTTACAGGACAGTTCACTATTGGGTTCACTGAGCAATATTCAGTATTCATAACCTAAAAGTTTCTACATGTGTTGTGAGTTACAATCGTACTGTGTTGTGTGACAATGTGAGTGCATTGAATCATATCTTTTTGTTATTCTTCCAGGCCATCTGAAGACACTAGAGGACAGGCCAATTTGTCCATCCTTAGAGGATTTCTCTTTTACTAGATGGACTCCTGAGCAGGTGAGATTATTTTGATGACAATTTAAAACCTCAACCAACTGAAGGTGTGCATGCACATTTATTCTGTTTTTAAATATTTTAAAATGTAATTTATTTCTGTGATGGCATAGCTGAATTTTCAGCAGCCGTTACATTTCTTATCAATGTTGAAAACAGATTTACTACTATTTTTTTCTTTTCTTTTTTTAAACAAAAATATTTGTAACATAAGTGCCTTTACTGTCACTTTTGATTTCATGCATTCTTGCTGAATAATAAAAATAAAATTAACTTTAAAACAAACAAAGAAAAAAAACGTATTGACCCCTTTTCAACAGTAGCGTAAGTGCAATATTAAGTGTGTTTTATATTGATGTGATCATCTCATTCACACTGTCAATATAGACCACAAACCTCAACCAGCTGCTTGAGAAGATGAAGCAGGGAGAGCATGCATTCGACGTCAATGCAGACATTGAGCCAGATGAGGATGAGTGTCCAGATTTTGGGGATAACTTTGATGCAGACGTGGATGAGGGCAGACCAGGAGATTGTGAGGAGTTTAAGGAACACAAAGAAGCTTGTTCGAAGAGCCCCCAGAAAGGACGGTTAGTACTTGCGTAATGTATTGCACCAAAGTGTTTGTTAATTGTTGAATTACAAACAGGCTCTGTTTCACAAGGGGTAAATAGTTGCTGTTTAATACTGTGCATTTTCATTCCAAAGACTGTTAAACCTCAGCTCGGCCTTACCTAGCTACTATACTTGGTGTTGTATTTTATGTCTCTGAATATAAAATTTTATTTGCATTCAGATTTCTTCTGTGCTGTTTTTGTATGTCCATTCACTTTGAGGTGTGTTTGTGTTATTAACAGTGGTGTTATTCCTATTGGCGAGGTGGATATTGCCACCATGTGTCTACAGTTGTCTGATCAGCCCAGAGAGTACTCGTACTTCAGTCCCAGGACCATGGCCACCTGGGTCGGTCCTGGCTACTGGCTCTTTAAACCTGGACATAAGCGTAAGTCATAGATTATCCTTAGAGTGTTTAACTATAAAAATGAAATGAAGAAAGAAATAAAATCAACTAATTTTTTTAGTGTTCTTAGTGGTTGTGTCATTAAATTTCTAATTTATCCTTTGTAGAGGATCACAAACCAGACAAAGAACCTCGGAAACGAGCACCAAAGAATCCTCTCGTTATTGACTTTAAAGGAGATATCAACTTTCATAATTACTTTCGAACAACTAGAGTAAGTAACTGTTTGCTAATTCTTTATTTTCATGACTTCCATAAAAGACAAAAGCTTCATATCAGCAATTCATACAATGCTATTTAATCCCTCTAGCAAAGACTTTTAAACCTTGTAGAGGTCAGCAGCAGATAACTTGGTGATAAACTGACAATGAAATGCTTATTTCCAGGCAGCAACCACTATTAGTAAATCGGCTTTGATCAGCAGCAATAAGAAAACCACACTTCCAGCAGACTTCCAGTATCCACCCAGTAACCTGTCACAGCTCAGCCTCAAACCCACCAACACAGTAAGAGCATGAATATTTAATATTCCTGTCTGCATTACTATGTACATTTCAGCATTTTGGTTGTGGCAAATCTAAAACATCATTAGAAGAATGCTGTACAAAAAATGACTGCTGGATTGGTTTGTTTTGTTCATCTTATTTATATTCTCACTTCAGCTCAGTGCAGAAGGAAAGAAGAGATTATCAGGAGAGCTGGGTGGGGACATAGGAGAGTATGATTACAACAACGCCAATGATACAGCCAACTTCTGTCCTGGTCTTCAGGTACTCTAAACACTACTGTTACGTGCAATAGGTTGGCATGGAGACGTTCTGTTTAACGGTTTGTGGTTTCTGTGAATAGGAAGCGGACAGTGAAGATGCCGAAGACTTTGGAGGATCTGATGACTCCCAAACAGACCGACCGAACGCTTTCTCTCTGGACACGGGTGACATCTCTACATACGGAGAGGACTGTCTCGTCCCTGAGCCTTACAAGGTAAGATGAGAGGACAGATATTGGGTTACTACATTATTTTCATGTAGTGAGATTTTGTTTTGTTTTGTTATTTGTCAGTTATTATTTTTTAGTTGTTTTGTATAGATAACTCATGACTTAATTGTTTGCTCATCTAGGTAAACACTATTGAGATAAACTATGCCAAAACCGCCAAGACGATGGACATGAAGAAGCTGAAGACCAGTATGTGGGGTCTCCTAACAGAAAGTCCTGAAAAACCAGCCAAGGTTTGTTAGTGCAATCTTTTGACCTTTATTTTTTTTTCCCCCTATAAATTTGTCTTTCACATCACTGAAGGCAGGGAGATGATTTGTATTTTATAATTATGATTTGTATTTTATATTGTATTTTCAATAATTCAATTCCAATTTATAAAGCACATAATTAAACTAAAATCAAAAACTAATGTAAAAAATGTTTTTAAATGTCTCTTAAAGGGTTAGTTCACCCAAAAATGAAATTTGTCATTACTCACCCTCATGTTGTTCCAGACCCGTAAGACCTTTGTTCATTTTCAGAACACAAATTAAGATATTTTTGACGAAATCCGAGGGTATCTGATCCACACATAGGCAGCGACGTCATTTGCACCGTTTGACATCCAGAAAGGTAGTTAAAAATATGGTTAAAATAGTCAATGTGACTACAGTGGTTCAACTTTAAAGTTATGAAGTGACTAAAATGCTTTTTGTGTGCATTTTTGGGTGAACTAACTTATTACACCATAGTAATATAGTAAAGTGTTCCATAGCCTTGGGGCGGCTACCACAAAATCGCACTCACCTCTGGACTTCAATTTAGACCTAGGAACATGTAGAAGTTTTTGCATATGATATATTAATAATCTCTTTGACTTATGAATCAGGTCAGCAATATATGGAAGGGCTGTACCATGCAAACGCTTAAAAACAAACATTAAAATTGTAAAGTTAACTAAAAAGGTAACTTTAAAACAGGGGTAATGTGTTCATATTTCCGAGTATTTTCATATTTCAAAAAATAGTTTGATTTAAAATTTGTTCTTTGTTCAGCATTTCTTGTCGTCAGTTGATTTACATTTTTTAATGACTTGATGATTTTACCATTTGCAGCAGGTGGAGAGTAAAGAGACAACAGAAGTACCTGGAGAAAAATCATTCAGCCAGTCTGTCAGAAATCTTGTACAAAGGTACAGTTTTTTTTAAGGTTTGGTGGTATGTTTCTAACAGTCTAAGGATTTACATTTTTCATCCATATACTGTATATAAATTTCTCTTTCCTGCCCCACCAGGCTTCCTTCCACCATGGCTACCAATCTCTCAGTACCGCTGGCTTTTGTGGCCCTTCTGCACTTAGCTAATGAGAAAGTGGGTACTACTTTCTGCTATATATATAATTTCAAAAACTACTGTAGAATGTTACATTTCTGTGATTTATTATCAGCACATTGTTTATTATGATTAAAGAGTTATGTATCTTGCATTAGCGTGCATTTAATATTTTGTAACTTGCATGAAGAATTATTTGTGATCTCATGACCCATTACAACATTTGGTTGCTGTAAATCTAAAAGCTCTTCTTTCCATCAACAGAACTTGGAGCTGCACAAGATTGACTCCATGACAGATATCATCATTAAACAAGGCCACTGAAAACTGATACAAAATCATTTTTGCTAAAATGTAAATCCTGTCTCATGTACCTATGTAGGGCCAAAACAATATAGTCAAGAGAAAGATGATGTCAGGATCATGTTAAAAACATTGTACAGGGAAGTACCACATACTTTTTTGAGTGAAACTGAAAGATGTGAAAAACATGTACTGGGGGAAGAAAAACAACAATGTGCAGTGCATGAATAATATGATTGCTTTTAAGATCTGTTTTGATAACTTTAGTAGCTTCAGTAAAGGTAAATATGAAGTTACTGTTGTCAATGTCACTTTTTAAAAAAAAATTTTTTTATTTAAATTGTAAAACTTCTTTTTTTTTCTTTTAGATGTATATTCTACATCTGATTTTGAAAAATAAAAGTTATCAAAGTATTGTTGAATAATTCTTTATCTATTTAAATGTTTGCGACTAGTATGATGTAATTTTGGAATATTATGTTTTGCATGAATACATGTAATGCCAGAAGCATTTAGGTGGAGCCTTATTGTTGCAGTGGCGAAAGAAAAGAGTTCTGTTTCCTTCATAGGAGTCTAATTGTTTTGCCCTAATAATGTCAAGGAGCTTCTTTAAAAAACAAACTTTCATTACAGAAAGTACACTGAGTTTAATCACCTATCAGTAATTTTAGAAAAAGTCACAGGCCTTACTGCATTTACGAGAACAATCTTCTCATACCTGAAATTCACAAGTGTTGATGGCTTGATAAAAGTCACGCTCTCACCTTTCAGGTGTTTATGCGTCACGAATCCAGCGTCCTCTGGAGGATACTATGGGAAGTGGCGCTACAGAGGTGGGCCAAAGCCAAATCATCGCGGCTGGAGGAAGAGAGACTGAATTAGAGACCAGGAAGTGTTGACACGGTGTACCTCTGTTGGTCATTCGAAGAAACGGTTACAAACATTTTAACTCCAAAGGATAGTGTAATTGTTTTTTCGTGGAGTAATTAACAGCAGACTGTGAAATCATGGGGGTGGGTGATCCAAATAGCACGGTAAGTTGTGAACTGAACGATAGTCAGCAGGTGCACGTTGACGTTACATCGCTTGAGTTTAAAAGTAGACTAGCTGTGTAAACTCTGTTTCCGTGTAAATCATATTATTTTTAGTGCTGCAAAAGTTTCCACTAGAGCAGGTTGATTTTTTTTTGGTTTAGTTTTACCTGTTGATGTGAGTTGACGCACTCAAAACAGGGCGAAGCTCGTTTTTCAAGTTATACTTAGTTTTTACGTTCCTGTTAACGTTAACGTCGATACTTTGCTTGGATTAGTTAAACAAATGTGCTGTTTAGATAATACTTTGATACTTAAGCTTCATCCAATTTATATTGCAACTTTGTTGTACAGATTTGTTTACATAGATGGATTGAATTTACCTTGAGCTGTAAAGCATAACCGGTTAACAAAACAACCGACTGTTGAGAATGGTTACTTGGTTTAGATGTTTTAACTACAGTTGGCAAATGTGCTGAGCACATCACACGTCCCCTGTTGACTGTTGAAGTGAACAAGACGTGTGAGATCCACATGCTGGTTTGCTTCAAATGAAGTTGATCAACTGTCAACCATTTGTTTTTTTAACCTTTTCAACAGTACCGCATACAATATAGACGAGGTTAAAATAAAGTTCGTCGACAGTATTTTAAGTTGGTTTGTTCTTGAAAATATTTGGATGCTGGTATTTGACAAACTTAAAAAAAAACAAGTACTTGTTGTGCCTTGTTTTTTATACAAAGAGTAAAAAAATCGAGTTTAATAAGACAGTTTTACGTGATATAACATTTTTACTTTTTTATGATGTTGTTGCTATATCACATAGTTATAGATATTACATGGAACCATTTCTCCACAATAATGGTACTTCAGGCTGTCAGTAACTGATGTTACCTAATAGCTTTCTGCCATTCTGCAGGCCTTGTGACACCAACTCACACAGCCATTGACTAGAATGAAAGGGTAGGACAGGTAGTGACGCAGTATTGCTTCTGGTTTCCTGGTAACACCTTTTGTTTATGAAGTATCAGTAGTGCAAGATGGCTTAAAGGTGTTTAACATAGCTAAACATGAACAACAACAAAACCCCACAGAATTTACTCTTCACCCAAATGACACATAAACAACGAAAAAGATTCTTGTGCTACATTTTAACAGTTGGTGTTTTGATGTGTGAATGTGGTAAAGCTACCATTTTACATTGCTTTTGTCCGTATCACACTTAAAGGTGATAAAGAGGATCTTTTCGTCGATTGAGAAACCAAAGACTGTTACTGAGTTTTTGAAATGAGCGCATGCGTAAGAACAACCCCCCCTCCTTTCGAGGGAATGCCTCCCAAAACTCGTGCACGAGTATTGGAAAACGAGTGTTTACCACCAGCATTCGCTGTATCGTGTTAGTGGATTCATTATGTCGGACTCACCGCAGGTAACTCATAATCTGCAGTTGTTACTCCTGTCTCCTAACAAAAACATTGCATGCGGCGCCTGTGGAGTGTGGAAAGTTACTGGAGCGCGCAGCCGCGCTCGTCTCTCACAAGGAACGTCATGGCAGTGATTGACAAACCAGAGGGCCAATCCTCGTACGTCTCTCACAAGGAATGTCACGGCAGTGATTGACAAGCCAGAGGGCCAATCGTTTACGCGATGATCGCGTAAACGATTGGCTTATGTTTTTAAGGCCCTACCTCGTGCACAGATGATGTATATTAATATTATTCCTTTCAGTGCACCTAATAAATAGTCTTTTATCAGTTAGTAAAGACAGTTTCAAGTAATATTGCAAAAATGTATAAAACAAAACATCCTCTTTAGCACCTTTAAGATGTCACGCCTAATCATTAGCATCTGGCATTACTGAGCATTGTTTTTCATAATAGCTGTTTGGTCATGGTATGTAATAATGTCTAAAATGTAATGTCTTGTAGTTTATTTTATTGTTATTAAGAATTGTATTGAATATAGAAATGGGCAACAGTGTATTGCAGCAATTACTGTATGTTTTTAATTGCTTAAATCATGAATTCTCTTTTATCTGAATGATTAAAGGTGCTAAAGAGGATGTTTTGTTTTATACATTTTTGCAATATTACTTGAAACTGTCTTTACTAACTGATAAAAGACTATGTGCACTGAAAGTAATAATATTAATATACATCATCTGTTCACGAGGTAGGGCCTTAAAAACATTGCGTAAACGATTGGCCCTCTGGCTTGTCAATCACTGCCGTGACGTTCCTTGTGAGAGACGAGCGCGGCTGCGTGCTCCAGTAAGTTTACACACTCCACAGGTGCCGCATGCAATGTTTTTGTCAGGAGACAGGAGGAACAACTGCAGATTATGAGTTACCTGCTGTGAGTCCGCCATAATGAATCCACTAACACGATACAGAGAATGCCGGTGGTAAACACTCGTTTTCCAATACTCGTGCACGATTTTTGGGAGGCGTTCCTTTGAAATGAGCTGTGAAGGAGGGGGGCTGTTCTTACGCATGCGCTCATTTAAAAAACTCAGTAACAGTCTTTGGATTTTCAGTCGACGAAAAAATCCTCTCTATCACCTTTAAATGTAGCTCTCCATATATTAATGTAAATAAAAGTCATAAAAAGCCTATGTTTTATTGTAAATGTAGGGTTTTGCCGTTATCACGCATTTTACATGTGTAAATGATTATGTATTGTGCAATGTTTTACACATCCATACATTCTTTATATCATATGTTATATCTCCTCATACTGAGCAACCACCGTCCATAACATTTACACCCCGTCTAGGTCAAAGGACGTAACATGAAAAAACTAAATGATAAAGTTTATGGGAAAGTGAACAGTATTTATTGAAAATAACAGATTTAAAATACATTTGGGGATTTAGCTTCAGGTGCCGACAGAGCCAAAATAACAAACAAAAATATATGTCTCTTACTGCTCTAATCCACAAAAAGAAAAGAAAAGAAAATACAATTACTTACCTAACTCCCTAATCCAAAACAGGCAATAAACATTAAACAAAAAGTGGCATTGGTCTCCCTACCTCCCAAATACTACATACAAGTATAAGAGCAAACAAATCAGTGCAGGGATAATCTAGAATCAAGGTCGAAAAACAGGTGGTAGTCAATATCACAAATGCCGGTTCACAAACACCCAAATGAGCACCCAAAGATAAACACTCTCAACAGTCTTTTTTGAGAGATTAAAAAACAATTGAGATTATTTAAAAAAAAAAAAAAAACATACTTTTGTGAGCTAGCCGTAGGTTTTTTGAAGTCAAAACGTTTTTTGAAATTTGCCCCAAATATTTTATAATTCCTAAACAGAATCCTCAGAAGAACTTTACAAAACTTGGTAACAACAACATGCGACACATAACCAGTTAGGTGCTATTCCAAAAACCTGTTCCTGGTTTCACAGACAAGGCTTAAAGGGATAGTTCACCCAAAAATAAAAGTTCTGTCATCATTTACTCGCCCTCAGGTTGTTCCAAACCTGTATAAATTTCTTTGTTCTGGTGAACACAAAGGAATATATTTTGAAGAATGTGGGAAACTGAACAATTCTGGGGGAACCATTTTTTTTTCCTACTGCCTGGTTACAAACTTCCTTCAAAATATCTTCCTTTGTGTTCAGCAGAACAAAGAAAGGTATACAGGTTTGGAACAACTTGAGGGCGAGTGAATGATGACATAATTTTCATTTTTGGGTGAACTATCCCTTTAAACCTAGTCCTAGACATGCATGTTTGAGCTGTTTTAACTGAAAGCAACTTGCACTGACATGTCTTAAAATTTGTCAGTGCCATTGCTTTATCTCAAGATGCACACAAGTAATGTTTTTTTTTTTTCTTCTTCTTCTAAGGTATGTTTATAAAAGCTACTAAAATGTCCTAATTTAACTAAGGCCTAATTTTGGCTTAATCGAAGCTCTGTCTGTGAAACCATTTATAGTAAATTATTTTATCTGAAATTGCTGAAAATAGTCTTTTTTTCATGTCAGAACCTAGTTTTGTAAAGTTCTGTAATCCACTCTGATTCAGGTGGTTACAGGCTTGCTAAATAATACAAAATATCATTATACGCATGCACTTAAACAACTTGAACCTCAATAACTGATGCTTAACTGAGTTTTTGCATTAGTATATAACATATATTTCTTCTGCATAATTGAAAACCTTGCATATTATAATTTATATTTATGGCCCAGATATAAGGCTGGCTTATTGCGCAACAAACTTTTTCAAACTGCTTCATCATGATGAGTTTCTATCTAATTGTAGATTTTTGTTGCCTTCCAATTCTCTATTTGACAATAATGCAAGTTATTTTGCGCAACTGTGTGCTTGTGCCATTTTGATCATGTTTTGGTTTTTAACTCCTCTGAGTGCAGGAGCCGAGAGAAGGAGAGTCTTCACAGGAGGCGGATCCAGTTAAATCTCTGCAGTCTCAAGTGGATGGAGTCAAGGAGATTATGACCCAGAATGTCGATCGGATCCTGGCCCGTGGAGAAAGACTGGATGATCTGATGGGCAAATCTGAAGACCTGGAAGCTGGGGTGTGTCTTTTAGTACACAAACTTTGATTCTTATCACATATTACAGATCTAAGCCCGGCACACTGTTTTTACTACGAAAGAAAGAGAATGTTTTTCCAAAAAAGTCTCTTACGCTCACTAAGGCTGCATTTATTTGATAGAAAATACAGTAATATTGTGAAATATTATTAACAACGTATCTAAAATGACTGTTCTATTTGAATATATTTTAAATTGTAATTTATTACTGTGATGGAAAAGCTGAATTTTCAGCAGTCATTACTCCAGTCACACGATCCTTCAGAAATCATGTTGATTTGGTGCTCAAGAAACATTACTTACTATCAATTTTGTGATATCAGTTGTGCTGCTTTGACAAATATAAAGTTTAAAATAACAGCTTTTATTTGAAATAGAATTACTTTCTCTTTTGATCAGTTTAATGTTTCCTTGCTCAATGAAAATATTAATTCTAATTATTTAAAAGCAACAAAAAAAAAAAATCTTACTGACCTCAAACTTTGTAATAGTAGGCTACTGTATGCATCTGTAGTCCCACACTTGTTGACATTGTACTCATCTTTTTTTCTTCTTATTAGGCCCAGAACTTCAAGCACACCTCTCAGAAGGTCGCTCGTGCTTACTGGTGGAAGAACGTGAAGCTGATTGTGCTTATTGTTGTGATAGTCCTTGTCATTGTACTGATTATCATATTCCTTGCCACTGGTGTGATCCCAACCAGTTCACCCGCACCCAAACCTCCCACCGTCACACCACCCTAGGATTTCTATCAGTTACAAACACACACACACACACATATACAGATATATGCAACCATGTCCACACCCCAACAGTCAAAATTACAAGAATTCACACATATAACACACACACACATACTCTTTATTTGCACATTTTGCTCATATACCGTCATATCTCATGGTATCACACCTCCTTACTATGAGGAGCTTCCATAATGACAGCTTTGAAACCTTGAAGAGGAGGATTTTAAGTAGTCTATAGACATAATGCTGTCTATTTTCTTATATACTTCTCACTTCCTAAAGCTGTTTTTATGATTCTCTAAAGCCTGATAACATGCCCCAACTGTAATAGATTACTTAAATTACTGCAATATACTGAAGGTACGCTTAATATAATCATATACTGGCATTGAATCAGAGAAGGTAATGGGTGAAAGTTCTCTCTACTGAATTATGAAGTATATTTAAGACTGTTAGATTAGATTACAGTTACTTGTTAGAAGATGTTACTTGTTATTATGGTTTACTTTTATTAGATCTCCAAGTGTCTCTATTTTGTACTCTGTGCTTTTGTTGTCTCCACAAGTATGTGTGTCATTTGTAAAAGGTCAAACCATAATGTGTTCTTAAAACTTGCATTATCCAAAACACACCCTTTCAGGAAATTGTAAGATGTTTGGATTTTTGTCTTTCTCCTTGTCTTAAATCTTTACTGAAATTGGCAATGCCTTAAGCTTCCAAACAGAGAAACCAATTTTCTTCTTATAGAATGAATGAAATATTACGAAACGAGAGCACCTGAACAAGGCCATTTAGATTGACAGTAGAAAACACCCACTTTTTCTATCCTCTTCATAAATCACTGCATTGAATTTGACATGCAGTGTAACACTTGCACTGTACCACATGCAGTCAGTACTGTAATAATTAATATTGCATCAAAATATTTGCCTTGCTCTGTGGGAGCTTTCCGAAACCCAAGAAACATAACTTTTTACTATATAGAAAACAGAGCAATGAGGAATGTTTTAAAAGCTGTGCTGTTATTTTAAGTTTGCCATTTTTATTTAAAAAAAAAAAAGAAGCTAACACAGTCAATGAAAATCACTTCTCTGAACGTGTTTGTTGGCTGGTCTTATATTAGTCTGCTGGGTAGCTTTATGCACTTTGCTTTGGAGGGGTCAAGGTGTTGTATGTCTGTATGTAGTCAGAATGACTTGACTGGTTGAATGTTTGTGAAGTCTTATTATGCTGTATCTCTTGTAGCTTACTGTATTTAAAATTGTAATATTCTCCCTTTTAATCAGAGAAAATATTTTTAAACGTTTAAACTTTTTAATCAAAACATTTAATCAATTTAAGTTTTTGTAATCTACAAATAATCATTTTAAAACCTCGATCAAGTGCCTTGGATATGAGTCTTATTAGCTTAAACAGCCTGGAAATGCAATATTTTGTAAATAAACATGATCTCTCAATAAAACTAATGATGATTATGACATGTTTTTAATCCTCTCATTTGAATATGTACATAGACTAATGGTTAACAAATAGCATATACTGTTGGGTTTGTTTAGTTTCCCATGTCCACCATCTGGCATGCAGTATAACTCTAGAGAGGGACAAAATGCAAGTTTTAGATATGGACACTGCCAAGGACACTGACCTTAGTTAATATGAAATCTTTCATACATAAAAGAGATGTACACAGCCAGAGGTAAATGGTGTGTTTGTATAGTTTGTGGATTGTATTCTAACAACTCTACATTAAAATAAAGACAAAGTACAGCCAAGCCTCTGCACACTAGTTGCTGGTTTGTTATCCAAACATGTTTTTTTCCCCAGCTGTGATTTTATCTTATTTTCTTAAACCATCTGCAGCTCAGATTTCCAGTTTGATCGGTTTAACTCATTCTTTAAAAAGAATCGATTCACAAAAGCTACTGAACGAGTCGGCTCCTTGAAATGAACGATATGAGTCGGCTCCCGCCTGAGAGACTTTTTTTTTTTGCAGATTAATACAAAATTTCGTTGCAGAGTTTTAGTTTAGCCAGTGCATAATGTATAGAGATGATGTATGTTTACTATGGATGTTTTGCGCATTGTAATTTAGTTTTTATTTGTTACATGGCACACCGTGATCCATTTTGAGTATTATTTGTTTGGAATAGTTTGTGTCTTGGATAGTTAACTGACGTTCGTAATAGTGTTTTTACATAAATTAGGGTTTATACCAAAAAAATAATGTAAAATAAATATAATAAAAGGATTTGAATTTGAATTGTGTAAATCTGAATTATAGACAAGTGCCATTTAAAACTGAATATTACGTGGCATATTATATATTTTTTAATTACTTTGAATAATTTAATTATATTTATGCACACATACCAAACATGGGTAAAATCATTGATGAATTTGTCTGAATTATAAAAGCCAGAAGTTGTACTAAATATAGCCGTTTGGGAGCCGAAAGAGCCGGTTCTTATTGCTGAGCCGAGCCAAATGATCCGGTTCCCTAAAAAGTTGCAGTGTATCAAGTCAGGAGATGGGCGTTAACATATACTGCAATGCAGCTGCGCAGTGTGATCTACACGCCCAGCGGTTAAAGGGAGACGCTTCCTTACCTCAGTAAGGCAGAAGATTAAAGCCTTGGATTGGAAGAGTTGCCAAAATACGCGCATTAGTTTTATAGATATCGAGCTTGTATAGTTTTTTCTCGTCAGCTGCTGGTGTCTCTTTCAGATGCATTATATTCGGTGACGGTTTCTGGTGTATTAAAGCGACAGATTAAAACAATGGTAAGTTGTTTTGTCTTTTGTTTCGTTTTGCTGAAGACACATACGCTGTCATTACATTTCTTATTATATCAGTTGCTATTAAATTAGTTTTTAAAATAAAAGTATGACCATGTAAGGACAACTTTAAAAGCAAATCGTTTAGATTTAACTTCTAAACAAACAGCAACTTTGTTAAATACTGATGATTTGATGTAAACGCTGCAAATCCGTTGCTTTCGTTTAAGGTTGAGTTCAAACTGGTTTAGTTAGGTTCATTATGTGTATGCCACTTTAAATTGTCCAAGCTATAAACTAACTTTGACGACTGTTATAAACTAGCTTTAATGACTGGACGTTTTTTGTTTTGACAGGCTATATATAGAGTAGCAGCTTTCAGTTAACTTCATTTATTTGAGGTATATGATACAGTGCATAGTTGATAAGCATCAGGTTATGGTTTATCATTTACTTTGTTGAGCTGTTGTCCGATTTTTTTTTCTTTTCATGTTAAAAGTCATCTGAATGTCATCTAGAAGGCCTTTAACCCTTATTGTTGGTGCATCTCAGGTGGCTTGAATTGAAATGACAACATTACAAGTGTTTATTTGAACACAAGAGAGGGGATTTTTGCCTTATCTCAAGGAAATTCCACATTCATCATTATAACAGTCAAAATGAATGAGGAAGGAAGGGAAGGAAGGAGGCAAAGAACGGATGTAAAAAGAGATGTATCCTGTAATCCTATGTTCATATGCAACGAATGAGTGATGAAAAACTGATATTCAACATGCTCTAATGGTCATGATGTTTTAGTTTAAGTGAAGATGTCCTGTCTGTGCGTGCATGGCCCATTTTATGGTGGTATTTTCTTGAAGTTGTTTACTGTTACATCCACCCATGAGAATATTACATTTTTTTCTTTAGCACTTTTTTTTTATTTATTTATACTCCGATTTATTGTTTCTTGAAAAAATTTATTAAAATCAAACATCGTAAGTAGTTAAAAATCTCTTGAAATTTTATGCACCACAAAAAAGCATGTTTATCACCACTGCACTGCTGTGGAGTTTAAATTGATGCAAAGCCTTCAGCATCAGCAACAAAATGTGGGTTTCTCCTACCTTTTCAAAGTTTATAAACCTACTTTTTTTTATATTCTTTACACAATTATATGGTTAGATGCATTTTGGTATTTGCAACCCACTTTTGGGCCATGACACACCGGTTGAGAATCACTGTTCCATTGTGTATGGTTCTTTTGTGAGATGGCATGAATAATAAGTGGTGTTTCCTGTAAAATGAATCATTTCATTGATCTTTGCTTGACAGTTTCCCGTCTGTGATGGGCCACTCATCACTTTAACCTTGACCTCAAGTCACTTGCATCCTTCTGAACACAAAGAGAGGAATCAACAGTCTGAATCAGCTGATATACAAATGATATGTCTGATGCTGCGAGACTGCTAATGTCAGGAAGGTCACAAATTCTAAATGCCCTATTTCATGGCACTCAGCCATGTTGTTTTCACAAAGGTCTCATTGTGGGTTTTGATGCAGTGGCTTCTAGAAATGCACAGTTCGTCCGTCTCTCCCCTGTGCTTGTTAAACTGCAAGAGAGCAGAGGCACTGTTCCAGAATTCCATTCCCAGTGCTTGGAGTAAACAGAACTCTAAGGCCATTATGATGGGAGGCGTCCAGGAAGTCTTCCTTGCCACTTTTTGTTTTTACTGGTTCATTGATTGCATTTCTCTTGTGTTAAATATGTAGTGGGACATTCAATAACATCTAGTCCCTCGTAGGAAATATTATGTTGTTTTGCAAAAATGTATGGATGCTAATGTATGCTTTGTAGAGGATGTTTGCCTTTCCCACTTAACCATTCCATCTTTTCCCGAGTAGAATGGGCAAAGCCGCCTCCAACAGGCCCAGGAGGATGTGGAGGAAGTTAAAGTTATCATGCTGGATAACTTAAACAAGACTGAAGAGCGATCAGAAAAACTCAAGGAGCTGGATGACAGAGCTGATAAACTACTGCAACAGGTGAAACTTTGGTGTGATATATGCTTTTACTTGAAAATTATTAAATAAATGAATAAAAAAGAGCATGCACACTTATTTATTTGTTCTCTATGGTCCTATGAACATGTTTTATGGCTCAGTGAGGACTCCGATGACCATTAACTAGATTTCCGGAATGTCAAGTGTTTCTAGGGAAAGCAAGGGCATGTCATATTAGAGTCTATTAATAGTTAGTGTCTAGGTGGGGTGTACGGAAAAAAAGAGTGTACAATTTGCATCCTGACTTTAGTTTACCATGTTAATTTTAGAAAGCCATTTCCCTTTGTTATGAAATGAACAAAAACTTGTGTAATAGTATGGCAGGCTGTTTGCGCAGGACATGCCATGTGATCAGGCAACATGTTCACTTATACTAAAAATACTAAAAATCCCACTGGAGTTTTGGTTGGTCTGGTCAAGTCATATTTATTTATATAGAGCTTCATACAATCCAGATTGTTTCAAAGCAGCTTCACTGTAATAAACAGGAAAATACTGTTGTAAAATATATTCAATTAATGAAAACAGCTCTACAAAAGACAGTGTCATTATTCAGCTCAATTATTTCAACTCGGATCAAAAACGGTCGCAAAATCAATTATGAAACAAGCTCAGTTCAGCTATATAAGCAACTCTTCACAAGGCAATATTGTCAAGTCAGTTCAAAATTGATTCAGTTCAATAATAGTTTTGATGTTGCAAAGTTAGTTGCAACATCTTAGCGGGCTCACTTTAGTTTAAATGTTGTTCTCATCTGATAGTGTCAGTGCAGTTGAATCTATAATATTTCTGGATTGTGGGGGTGGCAAGGAACCAAGACTCCATCAGGTGACAGTAGTTGAGAAAAAAAAAAAGACCTTGTGAGAAACCAGGCTCGGTTCTCCTCTGGCCTAAAGGAATGACCGCAATGTGATTGATTCACACTGTGTGCTTGGTCTTACTGGTTCAAACAAATATTATAATTACAGTTAGGCAAACAAAACAAATTCAAGCCCATTACAAAGCCTCACTAGACTGGGTAAACCCAGCCTGATCGTCGGCAGATCAGATTTGATTTCGCCCGGCAACTCAGTCTGGAAACCCGCACATTCATTTCTACTGCTTGTGTTACACTTTTGCGGGAACCAATCACAGACTGTCTTATCCACCTTGCTCGCTATTGGCGGGTATAACACGATGACGATAGAGAAGCGATGGCAAGCACAACCTGCAAAAATCACTCGATGCCATTGCTGCTTCTGCAAACCACTGATCAATGCTACAAACCAATACAAACTAAACCTGTCTGGAGTTTTCGCGTCGCTCTGCAAAGTACGTCACCCGGAATGTGATCAGATTGGTTGAAGGACTATCCAATTGCGTGAATAATGCTCGTTGATCACGCCTCTTGTGCAGTAGAAAATACATAGCAGACTCCCCAGACCAATGTTCAATTTTAAATTGAGCTTGGTCTGGTGATAGCCAGACAAAAGCCTCACATGTTTTTCCTTTCCTTATTTTTCAGATGTAGAGTCTCTGTAACAGTCCTGTATTGTTTTAAAAATGTTGAAGTCTGTTATCATTTTGAAAAACTTACTTTTTTTGTCAATTTAAAAATGGAAAATAAGTACCTTATGTATTTTTTTGTAGTATTAAATTATTAAAATGGTTGTATTCTTTCTTTTCAGAGCGATAAATTTGTAAAGACTGCGACTAAGGTGAAACAGAAGAAGCGCTGGGAGAATATTAAGTACAAAGTTATAATAGGTGCAGTTGTGGCTGCAGTGATTCTTGGCATAATTGTAATTATGGCTGTGAGCTTGAGCGGCAGTGACGGCAGTCAAAACACATCCCAAGCCACACAATCAACAAAAGCACCAGGAGATGGCTAGAAGATAAGCTGGCGGACAAGATGAGTGAACATAAGTTGTGTTTAAAATGCCTCAGAATATCACCTGGAAAGTCTTGTTTCTAGTACTTTTGTGAAAGTAAATGAGAGTGCAGTTTCATAGATCGCTCTATGTACAAATTAAGCCTTTGATGTAACTTTCTATCAAGAGTATGCTAAAAAAAAACTTTGTTGGGTGATACAAAAATGGTACCAATGGTGTCACCATCTTTTCTGCTTTCAGTTTCATTTTCAATGGTAACACTTAGACTATGTTACATTAATGGTAACTGTTTACATGCATTCTTGTTGGACTAAATGTATTTTAAACACAAATTATATAAATCAGAGCCTAATGCGGGTTAAAGTTTAGCATGGAAAGCATGTTAGAATGTTTAGACTTTGTCAGGGTGTAGAGCATTGTTTCTGAATCTTGTTCTTCAAAACAAACTTTTCTTGATTCTTTGCATCATCAGGGAAAAGTGTTTATGTAATATTCTCAAAAATGGCTTATGTGTTTGGGTTTTCTCTAATTAGTTACAGGAACCCACAGCAATACACATTTTGGAAATTTTGGTCTCCCTTATCTGACAGACCCATTTCAAGTCTTGGAGTCTCTACTAACAAGCTGTTAAGTTTAATCAGATTGTTTGACTGTGGAAACAAAATGTGTAGTGTTGGGGTTAATCCAGTACCTGGTTTGGGACATATTCTGTGACTTCGGCACTTTTGTGCTAAAACTTAGGGTTTTGAAGTGGGGTTTGAAGTGTTGAGTCAATTATTATTTTAATATCAGGGCCATAACAACAATAGAAATCGAGGGGAGCATGTTTGCAGTAGTCAGATTTGTCAGGGAATTAAGTATATTTTTGTTTTCAATATCCAATTCTTAAACTCAGCTCTATCTTGTATGTATGTATGTGTATATAATTAAATGTTCCTTATGTAAATTTACCATATCTGTCTTTTTATTTCCTCAATGTGTCATATTTATTTCTGTATTATATTTGTTTCTTTTTATAATGCTCCCTAGAGCTTTTATAATGACTTGAGTTCACAGTGTCCAGTGTCGTGCAAGAGGTCATCAAAGAGGTCATAAATTAAACGTTTTAAACAATTAGAATTATTCATCAATTTAACCACTACAAGCAACTAAATCAATGTGGAGCTCAATGTAGAAGATAAAACGCCACCTGGTGGAAATGTTAAGGGGGTTGAAGAGCACTAATGTAAAAAGAGCAGATAGGACAGCAAAGAACGTATCAAGGTATGAAAAGCAAATACACACATAAAAATGACAGGATTACACGACCAATGCAAAAATGATAGCCTACTTTTTGCAGAATGACATAAATATGAATTATAAAGAACATAAAAACGTTCACAAATTGAAATATATTTTATACTGTAGGCTACGTTTCATTATTTTCTCTTTTATAACAACCAATGTGAAATGTACTTTGTAGCGCGCTGGCGATCTGGCGCAACACCAGCAGCAGTGCACGCGTGACGCTCGTTGTTATAGCAACGTCAACTAAAACCATAGCGTGGTTTCGGTTGCGACAATGGCGGTCTAAATAGTTTTAAACATTACAAACTTTATTACATAACGTTAGTTATTCTTACCTAAACAACAACAAGAATGACTCACGATGACCCTCGAGTGGAGTGGATTAAAAACGCAGTGTGTGTGCTGTTTGATTTGCCTGATTCAGGCTGTTTTGAGGAGTTACTCAGTCGCGGTGATGGAGAGGAAGAGCAGAAAATCATAAGCTTTTTAAACATAGTCACGGAGGAAGAGGCGCCGTCAACGCTTTTTTTCTTCAAAAATGTACGAGAAGAGGAGGTTGAAGTGGAAATTCCTGTTGGTACGTTTACATTTGTTACGTCCTGTACGTCAACACAACTATCTGTTTACTATTCACAATGTATTGATCAATGTATGAATTAAAGGATTTGTTTAATTTCAAATGAAAATTTCCTGATAATTTTACTCATCCCCATGTCATCCAAGATGTTCATGTCTTTCTTTCTTCAGTCGAAAAGAAATTAAGGTTTTTGATGAAAACATTCCAGGATTTTTCTCCATATAGTGGACTTCAATGGAACCCAAACGGTTGAAGGTCAAAATTACAGTTTCAGTGCAGCTTCAAAGCGTTATACATGATCCCAGACAAGGAATAAGGGTCTTATCTAGAGAAACCATCACTCATTTTCTTAAAAATAAATAAATAAATAAATATTATAAGTTTTAACAATAAATGCTCATCTTGAACTAGCTCTCTTCTTCTCTATTAATATTAATACACTGCTAAGTGTATTACTGCCCTCCACAGATCAAAGTTTGAAATAATTGTTATATACTTGCACTAGAATATTGTATATGACAATTTAGTTTAAACTTTGACCTGTGGAGGGCAGTAATACACTTAGCAGTGTCTACACTGCTGGAATTCAAATAGAGAAGAAGAAGAGAGCTAGTTCAAGATGAGCATTTATGGTTAAAACGTATCAAATAAAAAAAAAAATATTAGAAAATGAGAGATTTCTCTTCAACCGTTTGGGCTCCACTGAAGTTCACTATATGGAGAAAAATCCTGGAATGTTTTCATCAAAAACCATAATTTCTTTTCGACTGAAGAAAGAAAAACATGGACATCTTGCATGACATGGGGGTGAGTAAATTATCAGGAAATTGTAATTAGAAAGTGAACTAATCCTTTAGCGGCTCTTTTATTTTTATGGTACCATTTACATGTGTAATAGTAAATAATTTCCCTGCCCATATACACCAAGATCCGGTAGAAAGTACGGAGAATGGCTCGGAGAGAAGTCCATCTGTTTCGTCTGAAGGGACACTCCTGTCAGACAGAGAGAAAACCCCTGCTAACAGTGAGTGTGCTTCCTCAATGGTTAATATGATTAGAAATAAATACATTAAAGTTACAAGTTGTTCTTGTCTTTTTTCCATTGCTCACACATGACTGAAGAGAGAAGAAAAGGTCAAAAAAGAAAAAGCCAGGAGTCCTCAAACCCAGAAGACTCTCAGAGTCCGGATTTTACAGCTGAGGGCCTGTCAGAGGCAACAAATGGGGATAAACCACTTCCCAATGTAATTATTAATTGTATATTTCATTGTGTGTGTGTGTGTGTGTGTGTGTATATATATATATATATATATATATACACACACACACACTCACACAAAAATAATTTGACTTTCATGGTTTTCCGTATCGGGACATAAAAAAAAAAAAATCATGGTCCTTGGCAGGTCTTAAAAATGAAAATAAAACCTTAGATGAACAATAACACATGACATATCACATCGTGTCATTATTTATTTAACATTAAAACTATGCCAAAATGGAAAAGCCATGGGTGACAAATTAATCAAATGCCTACAAACCTCAATAAACTGGAGCAACATTGTAAAGAAGAATGGGCCAAAATTCCTCCAGAATGATGTGAGAGACTGATAAAATCATACAGAAAATGATTACTTCAAGTTATTGCTGCTAAAGGTGGATCTATAAGCAACTGAATTATAGTCCTTAGTTTGTCACCCATGGCTTTTCCATCTTGACTTTATTTTTGTTAAATAAATGACACAGTGTGATATACCATGTGGTGTTGTTCATCTGAGGTTTTATTTTCCAAATTTTAAGACTTCTCAAGGACCAGATGATTTAAAACCATGCAATTCAATAAGGTGCCTGGCCAAAAAAAAGAAAAAAAAGGCTTTTTGGATTTCAATGATTGGATCATTACTGCAGTGATTATTATGTTTCTAGATCTTGACCAAAAATGTATGCACCTCTTGATGGAAATAAATGTTGTGATGTTATTTCCATCAAAAGGTGTATCATCTTTTGGTCAAGATCTTGTATTGACAATGCAAGAGGTGAGCACTCTGTAAAGTCTACTCCAGCACATTCCAAAGTCTTTCAATGAATTTAAGTTCTGGACTCAGAGGTGCCAATTCATGTGTGAAAATGATTCTTCATGCTCTCTGAACTATTCTTTCACAATTTAAGCCTGATGAATCTTCACATTGTCATCCTGGAATATGGCCATGATGTGTCTTCTTACATGGTTGTTTAATGAATTAAAAGCTACACACTCCATCAATTAGGGTTAGAAGAACTGTTGTCAAGCACACAACATGCTAGAAACATAATAATCACTGGAATAATGATCCAGTCATAGACTCTTAAGCATTTGCCTATTTAAATCCAAACAGCAATTTATTTATTTATTTATTTATTTTTTGGTATATACTATTCTGTTTTAGGACAAAAGAAATCTTAACTTTTTATATTATATTTTAATGCATTTAATACATTTTATTTATTTTATCAAATAATTAAATATATTTATTAATAATCAAGATGTGTATGAGATCTCATTAGCTATATTTTTTATTTATTTATTTTAAATATTGATGCTTTGACAATTTTTTATTTTTTTCCCCCCATCACAAGATCGAGGTTCAGATTGTGTATCATGTAGAGCTTCATGTGGATGTGAACAATATCCCGGGGAGGTTCGAGAAATACAATGTCCTTTACTTCCTGAGAAACACTAAAGGTAGGTGGAATGCTTTAAAAAAGTGCCTCTCAAAACTTGCACATTTAACTCATAGGTGTTTTATCCTATTCAGAAACCATCACTGAACCTGTGGACATAAATGAGGCTAATAATTTGATGCCCAAACTTATTGAGTTTGGCATGATGAATGACCACCCCTTGATGACACTTAGAGGGCTTCTCAACCATGTGCGTGACTAAACCTCTCACTCCCATAAAAAATGGATTATCTTTAATTATACCATCGAATATACTTATAAATCTACATTGAACTCTTTCCTTGCAGGTATATATTTCTCTTCTCTCAGTGAACCAGCTGAGGCTCACTGATGGTGGCTATCATGGTGTTGCTGGCTCTCAAGACTCTCAAGAGAAACAGCAACCTGCAGAATCCCGTGGAGCTTTTGAGGTCCGAGATGATCTTCTCCACAGCACACATAAATTCTTGCAGGTCATAGACCAAACCTTACAGCAGCTTGAAGGTATGCTAGTTTTTCAAAGTTTCTAATGTTCACCAAAGCTTAATTTACTTGATCAAAAAACAGTAAAAAACAGTAAAATTGTAAAATATGATTACAATTGTAAAAAATATTATAATAAATAAAGCATAATTTATTCCTGTGATGGCAAAGCTGAATTTTCAGCATCATTACTCCAGTCTTCAGTATTTTTCTTCAGAAATCATTCTAATATGTTGAGTTGGTGCTCAAGAAATATTTATTATTATCGATCAATGTTGAATACATTGCTTAACATTTTTTATCTCTGTTATAGGTGAGTTTAAATTGCACATTCCAGATATTGATTTGGAGGGTGAGGTGGAGACGCTCTTGTCTAGTCCAGGGATGGTGGAGAAACTTGAGCAGTGTGTGATGAATTGGCACACACAAATCACAATTGTTATCGAAGAGCAGAAAGGGAAACAACCACAGGTTTGTAAAATTTCAAATTAATTAATCAAGATGAAATTCTTTCTACTGTAACCTAAACAGATAATTTAAAGGATTAACTGACTGACTGTTTTTCATCACTGAAGGGACCCGGTCCTTTGGCTGAGATTGAGTTCTGGCGTGAACGTTTTGCTGTCTTGAGTAGTTTGAGTGAGCAGCTGAACCTGCCAGTGGTGAAGAAGATTCTGGATGTGATGACCCATGCCGACTCATTTATAATGCAGGAGCTGGAAAAGACGACAGCTGAGCTTAGAAAATACCATGAGGAGTCTGCCAATAATGTACAATTCCTCACCACTTTGGAGAGACACTTCAGGGTGAGAAGTAACCATTTCTATGTTGCTGCCCCACATAGGAATAGGTCAATTTTGTTCATAAGGTCCTTTGTACAATACCAGTTGCTTCAAAGCAGCTTTACAATAAAAACCAGTGTGAGTGTCTCAAAAATCAGTTTCAGGAGTCAGTAGTTTCTGTTTTCAAGACTCAACAAAGCATCCCAATAACAAAATTCATTATTTAGTAGTCCTCATATCGTTAACTGTTTGTTGTAATTTTTCTCTTTTGGAACGCCATATGAGTGAGTAAATAATTCCAGAATTTTTTGAGGTCCCCCGCCAGCAGAGCGGCAAGGCTCAAAAATCTAGTATTTCTCATCAATGTTTTATTATTTACAGAACCTTGTCACGGGACTGGATTTCAAAGTGGTCTTGGACACTATTCCTCAACTGATGAACGGGCTGCGTATAATCTGGATATTATCCAGGCATTACAGCACAGATGAGCGTTTGGAATCTTTAATGGAACGCATTGCCTGGGAACTGTCTGAAAGGGTTGCGAGAGTCGTAAATGTCCGTGTTCTGTTTAAGTGAGTAAGCAAAATCTGTAAAAGTCAAACCACAAGCCAGCAGTGACACAAAAAGATGAAAATGTTGCATTTGAAGTGACTTGTGTCTGGGTTGGACATTTAAAATAAAATAAGGCGTATACTTTTTATTATTCATTATTTAATCAGTTAAGTTCCACATAATATTATCTTAAAACACACAATGTTAATTTATAATGATTGTGTTCACCACATTAATTGATATTATGCAGAGACAAGAGAGCGGTGGCCAAGGCCAAAGCTCAGGATGGAAAGCAAGTCTTGGATCAGTGGAAGACCAGTTATTTTGAGGTCCGTGCACAGATTGAGAAATCAGACCGTGATCCCCGCTGGGAATTTAATCGCAAAAAGCTGTTTGAAAAGACGGACTATATGGCTTCAATCTGTCAGGACTTGTATAACATCTTGCAGGTTAGCCAAATTAGATCAAGCATACTTATTTTCATTACTTTCTATTATACATGAAGAAATTTGTCCAAGGAAGTATTCCTCACAAACAGTAACCTTCTCACAAATTAATATGCACCGATAGACTCTGGACGAGTTCTACATCATCTTTGGACCGGAGTTAAAAGCAGTGACGGGTGATCCAAAGCGAATAGATGATGTTTTACACCGCGTAAACTGCCTCATCAAACCCCTTGAGGAACTTACTTTTGACCCTTTTGATAACCGCAAAATGAGCAGTTGGAAAATGGTCATACAACAATTTAAATCTGACGTCCAGGTAAAATTCTGGCAGTTTTCATTTATTTTCTTCTTTTGATATTTTTGTTGTATTAAATGCTCTCTTTTTATTAAGGCCATTGAAAGAGAAGCTATCAGTTTCATTGATCACTCCTTCAAGACGCTACGTTCTTCATCTGCAGCCTTTGACCTGCTGCTGAAATTCAAGCACATCCGCTCCAGAGATGCCATCAATAAACAGTTGATGAAGAAGTTTAATGATATTCTTGCTCAGTACTGCAAAGAGGTGCCTCAAGACCTGCTTACTAAAAAACCTAGGACATTTGATTTTTAAATGCTGTCATGGTGATACAGAGATTGCATTTCTTGCTGTTCTTAAGTGTTCTTCTTGCTGTTTTTAAGTCTTCTTTGGTGTTGTTGTTGCCTAGATGGACCTTCTAAATGACATATTTATGGAACTCAAAGATAATCCACCTCTGAATAAGAATCATCCTCCTGTGGGAGGAGCCATTTTTTGGGAGCGTTTCCTGTTAGACCGCATGAAGTACCCCATTAAACGCTTCAAGAAGGCACGTGAGCTGATGGACAGCGAAGAGGGCAAAGTAGTAAGTCATTCCACATTGTCACTAAGTAAAATGGCAAGCCGTTTTTACATTTAATCCTTAAAACGTACTAGTATCTATTTCCATGCTACTAGTAGGGTACAAAGTGGCTAAAGGCACACCTTAAGAAAAAATGTGCTTTTCTCTATGCCCATAGTTTATGATTGCAGAAAAAATATATGTTTGTATCGAACATTTATGGAGCAACAGATTTTGTGTGAAAATAAATCATAAAAGTGATGTATTTTGTTTAAAAATTTTATAAATGAATGAGGTGGCAAGGGGGGCCTTTCACCCCACACACGGGGTAAAAGGCTCACCAGCATGGGGCAAAAGTATACAAATAAGTTAATAATAAGTTAATACTTGTTCAAAACAATCACTTTAGCAAAGTTTGTACTATTTTCTGTTTAATTTGCTAAATTAAAACAATATATTTTTGTTCAATAAGTATACTGTCATTAAAATATGTTAATATTTTAAATATACAGAAACAAAATTATTTAAAAAAAGATACTGATAACGTTGAAGGAGATTCCATAATAACTCCCATAATAGATCCCACCATATAAATATGGTGATTATCTCTACGGTGGACAACCAACTTAATACATGATATTTACCATCTGAATCCAACCATGTCATGTCAACGAAATGAAAAAGTCATCCAGCTATTTATTATCATGTTAATTATTGTGCCTTTCGCCCCAACAGCAGGTGCACTTTTTACCCCATATACCATTCCTTTTGCGTATTCTTCCGTTATAGAAAAAATGTTGCTTTAATTACCTTGAACAAAACTGAAAATCATTAAGAAGACCTTTGTCTCAAAATATACTCAATAATTTTAGCTATTCTCATTTGCTTTGAAAAATTTGCTTTATCATTTAAAAAAACTTCAAATTTTATATCAAATTTGCACAGAAACAACTCTGCGCTGCTGCCCGTGATCACGTTAAGGATCAGCCAAATTTCCACCTGCATCTTAAAGGTCCCATTCTTCGTGATCCCATGTTTCAAACTTTAGTTAGTGTGTAATGTTGTTGTTAGAGTATAAATAAAATCTGTAAAATTTTAAAGCTCAAAGTTCAATGCCAAGCGAGATATTTTATTTAACAGAAGTCGCCTACATCAAACGGCCAGTTTGGACTACATCCCTCTACTTCCTTCTTTAATGACGTCACTAAAACAGTTTTTTGACTAACCTCCGCCCACAGGAATACACAAGAGTTGCGTTTGTAGAGTGTGTTTGTCGCCATGTCGTCGAAACGCTGTTATTTTCATCTCGCAGTCCAATCACCGGGTCTGATTCCGGCTCAAATTGATAGGGTAAAATTAAAGGCATGTTTACAATAACACTGAGCGCGTGCATCTCCACGTTATGGTAAGAGGCGTGACCTTTCCGGGCAAGATGCGCTAAACTGCTGTCGAATCACAACACAGGAACCGCTGGCACAATCAGAACTCGTTACGTATTTCTGAAGGAGGGACTTCATAGAACAAGGAAGTCATCAGCCCGTTTTTATGACAGTGGAAACAGCGGTATACAGATAAGTAAATTATGTGAAAAATACTGTGTTTTTTTACACGCGAAACATGAACACATGTTATATTGCACACTATAAACACAATCAAAGCTTCAAAAAACCACGAAAAACGGGACCTTTAAAAAGCGGATGTTTTTGAAAGTGTTGTTGATTGTGCCATCTAGTGGTTTAGAGGTAAATAAAATCAAATGCACCTTTTACCCTGGGGCGCCTTTAGCCCTGTTGTACCCTACTTATTTTTAAGTAGTACTTAGTAGTACTAGTACTTATTCATTAGCTACTAGTGCTTACTAGTGTCTAGTCTGTGTATATATATATATATATATATATATATATATATATATATGTGTGTGTGCGTGTGATGCGATCTGGGAAAACCCGTCGGATGTCGCAATGGAACATTTTCAGTAAAGTCAAAAAATAGGTAAAATGTAATTTTTTTGTCAAAATTGGGGTTTTTATTAAATTATTATTCTATAACATCTTGCCTATCATCTGTTAAGTGCAAAATAACTTTGTAATAAGTGCAAACCATACGTTTTGATTCAGACAAGCTATTGAAACCTAAGGTGTTGAAACCTGTGATAGGTAAAATTTCACCATGTGATGGGTTTTCGCAGATCACATCACATCACACACACACACACACACACACACAATTTTTTCTCTTCCCTCTTGTTTTTGATTTTTAATAAGTGATTAAAACAGCAGTATGACCTGAAATTTCGAATAATCAATAGCGCTAGTGAGTAACCATTAGATTTGCTTTGGAAATCACTCTATATTTGGTCACGGCTGCAGTGTGTTCAAGAACACACCCTGTGTGTCCCTCCATAAAGTTTAGTCAACATGCTATTGAAAAATCTCAACTTAAAGAATTATTCTCTAGCTAAACTGTATACACACAAGCTGCAGTTAAAGGCTTCAAGTAAGTGATGCTAACCGCTAACTGTTGAAGTTATTAGTTAGCTTAGCCTAAGCTGAAGGACCGCTAGGTTGGGTTAGCTTAGCCACCAGGCTGTTTTATTTACAAAATGTTATTTGCAGGGCTTGACATTAACATTTTTGCTCACCAGCCACTGTGGCTAGTGGTTTTCCAAAGTTACTACCCACTCAGCATTTTCACTGGCCACAATTTTGCTGTTGGGAAATTACATTTTATATGATTAAAGTTGACTTTGGCATGCTTAAATTACTTGATTTTGAGTCATTTTACTTGATTTAGAAGATTTAAAACCCTTTCAAACTTTCAAATGCAGATTGACCACCCAAATCAAGACTACATTGTATATCAGCTGGTATGTACAGGTGGGCAAGGGGTGGGCAATATGAGCATAGGCTAATATGATAAATGTAATATGATAAAGTTATTTTTGTTAGGCTATATAAAAAATTATCAAATTACAAAAACAGTAACATCTTTTGTTGTTTGATTAACATTAATGACAGACAGGTATTTAATTGTGCTGCTGAATGCATGGACATAATATACTGACACATATCCAGTTATTAATCACCTGTTTACGTACACTTAAGCAATAACCGACTGTATTCACCCAAGATACTCCACACGATGGGCATTTTGACATCTGTGTGTGAGTGTATTTGACTATTCAGGCGCAAGGAGAGCGCTTCTGTTGTGTGTCATTCAGCGTGATTCCACCTATCCCGCCTTCACTAACAGCAAGTTGATCGATAAAGAATTGTAACGTTAATTGAATTGTAATTTTGTGATACGACGATCTTCAACGATCATTTGGCTGTAAGCTGAAATTAAATTCAACCCGCCAAAGTGGCTAGTGGGAGTGACTGTCTTACCCGCCACAGCTGAAATCTACCCGCATTTGGCGAGTTGGCGGGTGTTAATGTCAAGCCCTGTGTTATCTGTGTTATCTAGAGATAGCACTTTCTGTGACTAGTCGTTGTCATGTGAACCAATGCATGTCAGAGAGTTTATGAAGAATGTCTGCACATTTTAACAAGACTTTATTAAGTAGACTAAACACTTAAACTACTCTAACATACACACACATACATGCATACAGTTTACCAAGGAAAAGAAAGCTGAAGCAGAATACAGGAAAGCAAGAAGCAATAAGGAGGGAAACTTTACAATCCTTTGTGTTCTAGCAGGACATTTGCATATGTAAATTGATCGGGTGTTTGAGAGAAGAACCTTCAAGATTTTTATAATACTAATGTGTCACAGAGTTGGCAAAATGTAATGTAAATTAACAAATAGGGAGCGAGAATTGGATACATGTTAATACATTTCTCTAGTGGTTTTATATATAGAATATTTAGGATTAAAATTGTTTATTTGTCCTTTTCAATGAGAATTAAGTGAAAAATTAAGTAAAAATTCCTTATAAACCTTATCAGTCTTCATGTGTCCTGTAGCCAGAGGCCCGGTGTTAGCTACATTTGGGATGTTAATTGCAGTTTTGGGGTATGGTTGACAGACCTTTGTTGGGAGAGTGAGTTTGCTGGATTGATAGATAGATAGATAACATTTAAAATGTTAAAATTTAAAATCATATTATGTTATCATATTTTTTGCCAGTTTTGGAAAAGGTGCATCTTTATATTCATTCCCTTTAAAGCACCCATACAGCCATACACATTCAGATAGATGTCATTGCACTGTTTTTTGAGTGTCCCACTTATGTAAATTTTAATGGTGTGTTAAATAAAATAGTTCAAGTTCCATTCTGTTTTGCAAAATGTGCCTGTTTTTGAATGCAAGAACATGTCTTATTGTAGGAACAGTATAGTCTTTATGTTCCCTTAAAACCCATCTGATCAGGGTCAGGTGAACCCAAAACCATTGTAATTATTCAGGTCTTTCTATTCAGGGTGACTAGTCATTCAGGCAACCCAATTTTAAAAATGTGTTGTTTTGCACATTCCTATACTCTACATCTGCACCTATCAGAATTCACAAACTTGAACTTAGGTATGCAGCAAAAGAGAAAAATTCTTTGCATATGCTTATGCTCTCCCTTATTTGCATTTATATGAATGAAAATATCCTAAATGTCTTTTATTTTTCCCTTT
Source organism: Megalobrama amblycephala (assembly GCF_018812025.1). Taxonomy (NCBI): domain Eukaryota; kingdom Metazoa; phylum Chordata; class Actinopteri; order Cypriniformes; family Xenocyprididae; genus Megalobrama; species Megalobrama amblycephala. Next base: position 9,148,407 of record NC_063047.1, read on the forward strand.
ACAGGTGGAATCCAAATTCATAGAGGTGGCTTTGCGTATGAGGGACTATGAGATGGAGCTCTATAACCACTGGAAAGCAGAGATTAATCAGACTCTGCCCCTTCTCATGAAGAAAAGTGTGCTGATCATGGTCAACAGTACTGGGACTGTCTATGTAGATTCCATACAGCCAAATACCGTACGTTGCAGTGACAGGGAAACCTGTCTGCTAGCTGTGAGGAAAAGATGGTCAAAATTGATAATGGTCTTTATAGCATGGAAATATGAAGACAAGTAAAATCTTAATGATCTCAGGGCCTATGTTCCCTTTTACTCCAAAGCCACCATGTATTTAAACCAGTGCTCTGAAATAACATTAATGCTATTATGTCTGAATATGGCTGTGATTGCAGACTGCTCAGGGCTCAAAGAGGATTGTGGAAAAGGATGTGCGCTTCTCTGTAGATTTTGCCCCTGAACTGCAAGAGATCATATCTGAGACCAAACATCTGGATCGCTTGGGTATCTTATTACCAAATGAGGCACAAAATGTGGCTGTGCTAGAAGACAAGTTTCTGAGGTAGTCTGGCTATAATTAATTCCTACAATTATATGCACGGTTACTTCCTGGTTTTCAATTAGCCAGCTTGACCATTTCCTGTAAACTGTTAGCCGTCATTCTGTAGTCACTCTACATCGACATCAATGGTTGACATTTTTATATTGTATTTCTATTTTAATGCAGTCATCACACTTACCTAATTTGCCAATAAACTAGTTGTATTGATTGCAATAAAGAATTAAAGCAATTAGGAACTTTGGAATAAGAAACACAGTGTCTGTAATAGGATATGCACATGCAACATTTTTCCAGCACTTCAAATGTTATTTTTAATATGATGACCAAAAACATTATTTGTTCATTCTTCTGAGATTGTCCCCATTTGTAAAACGAATGTTTCAAGATGTAGGAAATCCAAAATTTGATAGCAAACACTTTTATTTAAAAAAAAAAAAAAAAAAAAACATTAATTACCACTATAACCAGTAGATGACGGCAGAGGAGCATTTATTGGCTCATATTAGCCACTTCCTGTAATATTTTTTTTTAATTACAGGAAAGTAATAGCTTAGTTTAAAAGTTTAGCTTTTGAAGAAATATTAAACATTATAAAATTACTAGGTTTAAAAATACATTTTGTCAAGGTTTAGCACTTTTTTGTAGTGAAGTATGAAGTAGGAAAAGTCACAGAGTCCCATGAAAAACAATAACTTTTCTTCAAATGGCAAATGAATTACATTTATTATCACAGAAGTATTATCATGGAAGCCTTTTATAGTCAAAAAATTCCCATTTTCTTTCATGAATCTAAATAAAGTGCGCAATAAATCTTTAATTTACAGTATTTTTTTCACACGAAAGTTTTGAAGCTTTTTTTATGTCGTTTTACATATGAATAACTAAATTAATGCTAGGCCTGAGTATTTAAGTGACTATATTCTGATTATAAATGAAGTAAATGTAAAATGTCTCTTGAAGTATGTTTTGACACTTTTGTTACTATTTACTGTTATGCATGCAGGTACAAAATTGAACTGAAGAAGTTAGTAAACCATTACCATTCTCTGATGGATAATCTAAATGATGCCGAGTTCTCACTAATGGCTAATCAGGTGCAGGAACTGAGGCAAGTGCTAAGTTCTGGGAGCAAATTAGTCAACTGGAATTCTTTGGGTAAGTTGCACACACTAAAAAAAAACTATTTAGACCTACATTTAAGATTTATGTATTTGAAGTGCATATAAAACTTGGTAAAAATTTATTTTACATTTGATTACATCAACTAACCTAAACCAACCCTAATCTAATCCTAACCTTAGAGTAAGTGCATGTAGTTAATTCATATTACTCAGTACTTAAATGTATAATTACACTGAAATAAGGTCACCTTAAAATAAAGTGTAACCTAAAATGTCCATCCATTTAGATTACAGTGTTAACATAAACTAATAAACATAATGTGATGCATATCAGTCTTACATAAATAAGAAAAGAAACAGGTAAGATTTCCATAATAGTACCAACAAACTTAATTTGTTTCGCTCCCATGCATTTTAACTAACTGAATATTTCTGTTCCACATCTATGCTCATACTGAATCAATTTCACTGTTTTCACAATTAACAGATTTATGCTGATTTAAAGCGATTTGAATTCATGAATTTTAAAAATATGATTATTTTTAAAAAATCAAATGGATGCAAATAGTTTATAATAAATTTTATCTATTCCATTATTTTTTTGTGTATATTATAAATCTTACCTGTTTCTCACCTGTCATGACATCACTTTAGTTTAAAACTATGTAACAATAACAATCCAGATGGATGGAAATTTTATATGCAATTCAAATACATAAATCTTACATTTAGGTCTAAATATTATTTTCTGAGTGCAGGGTATACTAGTATTTTTTGTATACCCCGCAAAATTACTACTTGCTACCCCACCATTTTGACCAATGTAATTTCTTGAATTAAACCTCATTTAACAGGTATACCAAAATTCATCCAACGCGGAAACCAGGCCACTTCCAAATTTGAGTCATTGATGAACCAAGTTCAGAAGAATGAACGAGACATTGAAGATAAACTTAAATCCATTGAATCTGCAAACCTTTTCAAGTTCCCAACAGCAGATAAAACCGGACACCTACCAGGTTAAGAATATTATTGTATTGCTGTATTTGCAATGACTAGATTACTCAATAACTCATGATAAGCAAACACATCGGGTACAAAATGGCAATGTGTTAAGGTGTTTTCTGTCTGTTGTTCCAGGAATAAAAGAGTTCTGTGATTTAATTGAGAGTGAGAGGGCAAAGGTGGTGAACCTGCTGGTGAATAAGTATGCAGCGATCACTCCTCTCCTCACCAAGATGGAGAGTTTGATAATGGGTACCAGCACTGGCAAAGCCAAGCGCATGGCTCAGTTCTACGCTTACTGGGAGCACAAGATCTTTGATTCACTTACAAAGATGGTGCTTCAGTAGGTTTATTTGATTGTTTCTTAGATGCATTTACATACATCTCATAAGTCTAATGCTCTTTTATGCTTACCATTACAATTGTCTTTCAGGAATATTCAAGCTTTTAACAACGCATTGATGGGCACAACTCCACTCTTCCAAATCGATACCATCCTAGCTGCCCCTGAGATTGCTTTGCTTCCCAAGAGCAGTGACGTGTACAAGCTTATTAGACAGTGTGTCTCTGACTGTGTGGAGAGCACCAGGGTATGTTGCAGGCTACATTTAAGTCAAGACAAGTCACATTTATTTATACAGCACTTTATACAATATAGAATGTTTCAAAGCAGCTTCACAGTTATAAACAGGAAACTGACAATCAATGATGCAAACTTCATCAAATGTATAACAAAAATAATAATTCTGCTGTATATCAACTTTTAAAAGAGCTGTCATTGTTCAGTCATTCAAGTCAGTTCAGTGTTGATTCGGTTCAGTTCAATAACTGAAAAGTTAATCAATTATCAAACGAGTTCAATTCAACTATAAACAGCTCTACAATAGTGTAATTTTCAGCTCAAGTCAGTTCAGTGTTAATGCATTTCAGTTCAATAACTGTTGATGGTGCAAAATTCATCACTTATGATGAATTTAGATAGCAAATCATTTACATTTATTCAAATGAAGAATACAACAAGCAAATCATCTTAAAGAGGCAATAAACACGAGAAGTGCTAGTAATGTAAAGTTTCAGACATCGTTTAGAACAGTACAAGATAGAACAGAGAATGATTAAAGGGTTAGTTCACCCAAAAATAAAAATGCTGTCATTAATTATTCACCCTCATGTCGTTCCAAACTCGAAAGACATTCATTTATCTTTGAAACACAAATGAAGATCTTTTTAAAGGTGCCCTAGAATCAAAAATTTAATTTACCTGGGCATAGTTGAATAACAAGAGTTCAGTACATGGAAAAGACATACATTGAGTTTCAAACTCCATTGCTTCCTCCTTCTTATGTAAATCTCATTTGTTTAAAAGACCTCTGAAAAACAGGCGAATCTCAACATAACACCGACTGTTACGTAACAGTCGGGATCATTAATATGTACGCCCCCAATATTTGCATATGCCAGCCCATGTTCAAGGCATTAGACAAGGGCAGGCAGTATTAACGTCTGGATCTGTGCACAGCTGAATCATCAGGTAAGCAAGCAGGAACAATAGCGAAAAATGGCAGATGGAGCGATAATAACTGACATGATCCATGATTACATGATATTTTTAGTGATATTTGTGAATTGTCTTTCTAAATGTTTCGTTAACATGTTGCTAATGTACTGTTAAATGTGGTTAAAGTTATCATTCTTTATTCTTACTGTATTCACGGAGACAAGAGCCATCGCTATTTTCATTTTTAAACACTTGCAGTCTGTATAATTCATAAACACAACTTCATTCTTTATAAATCTCTCCGACAGTGTGTAATGTTAGCTTTAGCCAAGGAGCACTATCAAACTCATTCAGAATCAAGTTTAAACATCCAAATAAATACTGTACTCGCATGATCCGACGCATGCATGCAGTATGCATGACGAACATCTTGTAAAGATCTATTTGAGGGTTATATTAGCTGTGTGAACTTTGTAAATGCACTGTATTATCGTCGAGAGCTCGGGGGGGGACAGGGACCGTGCGATTTAAAAGGGCCGCGCGCTGAATCAGTGCATAGTTAATGATGCCCCAAAATTAAAAAAATTAATTAAAAAAATCTATGGGGTATTTTGAGCTGAAACTTCACAGACTCATTCAGGGGACACCTTAGACTTATATTACATCTTGTAAAAACTGGTTCTAGGGCACTTTTAATGAAATCTGAGAGCTTTCTGCCCCTCCATTGACAGCAATGGAGCAACTACCAATTACAAGTCCCAGAAAGGTTGTAGCAAATGGCTCAAATTGAAACTACTATGGGACAGTTAAGCACAATAGATGTAATGAGCAATAAAAATATTTTTTTTTTATAAATAACAATCTATTATTCTAATTACAAATAAATGCAGTCAAAATACAAATTACAATAAAAATAGAAAATACAAATAAACAGTAAACAAATTAATCCTTCCAAGCAGCAAAATTAATCTAAACAACAGAAACAGGGTGTTAAGCAAACGCTTACGCACTATCGCTGTCTCCATTGACTAATTGCTTCTCTGACAAATGCACAGATTTAGAACAGTTTTAGCGCAAAGTAGATATTTGGTCACTCAGGTCACCTTTTCCCCTGTTTTTATCTTTTTAGCAGTTCGTTCGCTGGATGCATGGCAGTTGCATCCAGTGCCCTCCACAGTATGTGGATGGTGAAAACAAACCATTCATCTTCACTTTTTACAATGAAGTGTGCCAGCTTCCACAGATAAATGAGCAAGCCACAGTCGTCTCCCAGACAATGCAGCGTCTCCTTAATGGAATCAGCGTTTACCTCAAAACCTGGATGAGCTACCGTGCTCTCTGGAAACTTGACAAGGCTATTGTCATGGAGAAGTTTGCAGCCAAGAAGCCCACATGTGTGATGTATGATGAGAAGTTTCAGTTCTATGTCAAGGTCAGCAATGAGGTGGCAAAACAGCCTTTGGTGAAGCATGAACACATAATCATGCTGAACCTGGAGCCGCTGGCCCATGCTATCCAGGAGAACGCTCAAGCGTGGGTCACCTCTCTGGGCAGGCTACTCAATAACTCGGCCCAAGAGGAGCTTTTCAACCTGCGCAATGAGCTGTTGGTGAGGACAAATGTTGCACTGTTCTAACTGTTATCTTCTTCTAAGAATCGTGTAAGTGAAATGTTGAAATTTTGAGACAGTCTGTTGTCATAGAATGCTTTTACTGTGAACAGAAATTGTCAGATAATTTGAAGAGGAGCCCCAATACCTTGGAGGACCTGAAATTTGTTCTGGGCACCATCACAGACATTCGAGATATGTCTCTCTCAGTGGAGATGAGAATCAGTGATATTCAAGAGAGATACAGAACTCTGAGCATGTACAATGTGGAGGTGAGTAGACAGTAGAGCAACAGTCCACATTTAAACCAATAAGTCTAAACCAATTTGTTATAATAAAAGATGATAAAATGTGCTTGTGTTAATCCAATATGTACTAGTCAAGTCACTAAAATTACTGTATACACTACTGTTCAAAATTACTGTTTGGGGTTTGTAAGTTTTTTTGTTTAATGTTTTTGAACAAAGTTACTTAAGCTCACCAATGCTTTATTTATTTGATCAAAAGTACAGTTAAAACCATTATATTATGAAATATTATTAAAATTTAAAATAACTGTTTTCTATTTTAGTATATTTTGAAGTGTAATTTATTCCTCTGATGGCAAAGCTAAATTTTCAACAGCCGTTACTCCAGTCTTCAGTGTCACATGATCCTTCAGAAATCATTCTAATATGATGATTTGCTGCTCAAGGAACATTTGTAACCCTGGACCACAAAACCAATCATAAATCGCATGGGCATATTTGTAGCAATAGCCAACAATACATTGTATGAGTCAAAATTATCGTTTTTTTTCTTTTATGCCAAAATCATTAGGATATTAAGTAAAAATCATATTCCATGAAGATATTTTGTAAATTTCCTACCGTAAAAATATCAAAAAATAATTTTTGTGAATGGACTTCATTTGGACAACTTGAAAGGGGATTTTCTCAATATTTAGATCAAATAGTTGTATCTCGGCCAAATATTGTCCTATCCTAACAAACCATACATAAATAGAATGCTTATTTATTCAGCTTTCAGAATTGACCCTTATGACTGTTTTTTTTTATTATTATCAATGTTGAAAACAGTTGTGCTTTTTAATATTTCTGTGGAAACAGTTATACTTTTATTCGTTGATGAATACAAAGGTAAAAAAAATTGCTTTACAACTCTTTTGTTCTGAAGACTTCAGAGGAGGAGATGCAGCTGTCTGCGAGCATCTACAATATGTGGAGTGATCTTTTTAAAGAGTCTAGACGGGTTGACCGCAGTTTGGGAAAAGTAAAGAAGACTTTTGCAGAGGTAGTACCAATCATTTACCATTTAAGTTTAATTATTGTAGAGAAGCAACACACTTGTGGCCGGTTGCATATACTGCTTAAAAGAGTCTTACAAGTTAGTCATCTAAATTTTTTTCTTCAATTCTTCAAGATTGGTCATAACTTTTTTTTTAAGTCAGTTACATTAAAAGGTAGATTGGTCTAATTTGAATTTGAAAAATTTGAACAGTCTTGACTTAGTGGCTATGTTTATGCAACTGACCCCTAATCTTTGATTTCTAAATGTTTCAATTCACTCTCTCTCTCTCAGATCACTCTGAACCAGATTGAGGAGTATAAACAGGAGATCTCCATATTCGCAGAGAGCTTCAACATGCATGGGCCTGGAGCAGTGGGAGATGATCTAGAGAAAGGCAAGAGCACCAGGACACTATCCTGATGTGTTTTGTTTTTCATATCTTACCCACTTGGTATTATATCACCATTGTTTATGTGTACTCTTATAGGTTTGGAGATCATGGATACCTACGAGAAGGAGTTAGCTAGGGTAGAGGCAAGCCGTCAGGACCTGGCTAAAGCTGAGAAATTGTTCAACCTGCCCATCACTATGTACCCAGAGCTTCTCAATGTACAGAAGGAGATGAAGGGCCTGAGACAGATCTATGAGATTTATAGGAGCCAGAAAGTTAGAATGTCAATTCATTATATAAACTTTGACTTATTATTATCTTGGTCACGTGTTCTGAACAGTTGTGATACAGGTGTGTGTATATTCCTCAGGCAGCTAAGACAGAGTGGTCGCAGACACTTTGGGTAAATCTGGACATAAAGCTCCTGCAGGACGGCATTGAAGGACTTATCAAGAGCTTGCGGAAGCTGCCGAAGGATGTGAGAGCTCTTCCTGTAGCTTTCTTCCTAGAGGGCCGCATGAAGGAATTCAAGGAGTCACTCCCTCTTCTTTTGGACCTAAAAAATAAGGCTCTCAGGGACAGGTAAATTCCTTTACGATTTTGTTTTATAATGTTTTAACTTAAAGTAATATGTCTCTGCCTTTAAACTCTACCTAGTAAATATGATTAAAAGCTGAATAGTGTGATCTTCAAAAAGGTAGCTTAATCTAAGAGCATTAGTTGTTTGGAGATGCTTTATGCCACATGAGACTCAAGTACTCACTTGGTTGCTGCAGGCACTGGAAGAACCTAATGGAGAGGACAGGCACTAGCTTTGAGATGAACCCAAACACCTTCACTCTGGAGAACATGTTCTCCATGGAACTGCACAAGTATGGCAACGTCATCAGTGATATCGTCACCTCAGCTGTAAAGGAGCTTGGCATCGAGACGGTTAGAAATCTCACCAAGAATGAAATTTAGCTACACTTCTTATAATAGTAATAGATTGAAATCCAGCATAAGCATTAAACTCAAAAATGAACATCATGCCATCAATTACTCACCCTCATTTCTTTTCAAACCTGCATGCCTTTCTTTCCTCTGTGGAACATAAAATGATATAGTTGGTATAGAAAGAAAAACATTGGTTGCCAAACAGTTTCTGTTCCTATTAACTATTTTTGTTTATACAATGACAGTCAATGGAAACTGAAACAGTTTGGTTGCCAACATCCCTTTAGGTTCCCAAGAAAGACTGATGTGAACTGTTTATTGAGATTTTGATATTAGATTACACAGTGTGTTTGTGTGCATTTTTTTAGGGAGTAAAAGAAGTGGAGGAAACATGGGAAAATATGAAGTTCATTGTGCAGCGGTTCTTAAAAGGAACACAGGAGCATGGTTTCATTCTTGGTGCTGTGGATGACATCCTCCAGCATTTGGATGATGATGCCATGAACCTGCAGAGTATGGCAGGCAGCCACTATATAGGTCCCTTCCTGGCCACCGTGCAGCAGTGGGAGAAGAATCTATCACTCATTAGTGAGATTATTGAGGTCAATGGAAACCAATAATCAGTGACTTGACCTCAAAAACACACCGGCTCATGTTTACATTTCTTTACTGTTATTCTCAATTGTGTAGGTATGGATGTTAGTACAGCAAAAATGGATGTACCTGGAAAGCATCTTCATTGGAGGTGACATTCGCTCACAGCTACCTGAGGAAGCCAAGAAATTTGACAATATTGACAAAATGTTCAAAAAAGTGAGTACTGCACCAACAACTAATATGTAAATGTGTTTGGGTTTTTTTTTTTTTTTTGGAAAGAATGTAAATCCCTTATCATCTGATGTATATTACCAGATAATGACTGACACAGTGAAGGACCCTGGAATTAAGAGATGCTGTCTGGTTCCAAATCGTCTGGCTGACCTGCAGAACCTAAGCGATGGTTTAGAGAGGTGTCAAAAGAGTCTGAACGATTACCTCGATTCCAAACGAAACGCTTTTCCACGCTTTTTCTTCATTTCTGACGATGAGCTGCTCAGTATTCTGGGGAGCAGTGAGCCTACTTGTGTGCAGGAGCACATGATCAAGGTAATTTTTTAAATGCATGTTATTGATCTTATTGTGAATGATTCACATGCATGTTTCAGTTTTAATAATGGAAACTATAAGGATATAACAAGTAGAATTTGGCTTAGAATATGATAATATGAGCTTAACAAGTTTCATGTGAAATAAAACCTGCTTTTATTAGGCTACTCATACTCTACTGCAGGGGCTTTCAATCTTTTAGAAGCCACGGACCCCAATATAATGTTCATCCTTATGCAAGGGGCCCCATCCTAAAATTTAAAATGCAGATATAGACCCAAATTAATACTGTGGAAAAATGAATTTATTTAATTTATTATTTTATTTCTAAATTTATTTTGGTTATTAGTTTAATCTTTTTGTAATTTATTTTTTTATATATATATATTTTTCACACTGCTTTTCTCTAAACTTTTTTACTGAACCCCTAGCACTCCCTTGTGGCCCCCTGGGGGTCCCCAGACCTCAGTTTGAAAACCCCTGCTCTACTGTATAAGCTTTCCTCACCCTTATATCATTCAAATGAATTGAATTCTGGTTAAAAAATAACAGGTGCACTACAGGACATATATGAATCAATCATCTTGTTTTTCCTCATCGACAGATGTATGACAACATTGCAGCTTTGCGTTTTGATACGGGAATGAATGGAGAGATGGTGGCAAGGGCACTGGTGTCTGCTGAGGGGGAGATGATGGAGCTCAAACAACCTGTCCTTGCAGAGGGCCGTGTGGAGGACTGGATGACTGGAGTGCTGCTGGAGATGAGGAGAACCAACAGACTCATCACCAAAGAAGCTATTTATTTCTACAACCACCAAAAGACTAGGTGAGGACATTACTAGACTGCACTAAACCAACATGACCCAGTACTATCAATCAAAACTTCTCATTGAGCTTGTCTGTCTGATTAAAATGTATGAGAATGTTATAATATGGTCACCTGCCCTTCCATCAGGGTGGACTGGATGCTTGACTACCAGGGCATGGTGGTGCTGGCAGCGAACCAGGTGTGGTGGACCTGGGAGGTGGAAGATGTCTTCAAAAGGATGAATCATGGAGAAAAGCAGGCATTGAAACAGTATGCAAAGAAAATGCACCAGCAGATCGATGACTTAGTGAGGCGCATCACACAACCTTTAAATAAGAATGACAGACGGAAAATCAACACTGTCCTCATCATTGATGTCCATGCTAGGGACATTGTGGACACTTTTGTCAGAGATAGGTAAGATATGAAAACTGTCACCTGTCACCTTAAAAATGGTTGTAACATTGAGAATTGGTTGAACTTTTTGTCCTAATGCATACTTTTTCTGTGGGCAGCATTACAGATGCTCGTGAGTTTGAATGGGAGAGTCAATTGAGATTTTACTGGGTTAAAGAGCCTGATGAACTGTTTGTGCGGCAGTGCAGTGCTCAGTTCTCTTATGGCTACGAGTACATGGGGTTGAACGGCCGACTGGTCATTACTCCCCTAACTGACCGTATCTATCTCACACTTACCCAGGTACTCAATCTACACAGTTGTCCTGCCCTAAATGGCCTGTTTTATTTGTACACATCTTATTAATACATTATATGATGCTCTCAGGCCTTGTCGATGTTCCTGGGTGGAGCACCAGCCGGGCCTGCGGGTACAGGGAAAACTGAATCCACTAAAGATCTGGCAAAAGCTTTGGGGCTTTTGTGTGTAGTCACCAACTGTGGAGAGGGCATGGACTACATGGTAAGAGACTGCAGACTCAAAACTCCACTTAAAGATTATTGCTTTGCATGGTGACATGTTTAGTTTAACAAAATTATTGAGATGGTGTATTTAAATATGATATACACTACTGTTCAAAATGTATAAAAAAAAAATACAGTAATATTGTGAAATATTATAACTTTATATACTTTTTTTCTATTTTGATATATTTTAAAATGTAATTTATTCCTGTGATGGCAAAGCTGAATTTTCAGCAAACATTACTCCAGTTTTCAGTGTCACATGATCCTTCAGAAATCATTCTAATATGCTGAGTATTATTACAGTTGAAAACAGTTGTTCTGCTTAATATATTTGTGGAAACCATCATTTTTCCCCATAATTCTTTATATATTTGTGGAAACCATCATTTTTCCCCATAATTCTTTGTTGAATAGAAAATTCAAAAGAACAGCATTTGTTTGAAATCTTTTGTAACATTATCGATGTCTTTACTGTCACTTTTAATGAATTTAACGCATCCTTGCAGAATAATAAAAAACCTGAGCCAAAAATTTTGTTTAGATTTTAGATTTTGTTTTAATTTAGATTTCATTTAAATGTTGTTTTAATTTAGATTTTGTTTTTCCTGTCCCTTAGGCTGTAGGGAAAATCCTTTCTGGTTTAGCTCAGTGTGGTGCCTGGGGCTGTTTTGACGAGTTCAACCGCATTGATGCCTCAGTGCTGTCTGTCATCTCATCCCAGATCCAAACAATCCGAAATGCTCTCATGCTGGACCTCAAGAGGTTTCAAGTGAGTTTGTTACACTCTTATAGTCAAATACTGATTGTTGTACTTATCTCAGGCTCTGAGTGTCTGGTTTTTTGTGTTGTTTAGTTTGAAGGTCAAGAAATCAGTCTAGATAACCGCATTGGGATCTTCATCACGATGAACCCCGGTTATGCTGGGCGCACAGAACTTCCTGAGTCAGTGAAAGCTTTATTCAGACCAGTGGTAGTCATTGTGCCTGACCTGCAGCAGATCTGTGAGATCATGCTCTTCTCTGAAGGCTTCCTTATGGCTAAGGTGGGATCTCCTTCTATGTGAAAATGAGGGCTGGGCTGTCAGTAGATTAAATGGTTAGTTCAACCAAAAAAAATTAAAATTCTGTCATCTTTTTCTCCCCCTCATGTTGTTCCAAACCATAAGACTTTCATTCATATATATAAAACACAAAAGAAGACCTGAGAGATTTCTGTCCCTCCATTGAAAGTCCATGCAATCAAAATTTGAACTCTTCGAAAATGTTTTATTAAAAATATCCTCAATGGTTTTTCGAAGATTAATGAAAGTTTTATGGGTTTGAAATGACATGAAAGTGAGATGAAAGTGAAATTAATGGCAAAATTTTATAGCAGAATTTTTGAGCTATTCATTTAAAATATATGTCTATATAATATAAAGAAAATATATGAATCTGTAATATGTGTAAATGTTGGGTTTGACACTTTGTGTTGGAAATACAGCTGTTCAATACAGTGGCTCAGTCACAGTCACTAACTTTTGAATTCTTCGAAGAAATTGGATGGTATATTTTTTTAAGATGGCATAGCACCTCACAGAAATCAGCAATGATCAGACTAAAAAGAGAATAAATTATACCATTTATTTGTTTTTACTCAAAAACATTTACATGGACATTAAACAATGGTCCTCAGAGAGCTGTTTTTGTTGTTGTTGTGTGTGAATAGGCAAACAAAAGACATAAAAAATTGCATAAATGGTTTATTTGCAGGTTTTGGCAAAGAAAATGACAGTGCTGTACAAACTAGCACGGGAGCAGCTGTCTAAACAGTCACACTATGACTTTGGGCTTAGAGCACTGAAGTCAGTGTTAGTAATGGCAGGGGAGCTGAAGAGAGGTTCACCTGATCTCAGTGAGGTATTGATCTCTCTGCATCATCCTCCATCCCACCTTAATAAGCTGCCGTCACAAATTTACTCCTATTTTCTTCTTTCTCTTTTTCCTTTTTAGGATGTTGTTTTGATGAGGGCTCTTAGAGATATGAACCTGCCCAAGTTTGTATTTGAGGATGTTCCTCTGTTTTTGGGCCTCATCTCGGATCTTTTCCCCGGGCTTGACTGCCCACGTGTACGTTACCCCAGCTTTAATGACGCTGTAGAGGCCACCCTGCAGGAAAATAAGTATATAATGCTGCCCAGCCAGGTGATTCTTCCATTCAAAACTCATTTTCAAAGGATTGTAATTATTAAGCGTAATGATTCATGACTAATTTGTGAATGTAGGTGGACAAAGTGGTGCAAATGTATGAGACCATGATGACCAGACACACAACCATGGTGGTTGGACCGACAGGAGGAGGGAAATCTGTGGTGATCAACACACTCTGCCAATCACAGACCAGGTCTTTGTCTACTCATAAATAACAATATATTCATAAAATGGCTCATAACATAACTGCATATATTTTTTTTATACAGAATGTCTAAAAATTCTGCTACATGTTCATAAAACAAATAGTTCTCTCAGGCAAATACACATAACTTTTAAACTGTATCTGTAGGTTGGGCCTGCTGACCAAAATGTACTGCCTGAACCCTAAAGCGATGAGTGTGATTGAGCTATATGGGATCCTGGACCCGATCACTCGAGATTGGACTGATGGGATACTGTCTAACATATTCCGTGACATCAATAAACCCACAGACAAAAAAGAAAGGAGGTGAAAATTATGGCTTAAAAATTCTTCTACATCTATTTTATATCAAAGGCATGATATAAAACAGAATTCTACCATGAATTTGGCTTGGCTTTACAGGTACATCCTCTTTGATGGAGATGTAGACGCTCTATGGGTGGAGAACATGAATTCAGTTATGGATGATAACAAGCTTCTCACGCTGGCTAATGGAGAGAGAATTCGTCTACAGAGCCACTGTGCTCTGCTCTTTGAGGTATCATGTAAACCCTTTATTTTATCAAAGGACAAGAACATTGTGTAACTGTTGTGGACTTGCAAACATAAATGATGTATTTTAGGTTGGAGATCTGCAGTATGCCTCCCCTGCTACCGTTTCTCGTTGTGGAATGGTGTTTGTGGACCCCAAAAACCTTCGCTATGCTCCCTTCTGGGAAAAATGGGTTAACAGCAGAGCCCCCAAAGTAAATCCATTCCTACTGTGCCCTTAATTAAGCCCAAAGTTTATATATAAGATTATATTTTCAACATGCCTTTGCTGTGTCAACAGGAAAAGACAGAACTCCATAAACTGTTTGAAAAATATGTACCAAGTGCCATTGATATGATAGTAGATGGTATGGTTGATGGTAAACAGACAGAGAAACTGAAGACTGTGATCCCTCAGACGGATTTAAACATGGTGAGTGAGTCAGTAGAGACCTGAGCAACACTACAGTGTAAGTAATCTCTGTAGCATGTAGCCCAAACTTCTTTTTTCCTGTAGGTGATGCAGTTGACTGTGATGCTGGATTCTCTGCTGGAGAACGAGGACTTCATTTCTGAGGAGCTGGAGTGTTATTTTCTGGAGGCACTCTACTGTTCGCTGGGGGCTTCTCTCCTGGAAAAAGGCCGACAGAAGTTTGATGATTTTATCAAAAAGATGTCCTCTCTGAATAGTGTTCATGATGAGAAGGCGCTTGCTGGCCCTGGACAAATTCCAGGTAAGGTGGAAGCAGGAAACTTATTGCCAATGACAGTGAATTGAGAGAATATAAGTATTTCTTAATTTAATTTAATTAAATTATTGTTGTTATTAATAGAAATGCTTCTTTTTATTTTCTAATTATTCATTCATTTATATTTTATTCTTTTGTTTAATTTCACAGTTTACTTGCCAACTCTCTATGATTTTCATTTTGATGGAACCCAAAAGAAGTGGGTTCCCTGGAGCTCCATGGTATCAAAATACATTCATAACCCTGATATGAAATTCATCGACATCCTTGGTAAAGCAGCTTATTTCTTCTTCTTGCTCCTTCTTTGTATCGCTGTCCCTTCTTCTCCAACCTTTTCCTTATACTAATCTAGTAATTTTTATTCTGTATGCTTCACCAATAAAAGCTTATTTTATCCGCTGTTCTCTATCAGTCCCGACAGTGGACACAACTCGTGCTAACTGGCTGTTGGAACAGATGGTGAAGGTGAAAAGGCCAGTGGTGCTGGTTGGAGAATCTGGCACCTCTAAAACAGCCACCATACAGAACTTCCTGAGTAATCTCAATACAGATACAACTGTACGTCCATCGCTGTGAATATCAGTGAAGCGGCTTCTGTAAATTTAAACTATAAATGAATACAGCCCATTTGGACTTCACACACAGAATAACAATATGCAACTTTTGCCAGATAATGATGACCATCAATTTTTCATCGAGAACAACATCTATGGACCTGCAGAGGACTCTGGAGGCAAGTGTTGAAAAGAGAACCAAAGACACCTATGGTCCTCCGATGGGAAAAAGGCTCCTTGTCTTTATGGATGACCTCAACATGCCAAGGGTAAGAATGGATTTATACTGTAGGTCATATCCGAGACTGACCCTTCACCTCACGGCTCATCATGGATTCACGTTTGTTTGATCTCAGGTGGATGAATATGGCACTCAGCAGCCTATAGCTCTTCTAAAGCTGTTGTTGGACAGGGGTGGCATGTATGACAGAGGAAAGGAACTTAATTATAAACTCATAAAGGACTTGGGCTTCATTGCAGCCATGGGGAAGGCAGGGGGCGGTAGGAATGAGGTGGACCCTCGATTCATCTCTCTTTTCAGTGTGTTCAACATCCCCTTCCCGGAGGAAGAATCCCTGCACCTTATCTACTCCTCTATACTTAATGGACACACCAAGGTGCGAGAAATAATTAAACTCTCCATATCAGAACAAATGCCATTTGCTTTCATGATTTCATACAAAAATCTCTGTTTTAGGCTTGTGATGACACAATCATATAATAATATATTGCAGTGCTTTTACACTCTTATTGTGTTGATAGTTTGGATCATTGTAGTAGTATTTTTGCCAGCCCTATGTTTATTCATGAAATTAATCAGAATTATTGTTCTTGTATTTTAAAGCCCTTTGAGGAATGCATCCAAAACATGTGTGACAAGTTGACCTTTTGTACTCTGGATTTGTACAAAACCATAATTAAGGACTTACCGCCAACACCTTCCAAGTTCCACTACATCTTTAACCTGCGAGATCTCTCCAGAGTCTACCATGGCTTGACAATGACCAATCCTGAAAGGTTAAGAGTTTCATTATATAGAGGGCTATATTGTGATATAATCAAAAAAGTTTACCACTCTATACCATATGCAATACTCTATATCACTATGCTCCATATTGTATCCCTCATTCAGTGTCTTTTATGACCAGTTTGTGTCATGTTTATTTTAATAATAAGCATATGTTTTGCTCTCATTTAACTCCAGGTTCTGTACAATCACCCAGTTTGTACGTGTATGGAGGAATGAATGCTTAAGAGTCTTCCATGACAGACTTATCAATGAAACTGACAAAATCACGGTATGCTTGCTTCCAAGTAGCATGTTACAAAAGCCTGCGATTGTCTCCATCTTAAACTGCACACTTAGCGCCTCGTGTCCTGGCTTTTCTCTCTACAGGTCCAGGGGCATATAAAGAATCTGATTGAAGAGCACTTCAGATCAGACCTTGATTCAGCCATGAGAGACCCCATTCTGTTTGGAGATTACAGAACAGCTCTTAAGTCTGAACCAAGAGTTTATGAGGATATACTTGACTATGATGCATCCAAAGCTCTGTTTCAGGTGCATAGATGTCTTAATGTTCCATTTACATAAATGAGCTTGATAGATGATTTTATCCAAAGAAGCATGCATTGCAATCTAGCTGTTCATTTTTTTCCAATTCATTCATTACCTGGAAATGCACTTTCCAAAGCAGAAATCAGTATATCTGAAAACGAACAAGCTTGGCAGTCTGAAGCTTTTATTATTTTTCTTTTCAAACAATTTTTTTTTTCCCTTCCATTCTTTGACCCCTATAGGAGATCCTGGAGGAGTATAATGAAAATAAGACCAGAATGAACTTGGTGCTGTTTGATGATGCTCTTGAACACCTGACTGTCATTCATCGCATCATCAGAATGGACCGTAGTCATGCGTTGCTGGTTGGCGTAGGTGGTTCAGGGAAACAATCACTTACAAAGCTGGCTGCCTTCACTGCAGGTTATGAGGTAATTCGTTGTTTTTTTATATTCTATATGTAATATTTCCTGTTTATTTTCTACTTTTATATATTTTATCTATCCCCATTTATAGTATAGTATGAATCCTTTTATGCTGTTTGTTTATAGGTGTTTGAAATTGTGCTTAGTAGAGGGTACTCAGAGACTAACTTTCGTGAGGATCTGAAAACTCTGTACCTTAAATTGGGTATAGAGAATAAGAAAATGGTCTTCCTGTTCACTGATGCCCATGTGGCTGAGGAAGGTTTTCTGGAGCTCATCAACAACATGCTTACATCAGGTATATAAAAAAAACGACTTAAGGAAGTCTAATAAGGCAACATACACATTTTTTAATGAATCTATGTAAACATGTAAACATGAACAAATCATGTCACAGTTTAATAGACTGTATTAAAAAGAGATGACAGATGACATTTTCTTTGTGTTGTCAGGGATGGTTCCAGCACTGTTCGCTGATGACGAGAAGGAATCAGTCCTAAACCAGCTGCGAGATGAGGCTGTGAAAACGGGCTGTGGTCCATCAAAAGAGAGTGTATGGCAATACTTTGTCAACAAGAGTGCCAACAACCTGCATATAGTACTTGCCATGTCCCCTGTAGGAGACACTCTCAGAACACGCTGCAGGAATTTCCCAGGTCATTGAGCAAGGCATCAAAAATGAGTTTGTTAGGTCTTACTCCTACTTCTTTGATTTCAGAGTTTTATTTGTTGTTTGATTTTGTGTGTGTTTCAGGGTTGGTTAATAATACAAACATAGACTGGTTCTCCCCATGGCCTCTTCAGGCTCTACATGCAGTGGCCAAGACCTTCCTGGGTATGTATTAACTAGGGATTTCAAGGCAGTTTATAGATTATTGTTTACTAACCTTGTGCATGCATATTGCAACAATGCATACTCATTCATGCTAGTTTAAGTATCGTGTCTCATTTCAGGCGAGAGTCCAATGATCCCAGAGTGTCATTCAGAGGCGGTGATTGCTCACGTGTGCATGGTGCACGGCTCTGTGGGCGAGTATAGTAAACTGTTCCAGCAGACACTACGTCGCAGCAACTACGTCACCCCTAAAAACTTCCTGGACTTTATTAGCACCTACTCCAACCTACTTGAGGACAAAGATAAATACATACTGGGTAAGAGCAATTTCTTTTGAGCTGTATCATCATTAACCAAAAAAATAAACCAAATATAAATATTAGATGAAAAACTTTGACTAAACAGAAATTTGAAATAAAAAATGAAATTAAAATAAATGAACACAAAACCTGAAAATTACAAAAATTAAAAGCTAATTTAAAATATTAATAAAAACTATAATGGTATATAAAATCCTAGAATAACACTGATCTGTATGCATTTTCCAGCACAATATAAACGCCTAGAAGGAGGTTTGGATAAGCTGAAGGAGGCGAGTGGTCAGCTAGCAGAGCTCAACATCAAACTAGCTGAGCAGAAAGTGGTGCTGGCAGAAAAGACTTCAGCCTGTGAGATCCTTCTAGAAGAGATCTGCTCTAATACTGCTGTTGGTTAGTACAACATCACACAACATCACATACAAGAATTCCTACAGTAAAACGATTGGTATTAATATCAAGTTGGTTTTTAGTCATGTTACAAATGTGTTTATATTTTACATATTTATTAAAATAATGTAAAAAGTGGGAAAAGAAAGGATGTTCCGTATGGAAAGGAACAAACACTCTATTAAACAGCAACTGCTAAAAATAGATGGTAAACTCTGTATCTTTCAGCGGAGGAGAAGAAAGCCCTGGCGGAGGAGAAGGCTAAAGAGATAGAGGAGCAGAATAAGGTGATAGTGGTGGAGAAGAAGGATGCCGAGAGCTCTCTTGCTGAGGCTCTTCCTGCTTTAGAAGCCGCTCGCATGGCCCTGCAAGACCTGGACAAATCTGATGTCACGGAAATCAGGTGGCCACTCTGCTTGTAGACTGTAATATTTTTTTCTCTGTTCCTGGCTCCGGAGCAGGGTGAGCACTGCTTTTGTGGTGTTAACCCCTCATTGCGGTGCAAAACCTTGTACAGTGTGAAACAATAAAGTGTTGGAAGGTTACAACTAGCTGCTTAACAACCGATAACCAATAGCGTGCCTCATATTCACTTGCTTCGGACAGTCATGGAAACACGGTTTCACACTGTTTGTGTAAACAATAGTTTTAGCATTTGAGCAATATATAATATGCATTCGGCAATATATAATATGAGGATGGGCAATGCTAGAGCCCTTATGTAAGCACTGACACTGCAAGTATGCAAATAAGGATGTTAACCCAGGGTTTAGGAATGTAAAGTGTGAAACCGGGATTAATTGTTAAAGGGATAGTTCACCCAAAAATGAAAATTCTGCCTTTAATTACTCACTCTCACGTTGTTCCAAACCCATTAGTTTGTTCAACTTCGGAACACAAATGAACATAGAAAGCTCTCAGATTTCATCAAAAAGATCTTCATTTGAGTTCCGAAGATGAACAAAAGTCTTGCGGTTTGGAACGACATTAGGGTGAGTAAATGATGACAGAATTTTCGTTTTTGGGTGAACTAACCTTTTAACCCGGATAAATAATGAGCAATGTGAAACGTGACTCAAGATAACCCAGGATTCTGTTTACCCGGGGTTTATAATGACCCAGGGTTAACTATTTCAAGTGTGAAAAGCCCTTATGTGGTTTGCTCAGTGATTCTCAGATAATTTGTTTCTTTGTAGGAAAAGGAAATTAAATGCCTTTTTAATGATAGCAAAGCTCATTTCTGGTCTATTCCTTTACACATTCCATTTCATCACCAGATGTTGTAGCGACTTGACATGTCTGATTTATGGTTCCGTGCTATTTATTTATTTATCTCCTCCACCGTCTTGTTTGTGGTATTGTAGAACCTTCGCCAAGCCACCCAAACAGGTGCAGGTTGTGTGCGAGTGCATCCTAGTGATACGGGGGTATAAAGAGATCAACTGGAAGACAGCCAAGGGCATGATGTCAGAGGGCAACTTCCTGCGTCTGCTTATGGAGATGGACTGTGACTCAATCAGTGCCAATCAAGTGAAGACTGTCAAAGGTAAACCAAAATCCATAAACTCATCTTCTTCATGCTTTTCTGTGATCACAGTGCCTTGAAACAACTTATGAAGTATCTAGCTCCTCAACGTAAACCTAATCATGGACCCCTCCACCTTATAATATTGTATACCCAGCCTACTTAAGGAACCTCAACACCAGTTTGGAGGAGATGCAATCCATCAGTAAAGCTGGTTTTGGCATGCTAAGGTTCGTGGAGGCAGTCATGGGCTACTGTGAAGTCGCCAGAGACATCAAACCTAAGCGAGAAAAGGTATGATATGCTTATATAATAGAGACTTTAAATAAATGAATTCATTTACGTTTATTTGATCATATTTAAGAAGATGAGCTGAAATTAAATCAAGAATTACATTAAAAGGTAGCTCGTCTGGAGAGGAATTTCTTCCAGAGCAAACGTGAGCTGGAGCGAATCCAGAATGAGCTCAGTGCCATCCAGAAAGAGCTTGGAGCCCTTGGAGAGAAATA
This sequence comes from Megalobrama amblycephala, assembly GCF_018812025.1. Classification (NCBI taxonomy): domain Eukaryota; kingdom Metazoa; phylum Chordata; class Actinopteri; order Cypriniformes; family Xenocyprididae; genus Megalobrama; species Megalobrama amblycephala. Next base: position 9,169,482 of record NC_063047.1, read on the forward strand.
TGAGGCTGCCATGACAGAAAAGCAACTTCTGCAAGATGAGGCCGAGGTTATGGAGAGAAGACTCATTGCTGCAGACAAACTCATCTCAGGCCTGGGATCAGAGAATAAGCGGTCAGTTGACCTGTGCCAAATACCTTTGCTTGAATATGAATGACTGATCATCACCAAGATAAATGACATTTTATCAATATTCTAATGTATTGTATGTCTATCTACATGTAGCTGGATGGAGGACCTGGAGGAGCTGAAGCAGCGGCGAGTACGTCTTCTGGGAGACTGTCTGATCTGCGCTGCATTCCTCAGCTATGAGGGAGCATTCAGCTGGGACTTCCGGAATGAAATGGTTTATGAGGTGTGGCAGGCAGATGTCCTAGAGAGAGGTATTCCTCTGAGCCAGCCTTTCCGAATAGAAAACCTGCTCACTGATGAGGTGGAGATCAGCCGGTGAGTCATCAAAGCATGTGTAGAAGAATGAATATTATATGTATATTTGTTTATGGGGAAAAAACTGTGCATTCTTTTAGATGGGGATCTGAAGGCCTTCCTCCAGATGAACTTTCAGTGCAGAATGGCATCCTGACCACCAGATCCAGCCGCTTCCCCCTGTGCATTGACCCCCAGCAGCAAGCCCTCAACTGGGTCAAAAAGAAGGAGGAGAAGAACAATCTGAAGGTTTCATTTCATTCCATCACTTTATTCTGAACAAAGTTTATCTGTAATTAATCTTGGACTATTTTATAGTAACTTTTCTGATTTGTAGATCTCGTCATTCAATGACCCAGACTTCTTGAAGGGGCTGGAGTTGGCCATTAAGTATGGTTTCCCCTTCCTGTTCCAAGATGTGGATGAATATATTGATCCAGTTATTGACAATGTCCTTGAGAAGAATGTAAAAGGGGCAGAGGGACGCCAGGTTGTCGTACTTGGTGATAAGGAAGTTGACTATGATCCCAACTTCAAACTTTATCTCAATACCAAACTTGCAAACCCCAAGTTTTCTCCTGCTATATTTGGGAAGGCCATGGTTATCAATTACACAGGTGAGAGCAAACTATGCGATACACAGCGGTTTATGCCCATTCACAACAGGTCTCGATTCAAACGGAAGTGTACAGCATTCACAGTTTATTAATATATTTACACATAGTCCAATGCCAATTTTGATAGTTCTCTGTATTACAGTATTATATGCTATTGTATTATAGGTTTTGAATTAAAAACTCAAATAAAGGTTTTTTCTAACTTTGGTGTGAATATGCATTTAATTTGAGATTTTACATATTATCATTTAATCTTTCTGCTAAAACTGTTTTTCAGTAACCCTAAAGGGCCTGGAAGATCAGCTGCTGAGTGTTATCGTGGGATTTGAGCGGAAGGAACTGGAAGAGCAGAGAGAACGGCTTATTCAAGAGACTAGTGAGAACAAACGTTTGCTGAAAGACCTGGAGGACTCACTGCTGAGAGAGTTGGCCACCTCCACTGGAAACATGCTGGATAATGTAGAACTGATACAGACTCTGGAGGAAACAAAGTCCAAAGCCAGTGAGGTCAGTTCACTGCACACTACACACATGTATAATGGCCTGCTACTTATTTCATAAGTATTTATCACAGAAACTCACTACCATTCAAAAGTTCAGCGTTGGTAAGATTTGTTCTAATGTTTTTGAAAGAAGTATCTTATGCTCACCAAAGCTGCATTTATTTGACCAAACATACAATTAAAAACAGTAATATTGCCAAATATTATTACAATTCATATTTCATATTTAAATATATTTTCAAATGTAGTGTATTCCTTTGATGGAAAAGCTGAATTTTAACAGCCATTACTCCAGTATAATAAAAAAATAAATAAAAACATTTAAATTGTAACAATGTAAAAGGCTTTACTGTCACTTGTGATGAATTTAATGCATCTTTGCTGAATAAAAGTATTAATTTCTTTAAAAAAGGGTATAAACTTTTGAATGGCAGTGTACATACTGATTAATGAAACTTAACAGGATTTTACATTCATTATTTGACTCCAACAGGTGTTCGAGAAACTGAAGCTGGCAGAAAAGACATCCATTGATATTGACATACTGAGAGACGGCTACCGTCCGGCTGCCAAGCGGGGGGCTGTCCTGTTCTTTGTGTTGTCTGAGATGGCTCTGGTCAATAGCATGTATCAGTATTCACTTGCTTCCTTCTTAGAGGTGTTTGACCTTTCACTGTCCAAGTCTCTACCCAACACAATCCTGCCCAACAGATTGAAGAACATCATGGACACACTTACACAGAATGTCTATAACTATGGTTGTACTGGTGAGCCTGTTAAGCATTTAAAGTCAAGTGGATTCTGATCATGGGAGTTTTAATAAACTATTTTTTAATATAATTTACTGCTAAACTTCATGCCATCAGATTAAAGGGATAGTTCACCCAAAAATGAAAATTTGATGTTTATCTGCTTACCCCCAGGGCATCCAAGATGTAGGTGACTTTGTTTCTTCAGTAGAACACAAATGATGATTTTTAACTCCAACCGCTGCCGCCTGTAAGTCAAATAATGCGAGTGAATGGGAACTTCTACTATAAGAGTAAATAAAACTTGCTTAGACAAATCCAAAATAAACCCTGCGGCTCGTGTCGACACATTGATGCCCTAAGACACGAAACTATCAGTTTGTGTGAGAAACCGAACAGTATTTATATCATTTTTTTACCTCTAATACACCACTATGTCCAGCTGCACTCGCTTAGTGAGGTCTGATCGCGCTCTGACAACGGAATTAATGTCTAGCACTCATTGAAGTATACACGCGAGACATCACTGCTGTTGTCTGAGTGTGATCAGACCTCACTAAGCGAGTGCTGAACGCAGTTGGACATAGTGGTGTATTAGAGGTAAAAAATTATATAAATACTGTTCGGTTTCTCGCACAAACCGATTGTTTCGTGTCTTAGGACATCAGTGTGTCATCACGAGCCGCAGGGTTTAATTTGGATTTGTCTAAGCAAGCTTTATTTACTCTTATAGTAGAAGTTCCCATCCACTCGCATTATTTGACTGACAGATGGCAACGGTTGGAGTTAAAAATCATCATTTATGTTCTACTGAAGAAACAAAGTCACCTACATCTTGGATGCCCTGGGGGTAAGCAGATAAACATCAAATTTTCATTTTTGGGTGAACTATCCCTTTAAGACATTTTATAGTCCATGAACATTAGCAGCTAGTGATGACAGGAAAAAGTTTAGATGAAATCACAGTTGTTTCTTCAACGGATTCAATCCAAACTTCTTTTTGCTTTGTTGTTTAGGTCTGTTTGAAAGACACAAACTTCTCTTCTCGTTCAACATGACTATTAAGATTGAGCAGGCAGATGGCCGAGCACCCCAGGATGAACTTGAGTTCTTCCTCAAAGGTAGGAGCTTCAGGAAAACTTTCTCTCTTTTGCAATATAAACATGCACAACAATACACATACACATCCAATCTTCTTCCTTTCTCCAGGTAACCTCTCTCTGGAGAAGAGCAAACGTAAGAAGCTGTGCGACTGGCTGCCTGATCAGGGCTGGGAGGATATAGTGCGCCTTATGGAACTTTTTCCAAATGAATTTGGCACTTTAGCTGATGATATAGAAAAGAATCCTGAGGAATGGAAGAAAGTAAGTGGCAGAAATCATCAAACACACACCAGATGAACCTAGGGTGAGATACTATATATCACTTATGGAGTACCACCCATAATTTCTTTCTGTTTCTGAACAGTGGTATGACTTGGAGGCTCCAGAGCAGGCTTTCTTCCCCATGAAGTACAAGGACAGCCTCACTCCCTTCCAGAAGCTTCTGCTGATCCGCTGCTTCAGGCTGGACAGAGTCTATCGTGCTGTTAGCGATTACGTCACGCTTACCATGGGAGAGATGTAAGAGGAAACTGAAAATTATTTATGGATTTTATAAAACAGATCATGTAACCACAGGGGAGTACATATTTAATTAATTATTAGTAAAAATATTTTATGGATAATAATTCAGTTTAGTTAGGAAATCATGATTTTGTGGATTTTTACTATTGAAAATTAATGTAGATTAAGAACTGAACACATAAAACCTTTTATTATAATTATATTTGATTAATAATTGTCAGAAAATTAATCTCTAGCACATCTCTAGTAAGGACTATAGAGGGAAAATGACATCTAAAGGCTGGAATACACTACACAACTTTAAAAATCCTAACAGTAAACAAGTAAACAATAGACATTGTACACTTGCAGACTTGTAAAATGATTATAGAGACAAACTGGGCATCATACACTAAAGGACTGAGGATTACACACAAATTGTTCCAAACACAACAAACTCATGCAGAAATGTGCATGGTTGGCAGGAGACACATGACAAATGAAAACAATATGTGTTCTAAAACTATTCAAAATATCCAACATCCAACGTGTCCATCCAACTCCAACTTCCCAAAATCTACACACTGGCAACTAGCATTGACTCCTCCACACTGCAAATTAGGACAAACCATTGGTGCAAATGTCTTGTAGCGTATTCCGGCCTGAATGTTCATATAATAAAAGCCCAAGCTTTTTAATGTCAGACAATCAGAAACAATAGCTATCTTTTTCTTTGTCACTCAGATACGTACAGCCCCCCGTTATCAGTTTTGAAGCCATCTTTGACCAGAGCTCCCCAAACTCCCCCATTGTGTTTATTCTGAGTCCAGGCTCAGAACCAGCCAATGATCTGATGAAATTAGCCAAACGCTCTGGCTTTGGGGCCAACAGACTCAAATTTCTTGCCATGGGGCAGGGACAGGAGAAGGTAAATGTGCACTGACACAAAAACACAGTCTAAAGTATATGCTACAAGTATATGCTACAGTTCTCGTGACCATTATCATTTTTGACACCAGTACAGTGCACAGCAGTGGGGCATTGTATCTTGACCACCACCAATATCATAACAGACATATATGGGAAATCTACATTTGAACTCTACAAGACAGTCTGTAAAAAATAGAACATTTCTATTTCAGGTAGCATTGCAGCTGTTGGATACTGCAGTGGCACGAGGGCAGTGGCTGATGCTTCAAAACTGTCACCTTTTAGTGAAATGGCTGAAGGATCTAGAGAAAGCACTGGAAAGAATCACTAAACCCCACCCAGACTTCCGTCTCTGGCTCACTACTGATCCCATTAAGGACTTCCCTATCGGCATCCTGCAGAAATCCCTCAAGGTCAGGACACTTTTAATGTGTGACATTTAATGTGTGATTATTTATTTCCACGTTAATTAATGTTTTTCTCATGTCGCCTTCAGGTTGTAACAGAACCTCCAAATGGGCTGAAGCTGAACATGAGGGCGACGTATTTTAAGATCCCTCACGATAAGCTCATGGGCTGTGCTCACCCAGCCTTTCGCAGTCTGGTTTATGTGCTGGCCTTCTTCCATGCTGTGGTACAGGAAAGACGCAAGTATGGCAAGATCGGCTGGAATGTGCCTTATGATTTCAACGAGTCCGACTTCCTGGTAAGTTTGCTGCTCTAATCCGAAGGTCCTTAGAGGTAGTGTTCAGATAGTATTGTCAAGTCTGAGACACTTTACATTGCATTTTGATTATGTAGTTTCATTTTCTCTCAGGTGTGTATGGAAATTTTGGACACCTACCTGACCAAAGCCCAAACTCAAGGAGATGCCGCGATACCATGGGGAAGTCTCAAATACCTAATTGGAGAGGTAAATATCATAATAAGTTAATCTTGTCATTTTATAGGCTGACTGCAGAAGATTGTTCAGAAGTAACAGTAAAGACAATTTATAATGTTACAAAGGATTTTAATAAAGAAATGCTGTTCTTTATTCAGAGAATCCTGAAAAAAAAATTATCATAGTTTCCACAAAAAGTTTAAGCAGGACAGCTGTTTTCAACAATAATAAAAAAAAAAGAAATGTTTCTTGAGCACCAATAAACATATTAGAATGATTTATGATTAGAGTTGTTTTAAATTGTAACAATATTTCACAATATTACTGTTTTACTGTATTTATACTGTATTTATATTGTATCTATATATAATTTCAAATGCCTCTTGCAGGTGATGTATGGTGGCAGGGCTATTGACAGCTTTGATCGTAGGATCCTCACAGTTTACATGGATGAGTATCTGGGTGACTTCATCTTTGACACCTTCCAGCCCTTCCACTTCTTTCACAATAAAGATGTGGACTACAAGATCCCACCACACGGACCCAAGCAGGTTTATGTTGGTACGTTGCTGCTTACAATCCAGCATCAGAAAGACTCTGAATGTGACAGACACTCAAACTCTCCATGTTTTGCAGATGAGATAGAGTCGCTGCCTCTTGCTAACACGGCAGAGGTGTTTGGTTTACACCCTAATGCTGAGATCGGATACTACACACAGGCTGCTCGAGACATGTGGACTCATCTTATTGAGCTACAACCTCAGACAGGTACCTGATTTATAGTACTTTATGTTACTGAAATAAAGGGATGTCCCGAGCCGGATTTTTTCAAGGATTTTTTTTAACTGATCGGTATTGGCAATCCTAAGCCAGATCCTTTATTTTACGTCAGCTATCGTGCAGGGGTCGTGCAGTTGGTGGCGGTATGCACCTTCAAGTGGATTTGTCAACTTTCATTAAAAGGAAAAAAAGCTTCTCAAATGTGCACGCGTGAGAACTATTCTAGCGCGTCACACGCACATTCGAGCTTCCATGTTTAGCGTATTTGATGCACACTTTTGTAAGGAATCACTCGAAAGTCATTTATAGTCATGTATTTTTATCTGCCATCAGACTATCTGAGATGTACGGAAGAGGATTAGGGCCTAGCAATAATAAAAAAATAAAACCATCTCGAGATTAAAGTTGAGAATAAACTCGTTAAATTACGAGAAAAAAACTCATTAAATTTCTAGAAAAAAGTCGAGATAAAATGTTGAGAATAAAGTCATTAAATTACGAGAAAAAAGTCATTAAATTACGAGAACAAATTCGTTAAATTATGAGAAAAATGTTGTTAAATTTTGAGAAAAAAGTCGAGATAAAATGTTGAGAATAAACTCATTGAATTATGAGAAAAAATTAAAGAATTTGTTCTCGTAATTTAACGAATTTGTTCTCATAATTTAACAAATTTGTTCTGGTAATTTAACGACTTTTTTCTCATATTTTAACGAACTTGTTATCGTAATTTAACGACTTTTTTCTCTTAATTTAATGACTTTATTCACAACATTTTATCTCGACTTTTTTCTCGAAATTTAACGAGTTTTTTCTCGTAATTTAATGAGTTTATTCTCAACATTTCATCTTGACTTTTTTCTCGAAATTTAATGAGTTTTTTCTTGAAATTTAACAACTTTAATCTCGAGATGGTTTTATTTTTTTATTATTGCTTGGCCCTAATCCTCTTCCGTAGAGATGTCATTGCCATAACGCATTGCTATACTTGACTAACAGACTGGCATTCTGACTCCACAAGCTACTTGCTTTCTAACCTTACCACCACCATTTTCTTTTTCTTCTTGTTGCAATTATTCTGCTTATTTTACATATAAAATACAAGAAGTTTATCATCCCATATAAGTTTAGTCCCATATTCCTAATTGTTAGCACATGTTAACATCTACCAATGTTTATTAAAAAAAAAATATTAAAAAAAGGTGCAAACATTCACTGATGCTCCAGAAAGAAACACAATGAATTAAACTTTTGAACAGTAAGAAGATGTGTACATTTTTCTTATTTTGTTGCATTGTGTTTCCTTCTGGAGCACCAGTGAATGTTTTCACATTTTGTAATATTTGATACATATACATACATATATACATTTATTGCTATGCATAGGTGACTCTGGCGGTGGCATTAGTAGAGATGAGTACATCAGCCAAGTGGCACGGGACATTCAGAGCAAACTGCCTGAAGAATTTGACCTGGATGTGATCCGCAAGAAGATGGGGCTGGAGATCTCCCCAACATCTGTAGTACTGCTACAAGAGCTGGAGCGCTTCAACAAACTTACGCTCAGGATGAGACGTTCTCTGGCTGAACTACAGCGAGTGAGTGACATAAAATAAAAGAAGAGAGAAATAAAAGAATAAAATAAAATCTATTACAGCTAACAGTTAATACAACTGTTTATGCTATTCTTTGGTTGTTCATAAAATATGAAAAAAAAGAAAAACGGGAAGGTTTCACACTCACACTTCAGTATGTGTGCTTTCTGTCTAAAGGCCCTGGCTGGTGAGGTGGGAATGAGCAGCGAGTTAGATGAGGTGGCGAGAGCTCTGTTTAATGGGCAGATTCCTGTTATCTGGAGGAAACTGGCACCAGATACTCTAAAATCTCTAGGGAACTGGATGATCCACTTCAAGAGACGACATGAACAGTACAGCTCATGGGTGAGAATCAGATATCACACCATATATAAAGTCTCATGCTTGCCTTTGTTTGATCATAAATACAATATAAAGAGTAAAAGTGTTAAACATTATTACAATTTAAAATAACTTTTTTTATTTTAATATTTTTAAAATTAAATCATTCTAATATGTTGCTGATTTGGTGCTGAATAAAATATTAATTTCATAAAAAAATATCTGTGTAGTATATTTTTGTGTATTTAGTTGAATAACAGAAGTGTTACCTTGTTGTCTGTTAAAAAATTACTTACGGCCTTGCCGATGTGTATTAACAATTTTTGTAAATTTTAAACATATTTTTAGAATTTTAAATATTTTTTATTCATTTTATGTAATGTTTCTTCAAACTTCCTGTATCCTGGTTTAAAATAATTTTTAAATGCCAAATTTTCAGTGTCGACCTTTGAACCTCACTGCGTTCATTATGTCTACTATCTCAGCTCCTGTAAATCAACTTTTAACTAAAGTTATCAAATGTGCTACTAAATAAATAAATACATTTTATCTCGTTGTTTTTCATTTATGTAGGTGAATGAGGGAGAGCCCTGCGTGATGTGGTTGTCAGGCTTGCATATCCCAGAATCGTACCTGACAGCACTGGTCCAGGCCACCTGCAGGAAGAACGGCTGGCCTCTGGATCACTCCACTCTCTACACACAGGTTACACAGTACAGGAGTGAGGATGAGATCAAAGAGAGACCAGGACAGGGTGAGAGCACACAAAACATTGCGCATAAAAAATGAACATGAGGTTATTGAGACTCAAACACATGTTCTTCTTTGTTTTCTGCCAGGATGTTATGTATCAGGACTGTATCTGGAGGGGGCAGACTGGGACATTGAACAGGGCTGTCTGGTGCGCAGCAAACCCAGAGTTTTAGCGTCTCAACTACCCGTTCTCAAAATCATTCCCATTGAAGCACGTCGCCTCAAACTCCAGGCAAGATGCTTTTCTTTTCTTTTCTTTTCTTTTCTTTTCTTTTCTTTTCTTCTATTTAAATCAGGTGTTCAGTTCATCTTAGAATATCTGTCTGGAAAGACTTGTAATCTGTAAGTAAAGTGTATCTTTGGGTTTTTTTTTTTGTAGAACACCCTGAAGACTCCAGTCTACACCACCTCAATGAGGAGGAATGCTATGGGTGTTGGACTGGTGTTTGAGGCTGATCTTTTCACCACCAAGCACATTTCTCACTGGGTACTGCAGGGAGTGTGTCTGTGCCTCAATGCTGACTGATACTCTGACTGATATTAAATGAAGGAAATGAGGATTTCAAAACTTTAATAACTTAAAATATATTAACTTAATAGAATAATAGAATGTTTTGTTTGTGACCAATGATTTTATTAAAATTTTAAAAGACTAAAAGACTGTTTAATTTTGTCAAAGTGTTTTGTGTTTCACCACTGGATGGCAGCACACCAATTATTTCTGCTAGAACCTGTTGCATTCAGTGTTTGAGAAAAGATCTCAAACTTTGTCTACTTGATTTGACATAAAATGTTAAATAACTATCACTTTTTTGTTTACTTAATTGAACTCTTAACAAGTAGAACCCTCCAAAAAAAATTCACAATTTATTGTTATAAAACCTTATAAAACATTACTCTTTCAGCTACTTATAAAACATTACTCTTTTATCTTTTGTTTATTCTGACCCCTTGATGTCATAAGTGTTGCTGGTTTTATCCAAAAATTGCTTTGTTATAAAACCTGCCACAAAAAAAGCTGAAATAGTTCAAGCACTAAAATACTGAAATAAATATAAAGCTAAAAAGAAATATTTAAAAAAAAAACTAATAAAAAAGACAAAAGCACATAAAATTTTAAACCAAACAAACTACAATTAAAATACTATAAAGTAACATTATTAAGCAGAATGCAGAGAATGTTTGTTTGAAACATTCTGATATTTTTTTTTAGTAATTAATTTCTTAATTCCTTCCAAAATGCTTCATCAGTTCCACTGTTCAGTCACTGGGGGGTGCTCTGGCCACATACAGTTTGCCTCACCAAAGTTAGTGCCTAGAAACTGATTTACCTCAAGGTGTATAAATGCAATAGTTCAGTTTAAGATTGATTTTTTTCTTCTTCTTTTTTTAAAAACTTAAGTATCATTTTAATTTTACTGTTATAAAGAATTTGTAATGAAGAATCCTTGGATAATATGCTCCTCTCAAACTCACATAACCAAGTTGAGACTGAGGAACGCTGACAGTCATTGAGATTTAATATTTTTCATTAACTAAAGACAAAATTGAATTATTAAAAATAATAATAATATTAAAATAAAACCCCCAAAACGACGTTTAGTGAAACAAAGTTGTAATTATAACATCAACCAGCAGGGGCTAATTGGGTCATGCTGATCATCCAAACCTTAACCTCACCCTCTTGATTTAGCCTTTTAAAAAATTAAACTGATACTGAGAGCATATACTCTCTTAGCTGCCTTATCTAGCCACACTTTGCTCTATCTAGTGACAACATCAGACAGCATCAGGTGTGGAAACTTTAGACAGGTGAGATTGTTTTTTCAGTGGGATTTAATCAGATTTATCCTCAGGCTGTTTTCTTGCTCCCTGGACCCAGCACTGCATCAGACAAGAGGAACCAGAGCTCACATCTGGGGAGGTGAACAGTCCTGCTGATGTGACGTAGACCAAATGAAATAAGCAGAACTATACAAATTCAGTACATTTCTGACGAGACATTCAGCAAATGACGCTTGCTGATTATGTTTCCGTCAAACTGTCATAGCTGCATTGGCAATGGCAACAATTCAAGGGAGTCTTTTGGGGAGGGTGGGGGATATCAGGTTACAATAAACAACGTTACAATAAAAATGAAATAAAAAGGGTTATATAAATAACATTTGGCAGTCTAATCAAATGCTGAGTCAAGAAAGAGATGTGAAATGTCTTGGCTGATTTCACTTATGATTCATGACTCACACTAGACATGGAAGGTCAGGTTAATGGATACAGTACTTCAGCAAAAGTTCTGTTGCTCATTTTGGCAAATGTTCACAGTATGTAAACTATATACTGCCACAAATGTTGTATGGTAAAGTGCTATGCTAACATGTTAAGATATCAATTCAAGTACTAAGTTTTTGAAGATCTGAGTTTTCTTTTTATGGCTCTTTGGATATAATCTAGTTTCTAAATCTTCAAACAGCAGGCAAAGATACCAGACTTCTAATCTGTTCTTCAACCAAAGTCCCTTTGCCAGTTCAAAATCCCTGTTCCAGCACACTCGCATCTCACGGCTGGTTTGGGACCTAATAGATGACGTAATTGCTGGGAGGTGGGGACCAGTTACTGCCCTGCTTTCCCCGTCATCCATAATAAGTTGCCTGCAGCCATGTTGTGATGTATACTGTATGGAGATGCTAGTGGAATGTTTATGGATCATCCTCATAATTTTTCTCCAGTAGTGTTAATTATTTCCCCACTGTAAACTTTACAATTAGGGATTCACTCAGGTTGTGTAATTCCAACTCTTTTTTGTGTTATTTTAGGCATTGTATTCTCTGCATGGGTGTAGAGTAGACACTTTATTTCTTTTTAGGCATAATCAGTTTTTTATTAAAGCTTTTTGGCAAGCTAGCTACTTTTCAAAAAATTGGGGTCAGTAGTAGAAGTGTCTTATGCTGTCCAAGATTTATTTGATCAAAAATACAGTAAAACAGCAATATTGTGAAATTATATTATAGTTTAAAAATAACTCATTTCTTTGTTCATATATTTTAAAATGTAATTTATTTCTAAAATGGCAAAGCTGAATTTTCAGCATCATTACTCCAGTCTTCAGTGTCACATGATCCTTCAGAAATCATTCTAACACGCTGATTTGGTGCTCAAGAAACATTTCTTATATCATCAATGTTGAAACAGCATTTATATGAAATAGGAATATTTTCAAACACCTCTTTTGGCTCTTTGGTCAATCGAATGCATCCATGTTAAATAAAAGTATACATTTCTTTGTTTAAAAAAGTCATACAGACCCCAAACGTTTTCATAATGTCTTAATTATGCAGTTATGCTGACTAAATTCTGCAAATTCAGTCTGGAATATAATTCCCCTCCTTCCATCGGCTGTTGTACTCTCAATGGGTGCCACAATGGGTGGTGATTATGTTGACTCTGAGAAGCCAGAATGACATAGATCTTACCTACTATGGAGACTCTTTGTCTGGGTGGCTGCTATGGAAACACTGGCAGAGAAAGTGAAGGTTAGGAAATACTGATGACTGAATAAATTAATAATTTTGCAAGGCCAAATCTTACTTTAATGCTGTGAGTTGCTCAACTCAAATTGACCTGTGTCATGTATATCTATACTGGTTATATGGATGAAGATAGTCTATATACACTGATAAAATAGTCTATATACACTGATTAATGATATGATCATTGAAACCCAAGACTTGAGTTTCAAAACAAGCATTATAAATCCTGCCTCTAAGCAAATGATTTTTGTATCTGTATAATCAGCACTCAGACACTCTCCCCTCCAGCTATAAGATGATTGAGGTTTTGCACGGAATTATAAATAAGACAGGTGGATATCTGCTCTTTTTCGACTTGCAATCCTCTGGGTCTGAAGATTGAGATCTGTATGATTTATGCATCTTAAAAGACAGCCACTACTGTGAGTATAAATATCACAATTGGCCCACTGGAGATTGGCAAATTTGATTAGATTGCTGTGAGTGTCCTTTCATCTTCTCATCATTGCTTCTTTTTCTTGGCTTTCAGCTGTGTAAATGGCCTTTCTTTGCCTACTAGGAAGCTGGCTACCTGTATGGCAAGCCTGTTTGATGTCTGGTACAGACCAATGACAAGATCAGGAGAACCAATGTGAGTGAAGCATCGCCATGCCTCTCTCTCTCTCTCAAAAAAAAAGCCGCTTTCTTTGGTGCAGTAGGCTCAGGGCTTGACATTAACACCCGCCAACCCGCCAAATGCGGGTAAATTTCAGCTGTGGTGGGTTAGTGGGTAAGACAGCCACTACCAGCCACTTTGGCGGGTTGAATAAAATTTCAGCCTACAGCCTAATCAAAGGTAGCCAAACTCGTCGTAGCACAAAATTACAATCCGATCACAATTCCTTATCGATTAACTTGCAGTTAGTGAAGGCGGGATAGCGTTGAATGACACACAACAAAAACACTCTCTCTCTGTCGCGCGCGCGATCAGATCTCCTTGCGTCAAATACACGCATGTCAAAATATCCATCGTGTGTAGTAGCCTATCTCGCGTGAATACAGTCGTCAGTAGCCTATGTGTCAGTAGGCCTATATTACATGCATTCAGCAGCCCAATTAAATATCTGTCTGTCATTAATGTTAATTAGCCTAAAAAACAAAGAATTCTATTCTATTCTATTACTATTCTATTTGTAATTTGCTAATTTGCTTCTTTGTTCGTTTTATATAGCCTAACAAAAATAACTTATGGTCATATTACCCACCCCTACATACCAGCTGATGTAGGTAGCCTACCTTGTAGGCCTAGTCTTGATTTTGGTGGTTAGTCTGTATTTGAAAGTTTGAAAGGGTTTTAGCTAATCAAGTAAAATGAGTCAAAATCAAGTAATTTTAGCATGTCAAAGTCAACTTTAATCATATAAAATGTAATTTCCCAACAGCAAAATTGTGGCCAGTGAAAATGTTGAGTGGCTAGTAACTTTGGAAAACCACTAGCCACAGTGTCTGGTGAGCAAAAAAGTTAATGTCAAGCCCCGAGTAGGATAATGTACATTTTGCTGGTTTCATGTCCATTTTTTTTCCTCACAAATGAACGAAATTCTCTCTGCTAATGGTGTAAATTATACACGGCAGTGTTTCAGACAGACGGTAACTCGCCTGGTAAGAATTTTAGTTTCAGGATTAGTAGGCCTACACTGCTCGCGCTGCAATTCACTAAAAAAAAAAAAAAAAAAAAAAAAAAAAGACTCATAAAAGTAATTTGTTCGTGAGTCCGTCTACACAGCCAGCACACTACACTAGTTGCGTTTTATGTTTTTGAGTCATTGAAAAGTAGGCTACCGGTTAAAAGAGTCATTTTTTACACAGCAGCATAGCCTATAGGCCCATTTCGTGCAGCCCCAGACAACTCGATATCGCACATAATATGTTTGTTGCCATTATTTCGTTATTACACATTCTATAATTGCATCATATACAGTACAGCCTACAAACTCACATTCTAGAAAGAAAGATTCCTCAGGACAATGTTTTGTACCAATCCTTCAAAACTTTTTATGTGAGGTGGTACAATCAACTTTACTTCTACTACAACTTCTTAACCTTCTTCGGAGCCCATGGCAAAAACCTAATTCTCTTATTATCTTTCACACAGGTGGTGACCTGTCCCAATGCACCTGACCAAAATAGTGTCCACAATTAGAGACAGTGAAGTGGGCTGTCGTGGAAGGTGAGGAATGAGCACTGTATTTAGCATACACCCACATCCATATAGGCTACTGCATTTATTCCTGTCCTTTACTCATCTTTTCATTTTAAAAACGAGTCTTCATTCGTCTGTTAAACCATGTACTGGTTCATGCACATATATGCACAGTTTTCCTTTTTGTCGCTGCAAAATGCCAATTCTGTTTGGAAATTGCAAGGCTGTTGGTACTATATTTATGAACTGACAAAAACAAAAAACAATGACAAAATTGTAACTATACTGTCACACTTACTTTTCATCAGCTGCCGCCATGAAGATGCAATGAACAGTGTGAGAGACGTGTAACTTTATATATAATGTCTCACAAAGGGTCAATCTTGGGTCTGTACATTGCCGTTCAGCATATATGTTAATGAAATCTCTAATGTCTGTCAAATGTATGCTGATGATGTTCTTTTTCATGCACATGCAAAAATATGCAGCTGACTATATAGTTACATCAGCAAAAATGGTGTTTCAAACCCAATGCCAAGAAAACTGTCTGAATTATTTTTTTTTTCTACAAGGACAAATTGTGAAACCTGCAGTATGTTTTCAAGAGTTTAGATATTTAGTAAACAGCAGACATTTTATGTAAAGTATGTAATGTAAATTATAGGTTATGTAAATATGTGCTTCATGTGGTAATATCAAAATTAACTGATTTTATTCAAGTTATTATAGATAAAACAATTGATAAAAATTAAAAAAATATGTAATTAATATGAATAAGTAATTGGTTGCATGGTTACACTTTTTTAAAATGCAGCAAATTTATAGTAATGTAAATGATTAGTTATTAATTATTTATTTACTGTGTAATAATTATCTATTATGACAAATAGTCACAAAAACATATGACTCATTTTATACCTATAAAACAAAAAGGTAAAAAAAAAAAAAACGATTATGGCATCTTAACTGTGTTTGACCTTTTTAAATAGGGAAAACTTTTTGAAAATTATAGATGCACAGCTTTTTAAAACCTCAGTGTTCTTGTTCCTTTTAATTGTAGAATTTGTGCATATAATTACAGTACAAAAATTTAAATGCTTATACAAGAGATTATTGCATAACACTATTAAAGAAAATGTGCTCTAGCTCAATCAGCCTCTTTATTTCAGATGTGAGGAAAGTGTGAAATGAAATGTATTTGAAACTGTGTTTATACAATGCAGTAACGCATAATTAGAGATATTAGAAGTTCCATATAAATTAAATATGCCAAAGCATCAGATATAGCATTTTAATATAATGTGGCTGAACATCCTGAATAACCTGAAGCAAAAATGTCTGCATGATGATGATGAAAAGCAACATAATCATATAAAGAATGTCAAAACAAAATAACTGTAGGGCTTAAATTATAGTGTAAATTTCAAAAATCAGCACCACAGACAGCCCAGTCAGGATGAGTTGATTTTCAGGACCTTGGACAAGATTCCCAACAAGCAGAAAATTATTTTGCAATGGTTCTTTGTTAATGTTTGTTAGGTAATAAACCATAAGAAGCTCTTTTCCTTATCCAACAACATTTTTATACCATGGTTACATAGTACTATTAAGAAAAGTGGAACTAGATAATTATAATTTAGTTCTGTTTTCATGAGGTTTTCTTTATAAATCAATAATTTCAAACAAATCTATTGTATTAGATTCCAAAACATATAAGTTTATAAGACAGTAATTAAAACTATGTGAAAAGAGTAAACACAACTACATGCCAAGTATACTTAGAATACTTATACTTTATTATACCTATAGGTATATCTCAATCAAAAGAAGCATAGGCTAAATATACTTAGACTTTTCTGTCAGTATAAGTCAAGTATACTAAAGTGTAATGATAAGTATATTTCTAAGAAGTACATATTTCTGAAAAGTACATAAAAAGTAGACTGAAAGTGTACTTTCTTATTTTTCAGTTTTAAAGGAATATACTAAAAGCACACTTGAATAAATAATTTTTTTGTAAGAGTCCCCATTGACGTATATGCAGTGATTGTTTAATGTTTCTGTTTGGCATGAGTGGCTGGTTCTTCATTGGCCTGAGGACACATCCTCTAAAATCTGCCTCACATCACTTTGAAATTTGCCCCGTGGCTGAGTCTTCAGTTTTGATTGACTTTTGAGCTGATTAGTATTGAAGTGCTTCTCCTTCCTTTGTTTCTTTTACCTCCAGCTATCTTCAAGATTAACTACCTGCTGGCAACATATTCAAAGTCACAGCCCAGAGCTCCACTTAAAGTCATAATCTAATCAGATACGAGACCCTGGCCAACCCACAAAAACCTTTTAACGGAGAGAATAACAGTTCACCAGTCATGTTGAAGTGAGGAGAGAAGTCATAGGCTTAGTTATAATGGGACATTTTAAATAATGCCTCTAAAGACATCATTTGGTATGGTTCAGGGCGATGGTTTATAGCCCTTTTAAGAGGGTTTGCAGGAAGGCTGTATAAGGTCTCACAGATCTGTGTGTGGACTGAAAGGTTGAAGCTTTAGAAAGAATAGTTGGAGTTGGCAAGAAAAGCCGAACTGAAGCCAATGAGACGAGAGCCTGAAGAATCTTTACTGCGAGCTGTCTGGCACCAAAAGTGTGGGCCGTTGAAAAGCAAATAAATCTGTTGCACACATTCCCTGTTTGCTGGTAGATTTGTGGCTTGTATCCTCAAACCAAGTACTATTTTTGAAGAGCCGGAGAGAACATGAAACCCCATAAATAAAACTACCATGGATCTAGCCATTCTCTTTTCAGCATCTCATACCATCACAGTGTTTAAAAAGTCACCATGAAATCAAAATGGGCCATTTTTTATTATTATTATTTTTTTTATGGAATATGGCAGTATTTATTATAAATTACTTAGGCCTATCTATGCATATTCATGTGCCCTTGTAATCTTTAATCAAAATAACCCCCCCTCCCTCTTGAAGCGACATCTCTTCTCTGATGATGCGTTTACTGGCACGAGGGCGGGACAACCTGTCACTCACATGAGATCACAGCAGTAGGAAACCACAACAATCAAACGATCCAATCAATTCCCAATGGACAAAAAAAAACTAATAATTTTTTTGTTGTTGTTTGAGAAGCCATTTCACTCAGATATACTTCACAATAGAGAAAAAAAGTTTCATGCCGAATTTAAGTTAATGTTTAGTTTGAAGTTTTAAAATTGCATGCATAAATCCTCTCCCATGGCCTCATGGGGCAATAAAGTGTCCACCGAATGCACACTTCAGAACCTCAGACTTTTCGCCTATACTGTTTTTGCATTTGGACAAGTCCTTCCGAACACAACTATTGTGATCCTCAGTCATTTAGTGCATGATACCAGGTTTTTCTTCTATAACCGTTTTTCCACTCTGGGGATGGTTTCTTGGGATGGATTTTCTCAACACATGCAATTGTCTGTTGAGATTTAATTTCTCATCACCACTGGGATGTAAGACTTGTAGGTCCATATGTCTTTCCTTCTCCTTTCACCTATTATCCAAAGACATCTTTCGGTCCTGTAGTCAGGAGGGATAGCTTTCTTTTCCAAGATGTATTTTGGCATGGAGCTACTTGATGTCTACCAATCTAAGTAAAAAACACTGACATAAAAAAAAATATATATTAGAGAAAAAACACCAGAGGGGGAAACTGAAAGAAATAAAATGGAGGTTCTTTTCAGATTAGTAAAAAAACTGACAGTTTTATGTTGCTAACTTTCAGCAGAGTAAATAAAATTGTGCAGGGGCTTCAATTTGGCACAGTTCCAGCAAAAGATAGGTCTAGTCACTGTCTTTGGCTGTGAATTGTGTGCAACGTGACTGAGATCCTTCAGGGTGATGCAGTTCACTCTTGATTGAGTAGGCTGTTAGAGAAAACCAGGTCATGATACAGATCAATATATTCCACAAGCGTGACATGAACCAGATCGATGACAGATGTGACGATTTATCCAAATGAGGAGGAAATGCTTAAATTCTGGGGAATGTGGAAAAAGGGGGCATGACATATTGGCTCTCAGATCAATGTGAACTGAACTGCACTTGTATAAAAAGAATAAATGGGGCATAAAAAGATAAATTAAGTTAATTGTGCACAACCAAGGGCATTTCATGGTGCCTCTTCAGTATCCGATCAGTCATATAAGCTATTCCTTCCGCATCCCGTATTTTTAATTTATTTTTTAAATAATACAAGCATGAGCAGGTAATTTGGTCAGTGCCCAGATAAAGTTGGATCACCTCCAGCCTCTGCTCAGTGCCATACGCTTGCATCAGGGTAGGTTGGTCTCCCGAGTTCCTCACGTGAAGACGGCACATGTTGCCCATGCAGGATCAATGGAACAAGTGATTCAGAAAAAAGGAAATTGAAATTTATTGATTTTTTTTTGTCATGTCATACTGCGAAAGGTAAATTATTTAACATACTTAACATTCTGGGACTGTAAATACAACAGAGTGATATAAGTCTTTTTAACAATATAAATTCTGACAAATTTTAAATAATAAAATTATGACCCAGTTTCACAGACAAGGTTTAGATTAAGCCGGGATTAGGCCTTAGTTCAGTTAGGACATTTAAATTGATTTTATAAACATGCCTTAGAGAAAAAAAAAAACATTACTGAGACAAAACAATTTGTCATATTTTAAGACATGTCAGTGCAAGTTACTTTCAGTTAAGACAGCTCAAACATGCATTTTAGTCTGAAACTAGGCTTAAGCCTTGTCTGTGAAACCGGGCAAATGAATTATTTAAATAATTATAATCATGGTGTCTTTAAAAACAAACAAACAAACAACAAAAGACGACTATTTTATGCAATTATGCTTTCGTTCTGGTTTTGTTGTGTATTATATTTTTATCATTAGATAAGAGTGTTCTTGCTTTCAACGAGTCCATAAATTATCTTTATTGTGCAACATTTTTATATTTCACTACCATGAGCAATAAATGAAATCACAGTGTGCAATAAATTTTAAGATTACTTTTTTAAGGCTCCCCAGTTGCCTTGAATATGTAAACACAAAACAATATGATAAATTAGTCTGTATTAAGGCTGCTTCTATGTAAATTTTATTCAACCAGATTTGTTTAGATCAGAGACTTTATGATACTTAGGACCCCAAAATATGATGATCCCCTTGCGAATGACTCCTTTCTATAAAAGCAGTTAAGTATCTTCATGTAAAGACCCATTTAGACTGTGAAAAATAAGTATTATAAATATGAGTAAATAACATCTGGAAAATATATGCGTTCTGTTAAGTTGGTGCTGTATTTTTCTACTCACCATTAGGGTACTTTTAGATATATAAATATGAATAGAATCAGAGAACTATGACTGATAAAATATATGTGATCTCATGGTCTTTAGAAAGTAGAAACAATAATAATGTTAAATTTGATAAATTTATTTCACTGTGCATTTTTGTTTTCAGTATCTAAACATCTTTATCCAAGCACAAAAGTTCTGTCTTAAATATAGACCCAAACAAAGCACCTGCCAAAAGCAATCAAATTTCCACTGTAAATTCCGTTTATCCCTCAGAAAGAATGTATAGCTTGTTTTTAAAGCTCCTAGTTAAAAAATCTCTAGCCATTCTAGGGAAGTGCTGTTTATTCAAATGTAAATGTCTCGCACTTATGGTTTGTTGTACTTTAAAATTTACACAAATCTAATAAAAGTTGTTGATTATAATGTGAATGATATTTCAGCCATGTTGAACAAGCAGTTCATCTGGGTCCTGACAGACCCTGTTCTCGATGGAAAATGTTTTTTTTTTTTTCTTTTCTTTTTTTCTCCATGCTGTTGGACACACTGAAGGATTCTGGATGAGTAATTACCAGCACCTGCTGTGTGACCCATCTCACCAGACCGATTGGAGGAAAAGGCAGCACAGGGACAGAAGAGGAGGTGACGAGTAATTAAAGTGGCCCATGGAGGGATCACAGCAGACAGACTGGGTAAATGACAGCTGGGCCTGACGCGTTTACCCACCACTGGGCCCCCTTCTGACGTACAGGTGGCACAGAGGGCAGATAAAAGTGAAAATGAGGAGCTAAATTGAGTTTTCCTTATGGATGTTTCCCCATCCTCCCCTTTTCCTACAAGGGAACTGGAGCTGGTCCTCCAACTGAGCTCTGAAATCAAGCCAAACAGTTCTGACCTGATTGGTTGTGTCTGGAATTGAAGTTACATAAAGTCTCAGAATCTAGCTGAACAGAGTGATGAAATGTTGCTAAATTACATTTACTGTATAAGAAAGCATTGCTTTAATTAATCTTTACAGGCCAGTTATCATTACAGATGAAACCTAAACATAAAGGATTGTAATCATCACCTTTGTGCTTACACCTTCAAGGCCATTTTGTTTGGGGATGAATGTTTTTCAAAGAAGTCTCTTATGCTCTTCAAGGCTGCATTTTTTTAAAAGCAAAAATACAGTAAAAACAATACTATTGTCAAATATTATTGCAATTTAATTTAATGCAATACAATTCATTATATATGACTTTGAAATCTAAGAAGACACAGTAACATAGCAGCTATTTGGGTTTGGTGTGAAATGTAGTTTTGGTGTGAAAAATTGCAATTGTGGAACCAGCCAAGGTTATTGTGGGTGAAGCCTCGAGAGAAGCAGAAATTGAATCATAATGTATCACAGATCAATAATTTAAATACTGTAAGGATTGGGTCAACGGAGTGAGGATCCATCTGCAGCTTTTATTGAATTTAAGTTCACAGACACAATAATAGTAGGGATGAGCCAGTGGCAGAAACAGTGACAGGCAATGACTCAGAGTAGGCAGCAAACAATCAGAGTCCCAAGGAAGGCAGCAAACATACACAATCCAGGAACAGGCAAGGGTCAAGGCAGGCAGCAGAGAATCAGAAACAAGTAACAGTCCAAGGTCAACCACAAGAATACAGAATCCAGGGGAAATGCTCAGAAATGTCAGATGAGGCTAAACAAGACTTTGGGTAGAGGTGTGGGTGCAAGTGTCTTTTATGTGTGAGTGAGTGATAGTATAACGGGTAGCAGGTGCAGGGTGATCAGTCCAAGGTATGGTAGATGGGAAATGTAAAGTCACAAAATGTTTCAAATAAAAGTTTCATATTTTTCACAAAAATATTAAGCAGCACAAATGTTTTCAACATTGATAAAAAGAAATGTTTCTTGAGCATCACAGGAATAAATTACATTTTAAAATATAGTAAAATAGAAAAGAGTTTTTTTAAATTCTAATAATATTTCACGATATTACTGTTTTTACTGTATTTTTGCTCAAATAAATGCAGCTTTGGAGGAAAAAAATGAATTCTAAACGTTTCTTGATAACCCAACATTTATGCAAATACATGTAAAATAATGCAGAGATATAAAATTTCTATGACCAAAAATAAGATCTACGTTCCTTTTAAAGTAATCATTTACTTCAATATCCCATCTAACCTGAGCAGTATGCAATTAAAAAGAGTGGCCTGACCTCTTGAAGCCCTCCCTTTGCTTCTCAGGGGGAGACAGCTGGATCAATCCACAGTTCCAGCTCTAGGAGGAGGTCGCAGGTAATAATAGCACCTAGACAAGCTTGCTATTTATATGCACTGATGTTTTGGTGCGAAGGTGGGCAGACTGGAATTAATCTCCTGATGTGCGTCACCAATTACCTAGGCCTCTAAAAACAGCTCCGAAAATGTGAAAATCCACACGACACCAGCCTTAATGTCATCCTATGGTGCCTATACCTAATAGCAGCTTCCTCTCAGAGGATGAGTCAAAGCTGAAGGTTTGGCCTGAGGGTGTCCATTTCAAAAGACCTAGAACACAAAATTGGGTTCACCACTGATACATTTCAAAGAGCTCAGCTTGCTATTACTATTTTGAACATGATGACAGATACAGACTAAAGCCTCTATTGAAGGAATTCAGATGAATAAACATCATGGACAGTGAGGATGTATTTAAAACTACTATCACTTGCATCACTTATGCGCATCTCTCCAGTTGGGAATTCAAAAAGATCACATGATGCTTTCTGTACTGAGATGTGACTAGAACTGCCTCACAAGTTAAGACACGGCCCACTTCTCCAAGGGCGATGACCCTGCAAGTGGGAGGTTTTAAAACACCTCTCAGTATCCTGGTTGTTTCTCATAAGCATTTCTGAGAAGCGTGATCCTAACAACAGATCTGTGTGTGAACTGTGATGAATATGTGGGGGATGTGAAGTTCACAAAGTTCGAGAATCTATGTGGTCCTTTCTCACAGTTTTCACCACATGCAGATGGTCTGCTTGTCCTCTAAAAGAAATAGGAATTCAAAACTCTGTCATCATTTTCTCTTATCCACATTCTTTCAAGAAACTGCAAAAGTTGAATGAATGAATGAAGTTTTCAAGCTTCAAAAAGGACAAAGAAGCACCATACATACAGGTGCTGGTCATATAATTAGAATATCATCAAAAAGTTTATTTATTTCACTAATTCCATTCAAAAAGTGAAACTTGTATATTATATTCATTCATTACACACAGACTGATATATTTCAAATGTTTATTTCTTTTAATTGTGATGATTATAACTGACAACTAAGGAAAATCCCAAATTCAGTATCTCAGAAAATTAGAATATTACTTAAGACCAATACAAAGAAAGGATTTTTAAAAATCTTGGCCAACTGAAAAGTATGAACATGAAAAGTATGAGCATGTACGTACAGCACTCAATACTTAGTTGGGGCTCCTTTTGCCTGAATTACTGCAGCAATGTGGCGTGGCATGGAGTCGATCAGTCTGTGGCACTGCTCAGGTGTTACGAGAGCCCAGGTTGCTCTGAGAGTGGCCTTCAGCTCTTCTGCATTGTTGAGTCTGGCATATCGCATCTTCCTCTTCACAATACCCCATAGATTTTCTATGGGGTTAAGGTCAGGTGAGTTTGCTGGCCAATTAAGAATAGGGATACCATGGTCCTTAAACCAGGTACTGGTAGCTTTGGCACTGTGTGCAGGTGCCAAGTCCTGTTGGAAAATGAAATCTGCATCTCCATAAAGTTGGTCAGCAGCAGGAAGCATGAAGTGCTCTAAAACTTCCTGGTATACGGCTGCGTTGACCTTGGACCTCAGAAAACACAGTGGACCAACACCAGCAGATGACATGGCACCCCAAACCATCACTGACTGTGGAAACTTTACACTGGACCTCAAGCAACGTGGATTGTGTGCCTCTCCTCTCTTCCTCCAGACTCTGGGGCCCTGATTTCCAAAGGAAATGCAAAATTTACTTTCATCAGAGAACATAACTTTGGACCACTCAGCAGCAGTCCAGTCCTTTTTGTCTTAAGCCCAGGCGAGACGCTTCTGACGCTGTCTGTTGTTCAAGAGTGGCTTGACACAAGGAATGCGACAGCTGAAACCCATGTCTTGCATACGTCTGTGCGTAGTGGATCTTGAAGCACTGACTCCAGCTGCAGTCCACTCTTTGTGAATCTCCCCCACATTTTTGAATGGGTTTTGTTTCACAATTCTCTCCAGTGTGCGGTTATCCCTATTGCTTGTACACTTTTTTCTACCACATGTTTTCCTTCCCTTCGCCTTTCTATTAATGTGCTTGGACACAGAGCTCTGTGAACAGCCAGCCTCTTTTGCAATGACCTTTTGTGTCTTGCCCTCCTTGTGCAAGGTGTCAGTGGTCGTCTTTTGGACAACTGTCAAGTCATTGGTCTTCCCCATGATTGTGTAGCCTACAGAACTAGACTGAGAGACCTTTGCAGGTGTTTTGAGTTAATTAGCTGATTAGAGTGTGGCACCAGGTGTCTTCAATATTGAACCTTTTCACAATATTCTAATTTTCTGAGATACTGAATTTGGGATTTTCCTTAGTTGTCAGTTATAATCATAAAAATTAAAAGAAATAAACATTGGAAATATATCAGTCTGTGTGTAATGAATGAATATAATATACAAGTTTCACTTTTTGAATGGAATTAGTGAAATAAATCAACTTTTTGATGATATTCTAATTATATGACCAGCACCTGTATTCTGTAAATGTGGTTCATATGACTCATATATTAGACATTACATTACATAACATTTAGTTTCATTCAACATTTATAGTGCTACATATTGTGTAGCCTAATAATCCAAATCTTCTGATGCCATTCAATACAGGGTTGCCAGGTTTGCGCAACAAAACCAGCCCAGTTGCTATTCAAAACCCACCCAATCACAGTCAAAACTAGTAATGTTTGGGGGGTAAAACTTAAAGGATTAGTTCACTTTCAAATTAAAATTTCCTGATAATTTACTCACCCCCATGTCATCCAAGATGTTTATGTCTTTCTTTCTTCAGTCAAAAAGAAATTAAGGTTTTTGAGGAAAACATTCCAGGATTTCAATGGAGCCCAAACGGTTGAAAGTCAAAATTACAGTTTACAGCGATCCCAGACAAGAAATAAGGGTCTTATCTAGAGAAACCATCGCTCATTTTTTTATTTTATACATTTTAACCATAAATGCTCATCTTGAACTAGATGAGTTCCAGCAGTGTAGACACTGCTAAGTGTATTACTGCCCTCTACAGGTCAAAGTTTAAACTAAATTGTCATATACAATATGCTAGTGGAAGTATATAACAATTAGTTCAAACTTTAACCTGTGGAGGGCAGTAATACACTTAGTAGTGTATTAATTCTAATAGAGAAGAAGAGAGCTAGTTCAAGATGAGCATTTATTGTTAAAACTTAAATAATTTTTTTTAGAAAATGAGCGATGGTTTCATCATCTGGGATCATGTAGAACGTTTTGAAGTTGCACTGAAACTGTTTGGGGTCCATTGAAGTCCACTATAAGGAGAAAAATCCTGGAATGTTTTCCTCAAAAACCTTGATTTCTTTTCAACTGAATAAAAAAGACATGAACATCTTGGATGACATGGGGGTGAGTGAATTATCAGGAAATTTTAATTTGAAAGTGAACTAATCCTTTAAGTTGGGTTGGGGTTTTGCTTTAACACGCAGACTAAAAAACAACAACCCACAGCTACAGTGTAAAAGTAGCCCAACTGGGTAAACCGCAGACTTGGCAAAACTGATTCAATAGCTTTGTGTGTGGAGCAAATTTCAAGTACTGAAATTTGCTTGCAGAGTACCAGCATAAACCACTAACTAAAATGTGTTGATACTGAATCCAAGAATTTAAATTATAATGGCAACAGGTAAATGCATCCATGCCAATAGATGTCAGTATAGAGTCCCAAACCAATGAGACAAAAACAGGGCATCAGGTATTGGCTATAGCATATATATTTGCTCCTTTAGTAAAACTTCTAAACGAAAACTTGAGTGTAAAAGACGTTTCAATTTAAGCTTTGCCTTCTTGTCATAACCACCACATCCAAAGGCCAAATAAAACAGCCAAGATGGCCGTAAGGTCCGAGACCCTGCCAGCTAGCTTTAATCTAATTCATATGGCCTTTTTCCTCCCTCACCTGTTATTCTGCCAGTCTCCTGGAGATATTTAGGTCATTCAGCTACCATGGGATTTCTGTTTGATGACTCAGAGTAAACTGATGGGATCAAGTGTGTCACGTCACGACTGAAAGACTGTGAAAACTGGAGTGAGGATATTTTTAACATGCTCTTGGGGGAGATGAAATGAGGTTCTTGTTTACTGTTGATTGAAAAAATGTTCTAGATGATTTGATTTGAAAATTTGGTTGGATACTAGAACTGTGATGATGCACATTCCTCAAGCACTCTCTCATGGTACTTAGGGCTGTTTGTCTGAAAGTCAGAACAGAAACAACATGGACAGTTTTCATACAAACTACTAAAACAGTTAGTATATTGAAACAATAGAAGTCTCTTGAACACAATTCATATTTCCACAATTCACTATGTTGACTGTTTCGAGTATAAAACTAAATTTAACCTTTTGTTGTTTGTTTTGCTTTTCTACACAAACAGCAAAATAACTGTGACCATGGCATTTACCATTTTATTTGAAGTCACCCTCATGGAGATTAATGTTCCTTATAAGCTGCAAGGTTTTAGTAAACGTCAAGCATACGCTAAGGCCTGGTTTCACAGACAGGGCTTAGCCTAAACCAGGATTAGGCTTTAGTTCAATAAAGGCATTTAAGTAGCTTTTATAAACATTCACTAGAAAAAAAAAAAAAACATTACTGGTGTGCATCTTGAGACAAAACAACGGCACTGACATTTTAAGATTTGTCAGTGCAAGTTACTTTCAGTTAAAACAGCTCAAACATGCATTCTAGTAGGTTAAGCCTCGTCTGTGAAACCGGGGGTGTTAAAACATACTAAGTAAGTGTCAGGTTATAAACACTCGATAAGAAGGTTAGTCTAATCTGAAGTTTTATTAAATACAGCAGGGTAGATGATTGAGCAGGTGAGTTATAGCAATGTCGACAGTTCATGAAATGATGTCCAGGTCCAGAGTACCACATACCTCAGCCCACGTCTGATTCACAGAAGAGAGATGAGGCGAAAAGTAGGAAGTTCATTTGGGAAGTGTGGGCCATGTCCTTGTTCAAGGCCTGACAAAAAGTGAACCGAGGCGCGGTGGTATATATGTGGTGGTTAATGAGGTGAGCTGACGAGTGACAGGTGTCGGTAATTAGTATCTGGGGATTGAGACCGTTGAGTGGTAGTGAAGGTGAGCCTGTGACAGTAAGAGCTAGATCAAATAGAAAATTGATTCTGAATGTTTAAAGATGTCATGAAATCAAAATGGACAATTACTGTTTTTAATGGAATATTGCAGTATTTATTATAAATGATTAATCTGTGCACATCATTATTGTTGTTTTTTAATTTGTGTTCCCTCGTAATCTTTAATCAAAATAACTTCTCCTCAATCTTGCAGCGACATGTTTTGAAGCATGGCACCTGGTTTGAGCTGGTTTAAGCTGGTCCTTAGCAGGTCATTAGCTGGTTAAGCAACTAGCTCCAGCTCAGAACCAGCTTATAACCAGCATACAGGACCATCTTAAACTAACCAGCATGTTTTTTCAACAGGGAAGATGATCACAACTTCCATATCATGGTGAAAAAATACTGAATATTTTGAACAATACATATGAAATACATATGAGTACATTATGAAATATACAGTGGCAAGAAAAGGTTTGTGAACCCCTTGCAGAATCTGTGAAAATGAGAATTATTTTAATAAAATAAGAGATATCATACAAAATGCATGTTATTTTTTTGTTTAGTACTGTCCTGAGTAAGTTATTTTACATAAAAGATGTTTACATTTAGTTCACAAGACAAAACAATAGCTGAATTTATTAAAATAACCCCATTCGAAAGTATGTGAACCATTGATTCTTAATACTGTGTGTGGTTACCTGGATGATCTATGACTGTTTGTTTGTTTTGTGATGGTTGTTCATGAGTCTCTTGTTTGTCCTGAGCAGTTAAACTGAGCTCTGTTCTTCAGAAAAATCCTCTGTATCCACAGATTTTTCATTTTTCAAGCATTTTTGCATATTTGAACCCTTTCCAGCAGTGACTGAATGATTGATTCCGAAGGGCAGTACTAAATGAAAAACAAAGATATTTAAACAAAATGAGAGAAACTGTGACATCTTCATCCTGTTCAAAAGTTTTCACACCCCGACTCTTAATGCATCGTGTTTCCTTCTGGAGCATCAGTGAATGTTTGAACCTTTTTTAATAGTTGAGTTTGAGCCCCTCAGTTGTCCTCAGTATGAAAACACGGATCTCAAAATCATTCAGTCACTGCTGAAAAGGGTTCAAATATGCAAAAAAAGCTTGAAAACTGAAGAATATGCAGGACCTGAAGGATTTTTCTGAAGAACAGAGCTCAGTTTAACTGCTCAGAATAAACAAGGGACTCATGAACAAGCATCACAAAACATAAAAACAGTCATAGATCATCCAGGTACTGACACACAGTATTGAGAATCAATGGTTCACATACTTTTGAATGGGGCCATTTTAATCAATTCAGCTATTGTTTTGTCTTGTGAACTAAATGCAAACATCTTTTATGTAAAATATCTTACTCAGGACACTACTAAATAAAAAATAACATAACTATAATAACAATAACAATAATAAAATATAGCTGCAAGCAGCAATTACGGGGCCAAGCAAAAAAGGCACAACAAGCCAGCCAACATGGCTCGGAGCATTAGACCAGCTGCAACAGTGAGCAATTAAAGACCTATTATGATCATTTACGGCAAAAGAGTTGGAAAATTATATATACAGTCAATAATAAAGATTTACTGGTTTATCACCAATAGGTGGTGCTGTGACCAAATGAATGTGGTTTGGTCAGAGTGAGGTGACAATGACACTCACTATGGATATGACTCCTGTAAAAATAAGTCAACCAGATCAAAAGTTATAAGCATATGAAAAAAATACAGTAGGTGGCGCTGGTTCGAAACTACTCAGACTCTTTCAGGGCCTTGTGCTGATGACCCATACAGAGTTTCGTAACGATACACTAATGTGTTCATAAAATACAGCATTTTAAAACAAAATTCAAAATGGCCGATGGCCGATGGCCAAAATGGCCGACATGGGAAAATTGGACATCATTCGACTCGGCATGATGCCCCGAATCGAAAAAGACCAACTTTATGATTTTTGGACAAACCTATCTGAAGCTATAAGCAAAAATAATGGCTATTTTGGCTTTTTGGTATCTCCAGACCAGTAGGTGGCGTTATGACGAAACTCAGCATCTAGGCTCTGGTCTTGGTTGGGATGATATGTACAAAGTTTGGTCTGAATATGATAAAGCATTGCAGAGATACAGCCATGAGTCCAAATTGGGTGCTCTACGTTAAATTGATTTGCGTGTTATTAGAGAATGGTTGAGTTTATCAGAAAGCTTTTGATAACTTTTTGCCAGAATGGACTGAAGATGATCTGATTTGATTTTCATGAAAATCAAATGAAGCGTCTAGGACGAGTTTGAAAAAGTAGGTTTTTCGCAAAATTCAACATGGCGGACAAACCATAAGTCGAAACCTAGCATG
This sequence comes from Megalobrama amblycephala, assembly GCF_018812025.1. Lineage (NCBI taxonomy): Eukaryota > Metazoa > Chordata > Actinopteri > Cypriniformes > Xenocyprididae > Megalobrama > Megalobrama amblycephala. The sequence continues at coordinate 9,199,436 of NC_063047.1, forward strand.
TCTGGTATCGTTGGACTCAGCATGGATTCAGGAGTCTAAGGACATGACTTTTGAAAATAAGTCGACCACACCCATAGTGATAAGCATTTGAATATTTGATTTTACCACTAGGTGGCGCTGGTGCAAAACTTCTCAGGCTCGTTCAGGGCATCGTGCTGATGACCCATACCGAGTTTTGTGACGACATGGTAATGCATTCATAAAATAGAGCATTTTAGCACAAAATTCAAAATGGCCGACGGCCAAAATGGCTGATATGGTAATAATGGTTATCATTCGACTCGGCATGGTTCCCTGAATCTGACGTGACCACAATTATGATTTTTGGACAAACCATTCAGAAGTTATTAGCCAAAATAGCCATTTTTCGTATCTCCGGACCAGTAGGTGGCACTGTGCCGAAACACTGCATGTTGCCTCAAGTCATGCTTGTGATGAAATGTACGAAGATTGGTCAGAAAACAATAAATCGTTTTGGAGATATATCCTCAAATGTGATTTTGCGAGGTTTTGGTTGAATTTATTTGTGCCCTATTCGAGAACGGATCGATCTATCATACAGCTATTGAGAACATTTTGCAGACATGGTCTGAAGATGATCTGGTTCAATTTTCATGATAATCAGAGCAATGGCCTAGGAGGAGTTTGAAAAAGTAGGTTTTTCGGAAAAATCAAAATGGCGGGAAGAATTTTGTTTCTAGCCCTTGTGGTTCAAAAGTTATTAGCATAAACAGAAGTGCAACTTTGGACAGCTGGTGACGCTAGAGGGATTGAGTTAGAGACACCAAACTGGCTATGGATATAGGTCAAACTGTCCTCTAACTGTTTGCCAAATTTCATAACTTTTTACCGTACGGTTCTATGGGCTGCCATAGACTCCCAGAGCGGAAGAATAATAATAATAAGAAAACTAATGATTACAATAGGTGCCTAAACTTTTTCTTGCCACTGTAGATAAATCAATGTTGTGTGTATTGTAAAGTAGCTGAAAAATTAAAGCATATGCCTTCAGTACAAAAGGACCTATAGATCATGAGCAAGATTCAGTCAGGTGTGTCCAAACCTTTGACAGATTCTGTACATGTATGCTGACATTGATCTGTCAGTATCTCCACAACAGGACAGAAGGCTGATTCAATTAACCGTACCACCAATCCAATTAACGGGCTACTTGTTATTTGCTGCCCACTCTTATTCTCTCCTCATTCATCCTCCACCTGTCTCATCAGTCTCTTTTTTCCTCTCTTCACCTCCTTACATGTCCATCTGTTTACTTCTTGTTTGTCCTCTTTCCATCACATGACTTTTTATCTGTTCCAGTCCTCCTCTGCCTTACCCTGCCTCATGCTTTTCACTGGCCAATCACATGAGAGCAATCATTATGGACATACCAACAAACAGATCACCCTTCAAATGGTTATTGACGTGCATATCAATCAATTGCGTTTGCTCAATAAGAAAGTCTTTAAGCTGACATGCCAAGATATATTGCATCTGAAAGTCTCCTGCAGTGTATATGCTCTGCCCTTGAAGGTCATGGTAAAAGTCACACTCCATTCTGTTGATGAAATTAGACAAGTAGGCACCATAATCTGATTTAGAAACAGGTCTCTCATTACAACTAAGTTATCTTTGGATTCTACCAATAACAATTCAGCAAACTGTAAACCAGAGACATCTCTGACACAGTGAAAATTAATTTTGCATTATTGCAAAGAAATCTCACCACACATCAACTCACTCAGGCACCAATTTATTCTGCTTGTTTACTGTGTCTCTCTTGTTCTGTGTGTGTTTTGTTGCAACCTGCTGCATTGCATGTATAATGTTAGCTGAAACAAAGGCCTCAATTTGAAAATGGTCTCAATTCCAAAACAGAATCTCATTACTCTGTCCAAACAAACTGCAGGTGTAATCATAACATCCCCACTTGCCTTGCTGGAGGCTGTTTAGCAAGACCAGTTTAGGCTGCAAGTAAAGTCAAGTGGAGTTTTTGCATTAGCATCACCAATCTCGGTTTAAACATATATGCAATGTATTTTTATGAAGTCTAAATTTTTTTTTTTTTTTTTTTCAAATTATGTTTCATTGACAAATAATCATGAAGAATCTAAACAGGAAACAGATGAAGACAAGGATGAGTCATTTTCTTTAGACTGCTATTGTTTTCAAAAATATGTCAAAATAATATATTAAAATATTCAGAAATATATTTTCATTTTAGAAATCAGAAAGGCCAGTACAGACCAGTGTTTCCTAACGTTTTTGAGTGGTAAATAAAATATTTTACCTGCCAATCACTGGCATCATACAAACATTTTATACACCAATCCCTTAATTGTGTTCTTTTTAACTTAATTTATTAATCACTTTAACACACACACGTTCATTTTTGTGAATTGTGGGGACATTCCATAGGCATAATGGTTTTTATACTGTACAAATCATATTATCTATCCCCTTACCCCTACCCCTAAACCAACCATCACAGGAAACTGTGCACACTTTTACTTTCTCACAAAAACTCATTCTGTATGATTTATAAGCCTTTTGAAAAGTGGGGGCATGGGTAATGTCCTCATAAGTCACCTCTTTTTGTAATACCTATGTCATACCCATGTCATTATACACATTTGTGTCCTGATATGTCACAAAAACGCGCACACACACACACACACACACACACACATTTGTTTTTGTGAAATGTGGGGACATTCTATAGGCGTAATGGTTTTTATACTGTACAAACCGTATTTTCTATCCCCCTACACTACCCCTATCCCTAAACCTAACCATCACAGGAAACTGTGCACACTTTTACTTTCTCACAAAAACTCATTCTGTATGATTTATAAGCCTTTTGAAAAGTGGGGACATGGGTAATGTCCTCATAAATCACCCTCTCCTTGTAATACCTATGTCATACCCATGTCATTATACACATTCGTGTCCTGATATTTCACAAAAACATGCCCACACACACACACACACACACAAGCGATAATGTGGGTCAAAAACAACTCACAAAGTTCCACATATTCTGCTGAATTTCATTCACGAAACTTTAACTAGTTTCTTTCCTTAAAGGGAGTTTGAAAAACAACAAAACATTAATTACAAATAGGTATTTTAAGCTATAATGTATTTTCCTGTTTTATGGAACCTGTTTATAAACTCTATTAATTATGCATAGGCCTACTGCATGCAATCTAATTAAAAAATACTTAAAACATACAATTCCCCCAGTACAGTTATTTCGGTAACACTTTACACTAAGGTTCTTTACACTAAGCCATACATTTATTACTGTATTTACTAATCTGCGTCAATAAGTTAATGAAAATCCAGTTGTTCATTGTTTGTTCATGTTAGTTCACAGTGCATTAACTAATGTTAACAAGATTTTAATAATGTATTAGTAAATGTTGAAATTAACATTAACAAAGATGAATAAATACTGTATGAGTGGTTCATTATTAGTTCATGTTAACTAATGTAGTTAACTAATTTTAACTAATGAACCTTATTGTAAAGTGTTACCGTTATTTCTGCACCAATCATGTCAGTTTCAGCATCAGTGGAAGTGAAGTGGTTAGATGCTGCCTTAGAAAAGAAAATTCCTCTCTCACACATTTATGGATGAAATCAGTGGAGGTGATAAATAAGTCAGTACTGCTATAGGGAAGGTGATGAACGTTGCTCTTTTGCGTTTGGTTCCAGCTCTCTATGTGCTAGAGGGAACTATCAGATCACAGCATCATCCCTCTGGATGGATCTATTAGCATGATGTATAGACTACACATGCACAACGCAGGAAACACAACACCTCAAAGCAGAACCCATCCAGAGGTTCAGAATTTAATTTCCTAACATTTGGTCCACAGTGTCGGAATTATAAACCCGTGTGCCATTTCAGAATAAGGCTAACATTAGGTTGAAGTTCATTGCTTTGTAAAACAAACAAACAAACAAACAAACAAACAAACAAACAAACAAACAAACAAACAAAACACAGGCAGTTAAAATATGAGCAGTTCTTGAAACTTTTTGTTTATTCAGATTTATTTTAGTCTGAGGAGCTGATTCATGTCTGAAAATCTATACCATTATATCTATAACATTTCTTATCAAAATAAGAAAAAGTATGTTTAAAATTCTAAACACACAACAGTGACATAGAGCATAACAGTGGAAAATGCACAAGAACCACAGAAGGGGAACTACTATATAATTATAATACTGTTAACATAATGCTAATGATATGTAAAAAAAAAAAAAAAAAAAAAAAAAAGAAAGAAAAAAAGTAGCTTATGCGTTATTTTTCACATATTGTTTTAAATAGATAGATAGATAGATAGATAGATAGATAGATACTGTAACTAAATTGAGACACAACATTATAATGTACAGTCTAAATTTGATTCATTTTGAGATTTGCTAAAAAAGTGTGAGATGATGGAAAAATTAATCTTTCCCAATTTTCTGTATTAGCCAACACTAAGCACTAATAATGGCCTATGGACCTGATATGCCGTGCATCTGTAGTTTCTTGCCTTTTCTGGTTGAAATGATATTTCCAGAGAGTGTGGGGGTGCATACACATAGCTAGCTGCTTTGCTAGGGGAAATGTGCTCATCTGTGCGTGAGGTCGGTCAGGCATGCAGCATTAACCACAACTCGCATGTGAACAGAGCTGATGCATATTTAATAAATTTTGCAAATCAGCTTATAAACACACATTACTATAATGCATTAACATTAACAGATGTTGAAGGAAGACAGAAGTGCTAAATACACCACAACAAACACAACATTCATTGACAGCCTTTTATAGCCAGACTGGCAGTTTTAAATTATCTACAACTGCACTATTTCTTTCATACACTCTAAAAAAGTCTGGGTTGTTTCAACCCAAATTTGGGTCCAATATGAACAAACCCAGCCGTTGTGTTAAATTAAAATACATTTTTAAACCCACGTTTGGGTTTGTCTATATTTGACCCAAATGTAACATTTTTTAGACTGCACATTTGCATGCTTGTTTGTTCACAGTCTCCACAAGACCACAATTGTGATCAAGGTTCACTTCCTGAGAATACATCCTCAACTAATGCTGGGCAAACCTCAAACTTTATTCACATCAGCAACTGGCAGGTGAACATGGAGGACCAGAACATTTCGAATAGCTCTCTGTTTGCCAGTCCCTCCGTGGAAATGCTAACATCCAGCACTGTTCTGGGATTGTGCTGTGTGCTAGGTGTACCAGGTAATCTAGCGGTGCTGGTCATGCTCGCCCAACATTTAAAGGAAGGCAGCTTCACCCCAAAACTGATGCTGAGTCTGGCTGTCTCGGATCTACTGAGTCTGATTTTTTTGCCTGTGTGGATCTATGCCCTTCTGAACGGCTGGGTTTTTGGCAGAGGTCTTTGCAAGTTATTTTCCTATGCAGTGTACTGGAGCCTCTACAGTAGTGTACTTTCTGTCACCTTGTTGAGTGTGCAAAGGTACCTGCAGGTGGTGTATCCACAGCGATGGGCGAAGCTTGGAAGGAAGGGCCAAAATGGGCTGATTTTTGGGATATGGGCATCAAGTGGAGCTTTGGCTTCTTACGCTCTCTATTACCGAAGCGTCGAGCAGAAGAAGGACAGGCTTCTACACTGTTATCAGGATTATAGGAATAATCTAGAAAAAATAATTGTCTTACTTGTTGAGACTCTAGTGATGTTTATTGTGCCTCTCTTCAGCCTGTTGTGCTTCTACCTTCGACTTCAACAACGGATAAGTCGATCAGCTTCCTTCAGCAGCCACAGGCTTACAAAACTGGCCGTCAGAATCGTAGTGGCCTTCTTCATATTCAGCACCCCCTGTATGATTAACAACGTTGTTTCAATGGTAGTGTCATGGGAATCAGATGCCAGCCACAATGTAACCGGAGCTCTTTTCTTTATCAACAGTTGCGTGAACCCTTTTCTTTACGCCTTTTCTGCTCGAGCACTGCGATGCAGAAGTGGACATTCAGATGAGCCACAACAAATTCAGAATGAAACTGAGTAAACAGGAAATCTTTAGACTAAATGTGCATTTCTGATGATGTTCTCTGTGTCTAATATTTGTGTTTGACCTGTGTAAAGGGAAGTGCCTATGAAAGTTTTTACCGTATATGTTTCCACAACTTGAATAGTTTATTTCCCCTTTAGAAAAATATTACAGTTAACAACTAATAACGTAATTCTGAAACAGGACTATGGAAGTCAACCAAGAATATCTTCTGCTATTTGTCTTGGCTTTTTCTTGCAATGTAAATGTTGAAACAAAATAATGTTTTTAGTAAGCTTTCATCTGCTATCCAAAAATTAGGAGAAATGTGGTAATGATGAGGCAGACAGACCACACTTGCTCTACTGACAACAGCTTTTAAAGAGGAATAGCCTAAATTGAACACTGAAGAGACATTAAAGGAACTTTAATCCCTCAACAAAGAAGATAAAGGATGCCAACAAAATCTTTTTTCCTACTGTTTATCATTTATTATTTGAAGCAAATTTTTTTTGACTAAAAGAAAGTCTCTTGACTTTGTGGTTAAAAGTCTATGGTTTGTGATTTTCACCTGTCTCCTCTGTGATTTGTCTTTATCTGTGGGCCCTCAACTCTACCCATGTTTTGAATTAAAATCTGTACAAAAAACACTTACAAATTTAATAATAGGCTACATATATATTTTTATGGTAATTAGAGTTACAGTCAAGGTTCTTAAGATTACAATTAGAATGTTTCCATTAACCACTATAATAATCAGTCTTCTGATTTTTTTATCAGCCTGCTGCGAAAAAGAATACGGGTAAGGGTTAGCTAAACTGAAAGGTTTACACAAATTTGTCTTTTTTTCTAGAAGTGGTTTTGTATGCTGGTTTCAAACACCTAGTTCAAAACTGTCTTACTAGATTTGGTAAAACAATTCTTTTTATAGGTGCCCTAGAATCAAAAATTGAATTTACCTTGGCATAGTTGAATAACAAGAGTTCAGGGAACGCGCAATTTAAAGGGGCCGCAGCCTGAATCGGTGCATAGTTAATGATGCCCTAAAATAGGCAGTTAAAAAAATTAATAAAAAAAAATCTATGGGGTATTTTGAGCTGAAACTTCACAGACTCATTCAGGGGACACCTTAGACTTATATTACATCTTGTAAAAACTGGCACCTTTAACAGATGTTGAAGGAAGACAGAAATGCTAATTACAGTACATCACAACAAACACCATATTCATGCACAGCCTTTTACGGCCAGACTGACAGTTTTTTTTTTTAAAAAGTATGTAAATCCTTTACACCACACTATTTTTTCATATACACTTTCATGCTTGTTCATTTACATTTGCATGCTGGGCAAACCTCAAACTTTATTCATATCAGCAATTGGCAGGTGAATATGGAACATTTCGAATGGCTCTCTGTTTGCCAGCCCCTCAGGGGAAATGCTAACATCCAGCACTGTTCTGGGATTGTGCTGTGTTCTGGGTGTACCAGGTAATCTAGCGGTGCTGGTCATGCTTGCCCAACATTTAAAGGAGGGCAGCTTCACCCCAAAACTGATGCTGAGTCTGGCTGTCTCTGATCTATTGAGTTTGATTTTTCTGCCTGTGTGGATCTATGCCCTTCTGAACGGCTGGGTTTTTGGCAGAGGTATATGTAAGTTATTTTCCTATGTAGTGTACTTGAAGGTTTTTTTGTTTTGTTTGTTTTTTGGTTTTTTTGACTAAATGAAAGTCTCTTGATTTTGTGGTTAACGGTCTCCTTATGGTTTGTGATTTCCCCTGTCTCCTCTGTGATTTGTCTTTACCTGTGGGACCTCAACTCTACATTTTGAATTAAAATCTGTACAACAATGGTAGTTGCGTTGGATCTGGAGAGACAGAAACCTCTCAGACTTCATCAAAAAGATCTTAATTTGTGTTCTGAAGATGAATGAAGGTCTTACGGATGTGGAATGACACGAGGGTGGTGAGTAATAAATGCCAGAATTTTCCTTTTTGGGTGAACTAACCCTATATATTTTTATGGCAATTAGAATAACAGGCAGAGATCTTAAAGGGATAGTTCACCCAAAAATTAAAATTTGATGTTTATCTGTTTACCCCCAGCACATCCAAGATGTAGGTGACTTTGTTTCTTCAGTAGAACACAAATGATGATTTTTAACTCCAACCGCTGCCGTCTGTCAGTCAAATAATGCTTGTAGCAGCCCTTGGCTTCTTGAAGACGAGGCAGAGAGTCTCTAACGGGTGCAATTGTTTTTATTCTTATAGAACCAGCATAAGCACCGTGAAAACTAAAAGTAAACATGCAAATAGCTGGTTAGCAGTATAACACATAAACAATAATTGGCTCAATTAACATGTGAAACTTTTTCCAGTAACAGTCAATGTAGACATTTACATCCTTAAACATTTTCTACACATTAACAACATTAACTAAGAATACACACCTCGCTCCGCTCACCAAGGGTGCAAACTTAGGCTTGCTGCTTCTTGTTTTAGTTGCTAGCTTTATGATCTCTGGGCTAAACAGTACACAAAGTGAACATAAGACAAAGCAACTTAAAATTGAAAAAAATGAATATAACTACTTAAAGTTACATACAGAGAGCAGAGAGAACAGCACCAGGATTACACAAACTGTGTTAACTTACATAGACGAGACGAGAGAAATCTAATGAGTGTGTCTGTTGATCAGCTATACAGATTCCTGGGCTCAAAGCCTCAAACCCTGTCACATGAATGACCTATATGACCGTGAATTAATTACCTATAGCGGTCTCTAGTGGCCACTTACAATGCTAGTGGACGGGAACTTCTACTATAAGAGTAAATAAAACTTGCATAGACAAGTCCAAATTAAACCCTGCGGCTTGTGACGACACATTGATGTCCTAAGACACGAAACGATCGGTTTGTGCGAGAAACCGAACAGTATTTATATTATTTTTTACCTCTAAAACACCACTATGTCCAACTGCGTTCAGCACTCGTTTAGTGCTAGACATCACCGCCGTTGTCAGAGCGCGATCAGACCTCACTGTTGGACAGAGTGGTGTTTTAGAGGTAAAAAATTATATAAATACCGTTCAGTTTCTCGCACAAACCGATTGTTTCCTGTCTTAGGACATCAATGTGTCACGAGCTGCAGGGTTTAATTTGGACTTGTCTATGCAAGTTTTATTTACACTTATAGTAGAAGTTCCCGTCCACTAGCATTATTTGACTGACAGATGGCAGCGGTTGGAGTTAAAAATCATCATTTGTGTTCTACTGAAGAAACAAAGTCACCTACATCTTGGATGCCCTGGGGGTAAGCAGATAAACATCAAATTTTCATTTTTGGGTGAATTAAGACTCCCTTTAAGATTACAATTAGAATGTTTCCATTAACCACTATAATAATCTTTTTTCTTTTTTTTTATCAGCCTGCTGCAAAAGTATAGAAGAATACGGGTAAGCAAGGGTTAGCTTAACTGAAAGGTTTACACAAATTTGTCTTTTCTCTAAAGCCGGGCACATATTTAACGACTAGCTAAAACATTCTAAGACTGAGCTTAGCATACTGTGATTGTTTCCTGTGACTGAAGCAGATTTAAATACTCACACATGGAATTTGAACACCGACTGTAATCGCAGACTGAACGCAACTGGCTCTGACTGGACGCGTTTGAGCGTGATCAATTTGCATCCATTATCGCCCTTACAATCGTTAGGTGTGTGCGCGGCTTAAAAGTGGTTTTGTATGCTGGTTTCGAACACCTAACTAAAATAAAAATTTCTAATTTATTTATCTTAAATTGTGTTGTATTTCTCTTTTCAACACACTGAATAAATAAATCAGCTGAAAAACAGAAAAGTAGGCTATATTTTTCTGCAAAGACATTATCCGTCAGGTTTACGTGCATTTCCTTTAATCCTAAAAATTAATCACAATGCAGTGTTTTATTCAAAATACGACTTTTGTTACAGGTGCTAAAGATGATGCTTTGTTTTATACATTTTTGCAATATTACTTTAAACTTTCTTTAACTAATAAAAGACTATTTATTAGGTGCACTGAAAGGAATAATATTAATATACATCATCTGTGCACGAGGTAGGGCCTTAAAAACATCAGCCAATCGTTTACGCGATCATCGCGTAACATACTACTTTACTGATTTTTTTCTTAAAACATACTAGTATTGTAGCTATTCAGACAGAAATCTAAAAAATTATGTTCTGTATAGCCTACCATAGATTTCTGGAACTGTCTGACATGAATATTAATATGGGGGGTTGCATGTGCTTTAAATGGTATAGCTAGTTTTAATATACAACAGCTATCTGCAGGCTGTATTCTGTTGAAAACCTCATGGCTTCCATATTGACAACACGCCTCGCTATTGGGGTCAACATGTGTTTAATGAACTGCATCTTTTTCTTAGGCAATATAGGCTGCTGGTGGAATTGACTTTTTTGTAAATAAAAAAGGTGTTTGTTAGTACCTTTTCTCCACTTTTAAGCTAGAGAGAGAGAGAGACTAAGTGAGTGAGTGAGAGAGAGAGAGAGAGAGCGAGAGAGAGAGAGAGAGAGAGAGCGAGAGAGAGAGAGCGGCGCGCAAGCACATTCTGGCGTACTGGCAGCTCACACTTCACATTGCTGTACTAACTCAAAGTCTACTGACGAGAGACCATAAACTTCACGTAGTGAAATTCAGCTGGACGTCGTGAGGAACAACATGAGGAACAAACGGAACGTCTGAGAGAGACCCTGAGCAGCAGTTTGAATCAAGAAGAGAGGAGGTGATCGTATCTCCACTCTGCGGATGATTTGTTTTGCATTGTGCATTTCTTTCCTCCATTTCAGATGTGACGAGTGGAATGAGCTGTTTTTACACACTGGTCGTTTCACTACAGCATGGGAACTGCCGTGTCCAAGAAGAAGAATTTAAGGAATGATGCGATTTCTTCTGTTGCCGCAAAAGTTAGGTGAGTCTCTGCAGTAGTAGCACAGGCGCGCGAGGAACGCGTCTCATGGAGGTGGATCATGTGCTGCTGCTCAAAACTAATACATCTCATCACACTTCATATCATAACATAATGTTTTCTTGTTGTTGACATATACAATTGATCGGAAATGGACCACCAGTGACAGCTCCTGGTGCTGTAATCGTTTTGACGACACGTTGTATACATAACTAGCGTACTAGGAACTTTTTGTCAAAATATTCAAGTTTGACTTAAATTACTTTTCAGGACTTTTTTAATGAAAATAATATGTGGTGCTTTTGTCGTGACAACCTTGTTCTAGTTTTGAGAAACAATCGGAAATGTAGTTATTTACTGTTGAGCACATAACATCATGACCATATTTATTGTTATTATATTGTTTTTTTTGTTTTTTGTTATAACTGGTTGTGATGATGATGCTAAAAATATTATTATTATAATCTATTTTCAGAATTCCGCAATTTACAGTAGCCTGGTGATTAAACTCTAAACAAACACTAGGCTACTATTGCATACATTATTATTTTTTACTTCATATTTTATTACTATTATTATTATTATTATTGATGATTTTTTTTATTTATTATGTTTTAAATGTTTCAATACAGTTTTATTTCCATTGTCAGTTTGGTTTTTGTTTGCTTAACAAACAGAGCAAATATAAGGCTGTTGTTCCACCATGACAGAAATACGTCAGTCACTCACTTTGTGACTCTCAATCATCACTGTCGTCATGAAGTCATGCGATTAGGCCTACCTTACTGACACAATGCTGAGACTGTTCTAAATTGATCTGTTTGTCTCTTTTTACATGGCTAGAATATTCATTTATATCATCTGGAGTTTTGTGTGGTAATTGTACCCTTGGACTCGACCAACGTCATTGTGCATCTTTGAAAGGCTTCCTCAGTCACTCATTTATTTTACCCACTCACTATAAATGACCTTTAACAACTGTATTCACTATGATATCAATGCTCTTTTCCCGAATCAGCTGTCACCAAACTTCTGACCGACCCTTGAGACTCCATCTGCATGACAGTGTGATCTTTTGCTGTATTCATCCTCCCTCGTCAGTTCATCTGTTTAGCTGGGTGATGCTTGACAGTTTCAGAATTTTTATATCTCAGCCGTACAGCACTTATTTATGCACTGTATGCCTTGAACAGAGAGACGTACTCTGGATTGGAGGAAAGTGTGGTCATTTTCAGTGAGAGCCTTCCCTCCTTCATGCTGCAATGGATTATTGTTGTTGTGTAAGATGCATTTACAGACTGTTAGGATATACTGTACACTGAACTGCACTACGCAGGCCTTGGGGAGCCTGATGGCTTCTTGACCACAGTATTTCTTGTGAGATGTTCTTCACATTTCCAACCTTATAGTGTACAGTTGGATATCAGAACAAATTCCATGCTTTGGATTATGGTGGAGTAAAATCCAGCATCTGTTCTGCATAAAAGCAAACTTAAACAGATGACATAAGATTGAATCCTAAAGCATATTTATACACATGTGCTGTCATTAGGGATGGATGGATAGATAGACTACTTATTACTTTAAGAACCTGATGTACCATATTTTTCAGCCCTTTTAAAATTCTCCCAAATCCAAAGACATATAGAGAAGGTAAGAACCACGCTGAAATGACAGCCCAATGCCAATTATAGAGTTGTTCAGTGAAGGGCTATAGATCTATAAACCTCCCCATAGTCTCACAGGCTGACATGTAAATGTCTAATTAGAGCTTGAGACCACCTGCAGTCATATGGAGGGAGGCCCAGATTATATGAAAACTCATATGTTTATATTTGTGTGACGATGCTTTGGGTTAGGTTGGGACACATGGTGTTTTCCTGTCTTTTTGCGAGATGTTTTGTAAAGATATTGAGTTAGGAAACCAATAATTTAAAGATTTTTTGACTATTTATCATATATTTTATTTCCTCAAAGTGTCTCTGGCCTTTTTTTTTTTTTTTTTTTTTGTGCTGCTGAGCCACCTTTGTAAATCTATGCATTTGTGAAATGAGTTAAAATGCTTATTTACGGACTGAGAATTTTTTTAGTTGGGTCTAATATAGTTGGTCCTGTCTCGTCCTTCAATATCTGTCTTAGTAGAAAGCCTGCACTACATTGTTTCACCACAATGTGCAGCACAATCTGTTAAGGTCAGACTGATAGAATTAGGGACCTTTTTAAAAGAATCTTCAGTCATTCTTTACTAACGTTTTGGAAGGCTGTACACAGATTTTGAGATTACCCCACAGCCTAAAACAGCACTAAGTTCGGCAAACTTCCCCCACATCTTGATTGTTAGTTACACCATCTGGAATAATGCGCTACATCTTCCTCTTTTTGTGGATAGGAATAATAAAATCCTCCATTCTTCTCCTGTTTTACTGACTGCGCAGACCAAGTTGTGCAACATAGCTTTCAGAATGAGCTTTTTTGCAGCTTACTTCCAATAAATGGCCTTTTTGTACTGCAGGGAGAGTTTTGAGTTCTGAAAGGTCTCGAAAATTTGGAATGGATCAGCTGGGACATTTTGGTCGATTGCCATTTGGAACCACAATGTTTGCTAGTGCGACTAATTTATAGACCTGCTCATTAAGTGTTAATGAATTTCTAATGAGGATATTTTAAAAGCTGAATGCCAGTGGCAGATGTTGAGCATTTTCAGAGACGACTATGACTCAGTGTTTAGTTCACACTGCAAGCTTACATAAATTGTAGCTGTCAATGACAAAAACTCTTAGCTGGCAGTGAGGACAGTGTGAGTTTGGACAGTTTGAACGGTACACTAAGAAATCAAATTGGCAAAGAGAACACAATGTGTAAGTTCTTTATGAGCGAATGAGGAGGAGGACAAGAAAAAATGCAAGAGAAAGGGGTCATGTCACACATGGATGTTCTGGTTAATGCATCTGAGGCACTCAAGAACAAATTGTACTTGCTTTTTACTAAATTAGTGTAGCGGACGAAAGCGGTCTGCTGAAGTTGGAGTCACCCAGGGCAGAAGCACTCATTCCTTGAACTGTGCGTGAACAGACCCATGAAAACAGCAGTGCATGAACAGCTCCAGGGTGTGCTCACTCTACTCTCCTTTACCCATGCTGCCTTCGTGCAGTTATAACCTCATGCTTTCGATCTATATGCCAGTGTGTATTTGTGTCCACATTGGGCAGTTATTGTTTTACATCTGCTTGTATTTTCACATTGTTCATCTGAATCACTAGTCATCCGCCTCTTCTCCTAGAGCGCCACAGGGCTTTCGTCTAGCAGTCCTGGTTAAAGCATTTGCTGTAGTTAATATGGTTAAAACGCTTCTCTCTGCGTTCCCTCATTGCTTCCTCCCCTTCCCCCTTTACTGTCACATGGCTGAAAACATGTGAGATGCTTCCAGATGTAAACACTACTGCATCCTCAGACAAACTGGCATGAGACGACGGCTAGTCTGTGTTCGAAAGAGAGAGGAGAAATATGTTTGAGAGTGATTTGGACCTCTCATACCCTACAGTGATTCTCAATATTTATTATTCATAATTTGATAATCTCCAACTGAGTAGCTTTGCTGTTTTTAATCAGAGATTTTTTATTTAAAAAAGAACAGTAAACAATCCTCACACTAATAAGGTAATTGCTTGTGCCTTAGGCAGAAGGTATTAATGCAGAACAATTGGATTTCAAAAGGCACAAATGAATCCCAGAGAGTGGACAAGCACAGCCAGTTTTGAGGTTCAGTGGTTCTGCAATGAAGGTGTGGGGTGAGGTATCACTTCCCCTGCCTCATCCTTGAATTTTTAACAAAGCATAGATTATAAAACAAGCCAATGGGGCCAGTGTTGGGGACCTCTGAGAGTCAGGGACCTCCAGCTGAGAGGCCCATGGTGGCCTGATACCTGGAAACAAGCCACTGCCAATGTAAAATGCATATAAATGAACAGCTTTTGAATGTGTGCCTGTTGAATGTGTAAATATAACAAAATAAATCAAGAAATGAGGAATGTTATCTTTGCCTGGCCCATCCGTAGCACCATGAGTTCATTTTGAACACCTTATTGCAGATATGATGTTGAATATTGGTCGTAGGGCATCCATTTCGCGGTGTATTGCACACACAGTGTGTTTATTCTCACAAATGTAATTTTATTTCTCATATTTTCAATGCACTTTCTTGTTATTTGGACATTACATATTGACTATTGCCCAACATGGCCGGACCGTAATCCATCTTTGTCTATTACAGACATGTGTTCTCAATTTGTCCTCTCCAACCCTCTTACAGGAATCGACTGACCATAGAGAGTATTTGGACTTTTTCCAGTGCTCCAGTTGACTTAAGTACTTGCATAGTATAAAGATTCCTGATTAGCCCAATAGCTTAGCTAAGGAGTCTCCAAACTCGGTCTTGGAGGGCCACTGTCCTGCAGAGTTTAGTTCCAACCCCAATTAAACTCACCTGAATTATCGATTTAGGCATACTAGAAATTTCCATGCAGGTGTGTTGAGGCAAGTTGGAGCTAAACTCTGCAGGACAGTGGCCCTCCAGTACTGAGTTTGGAGACCCCTGGCTTAGCTTATAGCTTATACACTTTGCATTTGCACGTAACCTACATTTTTTGCAGTACTCTTTAATGTAATCCAAATATTTAAGTTATTAAAAAACTAATGTAATCATGTTCAGTTCGTATTTAGTAAGATGTAAATATAAAAAGATTTAAAGGGATAAAAATTGGCCACATGGCCAGCCCATTTAAGCTTGGATCCTGGCGTACTGCCCTCAGACACCCACTTCACTTATCTATCTCACAGCAATTTTACGGGATTGCTCCCGCTGAGTTCTGCCCTCCAATCTTATTGAAAATTATTTGTGTCCTAACTTCTTTTCCGGGCAGCCCTCTGCACTGTACTTCCTTCTCTGTTGCCAACCATCCCATCCCATTTCTCCTGCTATCTGCCTGCACACACCACTCCTCACTGACTAGGAGCTGAATGTGTTATTTTAAGACTACCATAGAGTACATTTCAAGTTAACCATGTCAGTACAATCATAACACAAACACTGTGGGTTTCGATGAGTCGGCATAGGTCCGTTGCTCTCTTTTAGTTCTAGTCCACCCTTGCCCTCTAATGTTTTTTGATTGGCCCATCACACTTTAAAACACTTAACTTGTACCTACTCCAGGCACTGCGGAGTGAGACAGTGAGAAGAATGATGAGAAAGGGATTGGACGATTGCACTCTGCACCACTCTTCCCATCTGTTAGAAGAGTTTGTTAAGTGAGGAGAGAGAGAGAGAGAGATGCACATGTTGGCTAGTATTTAATTATTCAAAGTGTCGTTGCAGGAAAGCATGGCTACTCCAACAACAGAGCCATCACATTTCCCAGCATCCCTAGAGAGGTGCCGAGACTGCACGATTTGCCCATGGCATGCTGATTATGGGTTTGTGTGCTTGTGGAGGTGCTTATCTGTTCACAGTTCAGTGTGCATTTGTGTAGCATGCACGTTTCTCAAAGTGCAGGGATGGAGGTGGGCTTCAAAGAGTCTATTTATGAATGTTAGAATCGATCTACATATTTAGTAAGCTTGTGCACGAGAAACATTTGTGTGGGAACTAGTCATTATTAGTTCAGCACTTAGAACTAAATTAAAAACAATATAAGTAAAACAGGTTGGTTTTTTATTTGTACATGCTAGTTGGTGTACTCTCCCAGCATATGCGAGTGATAAGGGTGCATTAATAGTGTTCTCGCTGAGCCACACAGGAGGGGAATACTGTCTAAATCTTTCCCATGCTTAAGAGGTGGAGTGATTCATTTGATAATGGAATCTGGCAGCTCTTCGAATGCATTAATGATTTGTATAAATCATCTATGCTGATTGTAAGGGCCATAGGGAGTTCAAATGCATTCATTTTTTTTGTTGTTTTTTAATGGACTTCAGCATTGTGGAAGCCATTTTCAGCGCCACACACACACACACACACACACACACAATGAAAACATTGCATAAAGGTCATCCTGCAGGTTAAATAAGAGGAAGGTATGGCAATGTAGGAGACAGAGTTCTTCGAATCCTGTCTTTTATTGCTAAGAACACATGCCATGGTTCAACTCATAAAGCTTTTTCCCTTTTCCTTCTTTATAACAAACTCATCTTCCTGACCAGAGGTCGTGTTAACCAAATATTTTCTGTCATTGACTGATTTTTTCTGAAGGCCTTCCATTGTTTTGACAGATTACACTGAGAGTGATCTATTCTATTGTAACTGTAATTCCCACCCTTGTTGAGTTAGCGCGAGTTAGCATGAGTTCGGCCTCCAGAACAAAATTAAAACTACCACGAGAAGTCATCTGTCTGAGGCAAATATGCAAAATTTAATGACATTTGCCTCTGCATCAGTCTCCCTTGATTAGTTTGATGGCGAGCATCCAGCTTAACTCGATGCGGACCTGGAGAGATGATTTGAGTTCAGGCAAATACAGAGCGTCGATTGAGTTTAGTTCACTTCATTTTTTACGTTTTGTTCATATTAGAATTGGAATTGTATTTTGTAATATTGTGGTGTTCAGGCACAAAGGTTGTGTTTTAGTGGCCTTCGGTGTCACTGCAGGGGGCAAAAATCAAACATTCATCTGCTTTGTGTGGTGTTAAACTTACATGATGCACACTCTGTTTTCTTTTTTTTTTCAAATAAATAAATGCATAATATAGCCTATATGCTCAGCCTGTAAGTTCAAGATTAAAAATGGAAATATGAATGAAAACAAGAGCTATTAAAAGTCTTTTCAGTAAAGTATAAAAATTAAAATGACTGGTAAAATAGATTATGAAAGAATTTTTACGACCCTCTCCATCAAACTGACGGACAATGAGAAAATCTGATGCAACCTATGCTTTCTGACTTCTGAGCTATTGCTCCCTCCCTTCATAAAGCAAGTCATATTAGGGGCCATGTTTTTGTGAGTGACCTTATACTGGAAGCTGTATGCCTGTACACCTCATTGCCCAGAGAAGCTATGGGATGTGGAGTTTTTCAGCATTTTTCTGAAAGCATCTGCAGGTGTGGTGGCCTAGTTTAAATTGGCAGCATATCTTATGACATTATCTGCTAATGTTTTTCCATTTTCACTCGTGAGATTTTTGGATGCCGGAAATATACTGAGTTAGACCTGTAGTCTTATGCTTTGTGTTGAGTTTGTATTGAGTTTCGACTGCACATCTCACACAGTGATATGGTCAGAGGCGAATTATAAAGCAGACATTATATTTAAATGGGAAGCCATTAATCACTCAAGCACATTAGTGGCCAAAAGGAGAATCTAAAATTGCTTGATAAAGTTAGTAGTCTGTAAATGTCTCTGTGTAATGCTATAGAACATGTCCATGGAAATGGATATGAAATATGGAAGCTGTTTTTAATGAAAAACGATCTGCTTGTTAAGTCATGGAGTATCGAATACGGTTTCCGGGTCCAAACTTATCCATTTCAAGTGAGAATACTGTCTCAACAGGCACTGTTCATTCACATTCTCTGGGCTCACGTGTCCCAGACACTAGTATTTTAACATTCTGAAACTATGAATCTCTGGCTAACTGAGATTTTGGTATGGAATTAAAGGTTAGGATCATGTTTTTTTTTTTTTTGGTAGTACTGCAGCACACCGTTACTGTATATTAGCTCCATTTTTGTTTGATTTTGGGATCTGAATTTGGACCTGAAAACAGTGACACGTGACATTAGATTTAACAACCGGATTATGAATAACTGCCGAGACCTGAAAGCAACAGTATGCGAAAGTACGTCAAGACTGAGAGTTTTATCTCCATGCTTTGATTTGGTCTTCTGTTTGTCTCTCTGCAGAGCAGCTCGAGCATTTGGAGAGTATCTTTCTCACACACACCCTGAGAACCGCAACGGAGCAGGTTAGGTTCATTCCACCTCATGCCCTACTTTCATTTGTCCTCACATCTTTTGCCCCCTCCTATTCACCTCTTTCGCAGTTTGTGAAGTACCTGAGTGTATTAATACTTGCATTAGGCAAAGCATCATCCTTTCGGTTTAACATTAATTCCACATCTGACCACTCAACCTGTCATCTTTCTAATGGTTCATTACAGAAGAGCTTTATTGGCACCTGTTGCTTTGCCAAGGCAAGATGAAAAATCTCTGTTTTTCTTAGTTTCTTTGTCTTTCACTCCAGATCATTTGCTGTCTGACACCTTCATTGGTCAAGACACAGACTCCCCTGACATCAGCCGACTGAACAACAATAACAGCCTCCAGCCATATTCCCAAAACACTCTCATAGTCAAGCCCAGTCAAGAAGAGGTTCAGCCAGGCTTCCAGTCTGCACCCCTTCATACCAGTTCCAAGCGTCGTCTCTCCATAGAACGCAGCCTTTCTTCTGAGGACCAGCAGCATCAAAAGCGTGTGGAGAGCTCTTTGAAGCCAGCACGTGTGTACACCATTACCAGGGAGCGAGATATGCTCGGGGGCCAGGGAAGCGAGGAGAGCCTGGAGCTAGAAGTGCTGAAGAGGACCACAGACCCGCCTAAAACCAATGCTCCCTCCAATTTACATGGCAGCCATCATCGTGGAAGCCACCATCGTGGAAACAACGGCCCCACCCACCAGCATCACTATGGCCATGCACCTCTGACCCAACCTTTGCAGAGCTCAGGGAGTGCCCATAACATCCGGGACTGGGGGTCGAGAAGGAGCAGGTCTAGAGAGGACTGCACGCCGGATTGTGTTGCCTGTATTCGGCCACACTGCCAGAGCCAGCGCTCTCTGGACCTTGAGACGTCACCTCACGGTGGTGGCAAACAGCACAAGAAGCTGGAGAGAATGTACAGTGAGGACCGTGTGTCCACTGAAGATCGAGGTAAGAAGATCACGATCACCGAGTAACTGTTTATTGGTTTATTGACTTTGAGATTTACACAATACCTGCTGCCTTTGCTCTTTTTGCTTGCAGAGGATCACACGAACAGTTGGTTCCCTAAAGAGAACATGTTCAGCTTTCAGACTGCGACCACCACCATGCAAGCGTGAGTATACATGGAATTTATTTCATTTCATCAAACCTCTTCCTTCATCCTTTGGCTTCCTCTGGAGTAGGGTTGGTCTCTGGAGTAGGGTTGGTCTCTGAAGCAGACAAGTACTGTAATTTAAGCTATCCTGACTCATGCATGGGGGAGGACAGGAGGTCTCTTTCTCCTTCCCTTCCTTTTTTGTTCTTTTTCTTTTTCTTTCTATTTTTCTTTCCCTTACTCTTTACCTTCTTCGCTCTCTTCCTGTTTCTATTCCTTTTTCATCCCCTTCTTCTTTTACATTCTCATTCTCTCTTTATCCTTCTTTTTTCATTTCAGTTTCCTTTCTACTGTACTTTCTCTTTACCTTATTCATTCTCTTCCTGATCAAGTTCCCTTTATTCTTTTCCCTTTTTCTTTCACTTCCACTCTCTTCCTTTTGTTTCTGCCTCTTTCTTTTCATCTTTCATTTTTCTTTCCATTTGTTTCCTCTTTTCTTTGCATTCTTTGTTCTCTTCTTTTTTCTTCTTTTTTCTCTTCATTTTTCTCTTTCTCTTCCTCTTTTTTCTTTTTCTTTTCCATCCTGTTTCCCAACCTCTTACACGTTCTCTCTTCTTTGTTCTTTCTCTTCCTCTGTCCATTTTTTCTGTTCTTTCCATTCCTGTTTCCCCTCTCCTTTCTCTTTGCCTTTTTTATTCTCTTCCTCTTCCTTTTCCTCTTCCTCTTCCTCTTTCTCTTTCAT
The DNA here is from genome assembly GCF_018812025.1 of Megalobrama amblycephala. Taxonomy (NCBI): domain Eukaryota; kingdom Metazoa; phylum Chordata; class Actinopteri; order Cypriniformes; family Xenocyprididae; genus Megalobrama; species Megalobrama amblycephala. The sequence continues at coordinate 9,220,244 of NC_063047.1, forward strand.
TTATTCTTCAACTTTTCAGTAGAGTGAATTCAGGCTTCATTATTCTCTGTGCACAGACGCCTTCGCTCAACATGACTGCTTAATTATCACCTGTCGGGCAGAAGTCTTAATCACAGAGCCCACTGGCTGAGCCCCCCCACTGGGGTGCAGTCCACCTCCCTCCAGCCGACATGCATGTTGTCTCCCCCTCAACCTTACTATGCCCTCCCACCTCATCATGCCATCCTCCACTCTAATCCCACTTCCTGTCTAAGAATATTTAGCTCTTTGCAACTACTTAATTCATGTTCTCCTGACTTATTCATTCCATCCTTTTGCTGGTTTCTAATTGACACTTTCACTTTAGAACTTTTTCAGTTTGTGTGAAATGTCAGTGTTTTTTCCCCCTGTCCTTTGTGGTTCGCTGTAGAGCTGTCATTTTGTAATTGACTGGTAAAGCACTTGGTGATTCCTTCATAAGACCTGACCCAGAGTTAATATTTGAAAGACACATCTATCATCCTGTGTACCTTTCCTCTTTACTTTTCATGTGTTATCTTGTGATGGTTAAAGCACTGTTCTCTCTTCTTTTTATCTTTTTTTATGCATCTTTCCTTGGCTCTAAAGAATATCGTGAGTATTCATTTCTCATTAGCACTTTGTTTAAAAAAAGTCAACAATCCACTCCATCCCCACCCTCTGCTCCTCTGTGCTGCTGCCTCTTCTGTCCTGTGTTAACTCTCACTCCACCAGCATTGGACAGAGTGTTTGAAGTTATGGAGAATCTCTGTCTCACACAGCACACATACTGCTCTTGATATACCAATACCAATAGCGAGTCATCCAGGTCGGTATCACTAATCACATTTCAGCTGCTGTGTAAGAGAAAGACTTTGTTTGTTGTACTACTATGGTGACCTGACCTTTAACCTTTTTAACCACTTTTTTGCCCAGGTTTTAACTACAAATTGGGTACCGAAGCTTTGTTCCAAAACCTAGTCACGGTACTTCCTTGAAAATAAATTTCAGCACAGCACTACAACAATCATAATGAAATTCCCCTTCACAATAGATAATGCTTTAGAATGAACTCTATTAGAGAGCAACATATGGCAACATATATTGAGCAACATATAATTTTTCTGTTCAATAAAATACCTTACTCACCTATTGAGTAATAAAACACCATCTCCACATCACTTTTACAATATTTTCAAATCCCTCAGTTCTCGCCAATTTCCGAAAAGCCAAGTCAATGTTGATTCTTGTTTTATTACGAGCTCTGTCATGTTCTCTTTTTGCCAGCAGACTCTCTTCTGTTTGGGAATTTTCAAAATGGGGGATTCCACAAAGATTGAAGATTTAGTGTGCTCTATGTCAATCTTTCTAACTTGTTGTGAAAGCTAACCTATGCCACTTCCACACCATACCCACTTCAAAGTAGGTGGAGCAACTTTTCTCTATTTATGGTTATGAGGAGACACGCACGGGCGAGTGACGAATGTACGTAATTTACAGCGAAAACCATCCAGCTAGGTCTAAAATATAAACACCTATAATAGGCTTACCATAGTGAATCAGGGTAAGACAAAAAAAAGTTATGGAAAAAGGATTGACTCATTTAAATTGTTGATTTTGAACAAAAAAAAAAAAAAGTTACATAGTGTACTGTCTAATACTGTAATATTTAAAAACACTTAGAACATACAAATAAAATACAATTTCAATTAATTATCAAAATTTCTATCATCTCTATCTGCAATACTGCCTTAAATTGTATCTAAAAACAAGGTATCTTTGAGAGCGACATAATGTTCCTACCTTTAGGAAGAGCTTTTGTGTCGGGAGCCTGCCTATGTTGTCTTAAAATAAGACCTAGATTGACAGTTGACTAGATTTTGGAACAAAGCTTGCATTTTGACCATAATGCATGGTATATTTTAGCAATTTTGTCAATTTTTAGCAGTTTTGGTGGACTGTCCCTGTTAGGAGCAATATGGTGATTGCTGCCATCACTGTTGAATATTGCACACAAAATATATAAATATAGCCTGAGTATACCCCAGAAAAGTCACTCATTTCAAGATTTGTACGCAGTGTTCCAAGACCGTCGCCAATCTGTCAAGACTCTGAAGGATTTCAGGATGCAGTCACATGGACACATCCACATGCAATTAAATGCACACACACACTGTCAGAAAGTAGCTTCTGGGCTGCCATTAACCTCATCTGCTGAGGACAGGAGTTTGATTTAACATAAACTGTCAATGATGATGGCTATATCTTCTGTCACCCTGTCAAAAACAATAGAAGCATGCTAGATATGATAACCACTCCCACAAAGATGTTACAGTTTTCTGTGAATATATCCTCTGTGCTGGTTGGTGACTGAGTGTCTGTTACACTTGACTTTGCTGTGGTTGTAGTGTGGTTGTAGTAGTTTGTGTACGTGCGTGAAGTCGTGTCCCGTTGACTTGTGGGTGGTGATCAGCACCTGTTGTGGTTTGAACCTTCCTGTGGCCACACTAGACTTTTCCCTTTGCACTGATTCCTGTACACACACCTACATCCACAACCTATAACAATGTGACCGGTCCCAGCAGGGCGTTCCGTGGAATTGCAGAGAGAAAGAGGAGGAAAAGAGAGCAAGAGGCCACCGCACTGATGGAGAGGTACTGTTTACAGCCCCTAATGTCCTGTGTCACAGCCCTTCCCAAAACACACCCACACACATGTAGAGTGAGACAGTGGAGAGATAGTGTTTTGCGTTGTTCTGTGTTACTTTAGTATTATGGTTTGTGGATCGCATCAGATCTTTAAAGTCCACACTCCAATCCTGCACACTACACATTAAGAACTGTTTCCTTCATGGCACACTTCCCTGTGGAGTTGTGATGCTAGACTTATCAAGCAGCAAGCCAGCAGCAGTTTATTGATCCAAACCCAGGAATTTCTGCAGAAGCCTGTTTCCATGTTAGAGTAAAAAATAAAACCAGTTATTGTGAGAATGTTTAAAACCATCTTACAAACCTTTATGGATTTTTACATTTTCATTAGGACATTTTTTTATGTTTATTAAGCCATCTGATGGTCCTCACAATATATGTGATTTCAGGTTTACTGCCCTTGAATGAAAGCAAAACCTGACACACACACAAAGCACCGGAGTGTTTGTTTGTGTGTCTGTCTGTGTTTGGCTGCTTGGATCAATAGGTCAATCAAATAACTGAAGGTGCTGTACTTGGAGCGTGTTAATCGATACAGCTGACAACTGAACACTTTCTGAGTTTCACTTATCAATCTAGTGTCACGTAGCACACTAATGCCATGTGCACCATGAATAACTCAACAGCAAATCTCATTCCACCTGGACAAATTGGCTTACATATTTAAAAACGCTTGTTCACCAATAAAATCTAATTGGCCTGCTGGCAGATCATCAAAAAGAGTCTTCTAGCGTGATGCAGAATTGCAAGAGAGAACTAATGTGCAGTGCACTGAAGCTAACTTGAAAGGCAGATTCTTCCCAGAAAAGGTATAACAGAGTTCAGCTCCCCGTTTATTCTACAGAACAACAACGAAAAAAGAGCAGTCTGAATGTAGCTTTTAGTGTTCTCCAGAGATCCCATGACGCTGCTCAACAACATTACTGTAGATGCCTGTCCCTGTCCTCTGACTGTGGGAGGGTTGCAGATAATTGGTTGCATCCATTAGGATTACAAAACAACTGCACATGAAAGGTTTAGTTCACTCAAAAATGAATTTTCTGCCATCATTTACTCTTTTATGTCTTTCAAAACCCTTATGAGTGTTTTTCTTCCGTCAAACTCAAAATAAACAGTTTTATAATAATAGCTTGGTCCTTTGTTTGCATGCAATCACAATAAATGGTGACAAAATCAATTCATGCATTCATGTCCGTATGATTTGTGTACTGTATTGCAAGTATTACTAATACAATAGCTTTGTGTGATGAACAGACAAAAATTTAGGCTGATTAGTTACCAACTAATATTATTACTCTTCAGTGTAACTGAATAACTGTGTCAGTGAGATGACCTCACAGTTGAACAGGACCAGTTCAATTAGTGAACACATGGTTTTTCAACTGCGTCTGCCGATTCAGTTTAACTATTTATTCACATCAAAGATAGGTAGGGCGTGCCTTTTTACCATTTTGTAGCTTGACAGCCCCCAGTCCTCATTTTTTAAGTAAGTGGCCAAAAGCACTTTCTACTGTATGTTCCATGGAAGAAATAAAGTCATATGGGTTTGGAACAACATGAGGGTGAGTAAATAATGACAGAATTTTCATTTTTGAGTGAGCTATCCCTTGAAGCTTATAGTGTTTTTAATTGTGCAGAGTTTCTTTATTTGATAAAAAAGTGGAACATGCACTAAATCTTCTGGTACAGTAAACTTAGAGCTGTTTCTGTTGTACTCATTTGAATGGCTGTGCTTTTTAATAAATGTGTGATGTTATATTCTTTGCATAAAAAGCAGTGGAAAAAAGTATATGAGGATCAACATGAGGTCACACTCGGACGATCTGGCTGATCTTTCTATTTTCAGCAGGCTCACAAATGAGGATTAAGATCATTAATGTGTCTAATTAAAAATGGTCTGCTGAAAAGACATAGTTCTCTTGATATGCGCTTCTATTTTTAAAACTTGATGAAGATCTGCGCTCTTTCCTTGTCAGCCGGCACATTGACTTTGACAGCAGTTTAGAAGGTTGTCAGCAAGACGGACATAAGGAGAAAAGCAGTTCTGACAACTATACAGATGCATTGTCACCGTGCTCTTTGTAGCCATCTCAAATATAACAGTGATATTAAAAAAGCCCTTTTCTCTTTTGTAAAATGTTCACGTTGGTGGATTTGATTAGAGGCTCGTAGAGGCACAGTTACATGTTGTAAAAAAAGTCCTCTGCTATGCATCACTGTACTGCAGGAATATTAGTTTTCCCGCAGTATATTTTACTGGTTTAGGCGGCAGTGCTTTTTTCTAATATTGTGGTGTTGTGCATGTGCATCATGCCTGCTGAAACAAAATGCTTACTGTAAGATAAGAACTGCACGTTATGTGTGGGAATTATGAAATCGTGGCCATCGGTTTTTATCCTGTTTTTTGTACAAGCCAAATTGCCTCATAATTTCATCCCTGGCTCAGCTCTCCTCTATTTTAAAGGCTCCACATTGAATGTGTGAACTGCTCTATTATTTGTTGGCAAATGAGGAAAGACCACCTACCTCTCCACAGCACACTCTACAATACTACACTACGGTGTAACCATGGTGACATGATGCATGGAGAACAAGTGTAGAGTGCTAACGAGAGGAGGGAGGCTGTCGGTTGAAGGAGTGGGTCAGCTGAACTTGCTTTCTTTCTCTGATAAGGCTGTTTGTGGTAGTCAGTTTTCTGTGAACAATTTTATGGTATTTCTGGTTTGAAAGTAATGAGAACATGACGAAAAGTAAAAAAAAAAACATTTTTTTGCACTTTCTATGAAGTTATTCATATTTTTAGCAAGGTTTACTGCACTAACACCTACCCACAGATGAATTTAAAGGGTTAGTTGACCCAAAGATGAAGTTTCAGTCATTAAGTAGGCTACTGACTCTCATGTCCTTCCAAACCTGTAAAGGCTTTGTTCATCTTCGGAACACAAAGATATTTTTTGATGAAATCCGACAACGTTTCTGGGCCTTGAAAATTGCAGTGACATTGCTGCCTATGTGTGGTTCTTAATTTGTCTTAATTTGTGTTCCGAAAATGGAAGGTCTTACGGGTTTGAAATGACATGAGGCTGAGTACTTATTGACAGAAATTTCATTTTTGGGTTGCGTCCGAAATCACGTACTGTACAGTAGGTACTACATTTGGTTTGAAACTTACTTTTGTGACTCTGTTCTATATAGTATGAATGTGTGTAGTATGAATGAAATTCAGGCATACTGCATCCACCATGTTGTCACTGTCACGTGATCTACTCCATCAGTAGCGTCGCTTCACTGCCATTCACAAATCCTTTACCGTGGCATCATGGGATAGTAAAATGTTCATGGAATGCGCACTTCAGAATCTCGCCGAAAGTAGTAGGTCATCCAGGTGCTTTTCACCTACAATTTTATGAATACTATGAATTCGGACATGCTACTCGGCTCACATACTTTTTTTCGCCTACTATATAGGAAGTAGGCATATTCAGAATGTTGGATAAGTCATTTATGTTTCAAGGGCCAATAAAGTGTTTATACTAACATCTTTTTGCGTGGATGTAACATCACACAAAATCAAATGTTTTTGGTTACCAGTGCTGTTGTAGAAATACCTTGTATGTAATCTCACAAAATGGCAGCCTCCATGAGGCACCGACCTGTCTTATGTAGAATAAAACAGCTTTTTCTTGGCCAGTGATTTTACTAAAGTAATTTCTCCTGATTCATTTTCTGTTTATTTTCATAATTGTAAACCTATTCAAAAGAACAATTTATATAAGGAGTTCTAAAACACTTTAGTGGAAAAAAATGCTCATAGCACGTTTAAGTTTGAACATTTCAGTTTTTTATTGTTCATTTAAAGTCGGTATGAAACTGAAGTTGCGATTTTCCCTATGGTGACGTATATCTGAGTGAAGCACTTCTCGATTGAGAAAAGATGTTGGACAGGACTTGATTTCGTCCATCGAGAATTGATTGGTTCATTGGATTGGTTTGCTAATTATTCTGATCTCATGTGAGGGACAGTTTGATGAAAGGAAGGAATTTTTGTCCTGCCCTTGCGCCAGTGCACAGCTCATCAGAGTCAGAGAAGAGACGTCATTGCAAAGGGGAGGGAAAGTAAAAAAATTCAATATAAAATGGACATGTTCTTCAGAGGTTTCATTTGTGCATTGTGCAAGATTTGTACATTGCGCAATTCATCGCACACACACTCTCTTTGTGTCCTATATGGCACTAAACGCGTTGCTCAGTAAGACTTTCTCCTTACAAACAAGCGGGAGAGGTAATGTTAGTGCGGCCAACCTCTTAGACATGAACGACAGAATACTTGTTGATGGGACCTGTCATCTTATTGGTTGTTTATGTGCTTGTGTTTCTGTGTATTTGCATATTACCTTTTATTTGTTATTTTGATTAAAAAGGGCATATGACTTAAAAAAAAAGATATGCATAATTCCGTAAAATATAAGAAAAATCCATTTACATTTCATTGTGACTTTAAGCTAATAGCTCAAACTGTGTGCTAAAATATCTGAAAATACAGACACACAGATGAGGAAATGTGTTTCCGAAGCCTGAAGCAGTGTCAAACCGGGACAAAATGTTTATTTTTGCCTATTTTTTGCAGAGGAACTGTGAGGACTGGATACTTGTTAGGAGTACTCTGAGCTTGTTGTATAACTTCAAACACTCATCCCTGTCCATAATCTGCCATGCTAATGCTACCATGTATAAATGGATAGTTTGAAAGCGTTTAACATTTTCCATTTTTGTCTCCTCTTCCTCCATTTCCCATTCTTCTTGTGTTTTTTTTCCCCCTCATCTTATACCTCTTTCCAATCCACTGTGCTTCTGCAAATCCTTTCTATCCCAGAAACTTCCGGAAACATCTGAGGATGGTGGGCAGCAGGAGGGTGAAGGCCCAGAGTGAGTTGTTTGTAGATGTCTGTGTATGTGTGTATGTGTGAGTGATTGAATGAGTTTGTTAATGATGTGTTGTATGGTTGTGTGTATGTTGTCAGTATGTTTGTCTGATTTCATCTGTATATTTGTGCAATTTTTGAATGCAAATATGTGAACATGCCATTGCTTGACAATAATTCATGGTGTGAGATGAATTATTTTCAGGGGTTACAGATGCTTCAAGCATCTGGTAAAAAGGATGAAAACTATGCTCTTGTCTGATGTTCAACTAGCAATGTGGCAATTTTCTGAACACCTCGCCTCTCTCATCAATAAACGCTACAGTATACAGAGTGAAATTGATTCTCATGTTTAGAGTTTGTCAGCCTAAAGCGGAGAAAACGTGTCACATCCCAACCTCAGACAAGAGCCCAGTGTGTGTGTGTTGAAGAGCAGTGTGTGTGATGCTTCCCTCCTCCGCTTCGTTATTAGCATTTGCTGATCGCAAAGCGAAGAGTTTCAGCCGCTCCTGGAGTGACCCCACACCCGTCAAGCCTGACTCTCTCCATGACTCCAGAGACAGTGAGTCCACACACACAAAGCCATTTTGTCTATTTTTCTGATTTCAATACATGTACATGATTGGTCACCCACACAAAACATTCATACACGAATCGTAGGATGCCTGTCAAGATCATGTCCCAGTCTTATTTAAACATAAATTTACTTATAACATTTACAAACAGTTTTTCCTGTTTGAGATTTTTGTCTTTGCTAATTGTAGTGAATAGGAGTTGGACTGACTTGCCTTAAAAGGAACTTTGATTAAAGGAAGTACAGCAGCTACTATCATGATTATATTTTTAAATACACTAACGTTCAAAAGTTTGGGGTCGGTAAAGATTTTTAAAATGTTTTTCACTGTCTCTTATGCTTATGCTCACCAATACGATGCTACATTTATTTAATCAAAAATACAGTAAAAACAGTAATATTGTTTGTTGTAAAATTATCTTTTAAAATAACTGTTTTCTATTTGAATACATTTTAAAATGTAATTTATTCCTGTGATGGCAAAGCTGAATTTTCAGCATCATTACTCCAGTCTTCAGTGTCACAGGATCCTTCAGAAATCATTTTAATATGCTGATTTGAAACAATTCTTATTATCATCAATGTTGAAAACAGTTGTGCTGCTTAATATTTCTTTGATGAATAGAAAGTTCAAAAGAACAGCATTTATATAAAATAGAAATCTTTTGTAACAGTATAAATGTCTTTACTGTCAAAAATCGTACTAACCCCAAACTTTTGTATCGTATTTTATTTATTACTTTTACAGCAATGACAATTCGATTTTTTTTTGTATTATGAGAATGTAATTTGGAGTAGCAGCATTTAATGTCTTAAATTTAATAAAAAAATAAATAAAAAATAAAAATCTTAAATATGAAATGGACGTTCTTCACAGGCTTCATTTGTGCATTGTGCAGGATTCATACATCATGCTATTCGTCACACACATCAGCATGTGTGCGTGTGTAAAAAGTCTGTTTACCACAGATGTACTCTGCTGTCTATATGTGTGCTTTTTCTTTGTGTCCTACATGGAACTAAACGCGTTGCTCTGTAAGACTTTCTCCTCACAAACAAGTGGGAGAGGTCACATTAGAGTGGCCAGCTTCATCGACATGAACGACAGAATGCTTGTTGATGGGACCTGTCATCTCGTTGGTCATTTATGTGTTGGTGTTGTGTTTGTGTATTTGCATATTACCTTTTCCCCAGGTGGAGACCTCCAGGCGTCGTCTGGCAATCTGGATGAAGAAGACTGTGATGATGTTGACTGGGAGGAAGAGAGAGAGTCTGAAAGAGCAGCCTGCGAGGGCGATGACTTCATCCCACCCAAAATCATGGTACATGCATTTTTCAGTCACCGACATCCATTATGACACGAGCCAACTGCCTTCTTATGAACTCATCGTCAGATCCTCATTAAATGTAGCACAGCTTTTTGATCATCGATGGGCTCATTAATATGCGTGTGTTTTATTCATCCATGTTTTTGAACAGCTAATTTCATCAAAAGTACCAAAGGCTGAGTACGTTCCCAACATCATCCGCCGGGACGACCCCTCCATAATCCCTATTCTCTATGTGAGTATAGTTTAATGACACAGTCATACACAGGATCAAAGAGAATCAAAGTTTTGATTATAAGTATAAAGCCCCTTGTGTTAAGCACCACTAATGATGTCTGCCAGACAGCTCTCGCGTGCAAGGTTTAGTAGTGCAAATCATCATTGTTCGAGGTTGCCGATCACTGCTTTGTAATGCCAAGCTAGTGATTTAGCGCTTTATATTATGCTTAAATTATGTTCAAATAAAAACGAGTTATGAGTTGTTCATGCTTGCCCTGTACTCTGCCTGCAGGATCATGAACATGCCACCTTTGATGACATACTAGGTACGTGTTAATTGGCCAAACGTTTTTGTTTTTTTGGCGTATGCCTGATGTTTACTCCTGCTGTTTGTTTACTATGAAAAAGCTGGGCTCTAATTTCATATGATTCCCTTGCTGCCTTCCTCTCCACTTCTCTGCTATCTGTCTTCTCTCATCTCTTTCCTCTTCAGAGGAGATTGAAAAGAAACTCACCGCCTACAGAAAAGGCTGCAAAATCTGGAACATGCTCATCTTCTGTCAGGTTTGAAAAAATATGTGTGTGATTATTTGCATATCTTGCTTTTTCACAAGTGTGCATGTGGAGTATTTATGAACATGTTATTTTGCACTGCGTAATTGGCTCTCTGGATTCTCTCCAGGGAGGTCCAGGTCATCTCTACCTACTGAAAAACAAAGTGGCCACATTTGCTAAAGTAGAGAAGGAGGAAGATATGATTCAGTGAGTGTTTACATTCACAAAACATCTTTTGTATCTTTTTGTTCTATTTGTAATAGTAATGCACAATTAATAAACAAACAAACAAACAAAAACAGATTAGAATGGTGGTTCCCACAGTGAAATAAGGGATGCAAAAATTGCCAAATTGAATCCAAAATACTGTAGGTCATTTATGTGAGTCATGTAGGTCCGATGAGGTTTTACAACCAAGCTTTTACTCAGTTTGCAGTAAATGCTTCTCCACACAAACCACACTCACTCTGTATTTCTGCCAAAATCAAAGCTCTGTGGTTAGGATATTAGGGTGACTATTAGTATTATTTTAATATATTTGGTTACACTTTATTTCGATTGTCCACTTTAGACACTCTACTGACTATGAGTAACTTTACAACTACATATCAACTAACTCTCATTAGAGTATTAGTAGACTGTAGTAGACTGTTAGGTTAGGGTTCAGTTATTCTCAGCCTCAGATATGACGCCCACCGACTATTGGCTGAACGTCGGATGCATATGGCACACTTAAAGGGATAGTTCACCCAAAAATGAAAATTATCCCATGATTTACTCACCCTCAAGCCATCCTAGGTGTATATGACTATCTTCTTTCAGACAAACACAATCAGAGATATATTTAAAAAATATCCTTAGTCCAAGGTTTATAATGGTTGTGAATGGGGAACATGTTTTGAAGTCAAAAATAATGCATCCATCCATAAAAAAAAAGTAATCCATACGACTCCAGTGGGTTAAATAAAGGCCTTCTGAAGTGAAGCAATGTATTTTTGTAAGAAAAATATCCATATTTAAAACTTTATAAATTCAAATAACTAGCTTCCGGCAGACGACCGTACGCAGAATGCGCAAGTTGACTTGCACCAAATGAGTAATCCTCTGACGTGATGTATGACGCAGGATGTAAGAGTATTGTAAGCTTAGACGCCTCTCGTGGTTCAAACAATTACGGCTGTGAAACTAATTTTAGCTCCTTTTCTCTTATGTCAAAATCCTCCAAAATTTCTCTTTAAAAATGATCATTTTAGACTTATAATCCGTCACCAGTGATTTGTCTTGCTCTATCCTCTGCGCCTCCACGTTCGTCATTACGTTGTGCGTCAGGTCAAAGGATACTCTTCCGCCTCAAATCGACTTGCACATTCTGCGTACGGTTGTCCGCCGGAAGCTAGTTATTTGAATTTATAGTTTTAAATATGGATATTTTTATTAAAAAAGTGCATCGCTTCACTTCAGAAGGCCTTTATTAACCCACTGGAGTTGTATGGATTACTTTTTTTATGGATGGGTGCATTATTTTTGACTTCAAATCACGACCCCCCATTCACAACCATTATAAACCTTGGAGGACTAAGGATATTTTTAAATATATCTCTGATTGTGTTTGTCTAAAAGAAGATAGTCATATACACCTAGGATGGCTTAAGGGTGAGTAAATCATGGGAAAATTTTAATTTTTGGGTGAACTATCCCTTTACCTGGAAACACTTCATGATTTTCGAAGTCGTCATCTGGTTGGTTGAATTCTACAGGATGTCGGTGAGACGTGTGTGTTGCGTTCTTAAATGGTCCGCCTGGAAACAAATGCCGTGACGTCAAACCCCCTCGTGGAAGAAGAATGCTGTCGTGTTTACAACTGTGACAATGAGCGCTTACCAGGATCAGCTAAACGCTGAATTTTCAAAAGTATGTGAAGTTTGCGGCTCCATTGTCGCAGTAAACCTGCACAACGTTCTTGAAATAATAATTTATTAGATGCACACCGGTCTGACATTGACTTCACATTTTCATGCCCCTAAACATGATGCGGAACAAAACGATCGGTTGCGTTACATGTCAGTCAAACGTCTTCTTGGATGGTCCTTGGCCAATGAAAGCTGCAATAGAGTCCAGACCTTCTGCAGTCAGTCTGAAGGTCTGGCTACGCGATACTAGGGTTCAGGTTAGTAGAATAAGTTGCCATGTACTTGCAAAAGTTACTTATAGTCAGTAGGATGTCTGCTGGGGGACTATCAAAATAATGTTAGCAGATATTAAGCAGACAGACTATTTTACTTAGTAGAATGGACCATCGAAATAAAGTGTAATAAAATAAAATAAATAAAATGAAAAAAAAATTAGGACATGCCCAGGGGAGTCACATCTTTGTCACCTTTTTCACCCTTGATGAGTTTGCATCCTTGTTAATTAAATGTGAAAAATGGCCTTTTGGTTCCCTCCTGTTGCGTCCTAAATTTTCTATTTACAGTGTGCAACAAAACTAGAATGTTCCCATTATAATCAACAGTGCATAAGATGGTGTAAATACAGGATTTATTGTTCAGTGTAGACAGATTGATTGAATATAATGGTCAGTGACTGTCAGTGAGCCTGCGCAAATAGTTGCTTGAAGTTATGTAAACGTGCAGTGACAGCTTCATGATTATTATTGGAATGTTCTCATATTATCACGTTGTGCACTGTATATAATTAATTAAAAATTTGAATGATTCATGCTTTTTATTTACTGATAAATAATTCAAGATCATAGCTCAGTTGATTTTATATGTGTAGCTTATTTGAAGATGGCATTCTGTTTCCCTGCTCAAAATAATTTTCTTAATGTCATTTCAATGAAATGAATAATCAGCTGTTAAGAACTGTGTAGCCCTAAGTTTGTAATCATTCTGTGCTTTTGTGTGCAGGTTCTGGAAGAGACTTGGCAGATTCATGAGTTTATTAAATCCTGAGCCCAACCTCATCCACATTATGGGCTGCTATGTGCTCGGCAATGCTAATGGAGAAAAGGTAGATAATATCTACTCACCTCCCTCTGTGTTTTAACCACTGTTTCATGCCATAGGATTTTTGTCATAAAGACAGGAAATTATCAGTGAGAGATGAGGGGGATAAGATGAGTATTCAGTGTACCCTTTATATTCATACTCATTTATAGGTTTTAGCACACTTGCAGAGTTGACACTACTGTACAGCTTCATGTACTTTCATGCTGTGGCAGGTGTGTGCATGAGATATAGAGGAAGACAGGTGGGAGTGTGTTCAGGGTGAGGCAGGGATATGATGGCAGGAGATGAGGGTGCCAGATTGACAAGTAACTGCTCTGTGACTGACAGATAGACAGTCTGTCACCCCTCCGCCCTCGCACTTCTCTGCCTCGTATACTCTCACACACGCACACACTCCAACATGCACACACACGCAGTCTCTCAGTGGCACATACTGACAGTTGCCTCTGGCCACAACAGCTCTGGACATGTATTCAGTTGTGCCAAGCTGGATATGGGCTTAAAATGATACACGCTTTCAGAAAAGTACTGCGTGTCTGTGCATGTTGGAGTGTTTACCACAGTATCAGACGGTACTGAATGATTACCATGGCATTTACGTCATACTTCAAGGTTCTTCAAAGTGGTACAGTGGCATTATCATGCTAAAGGTCCAAAATACAAACAAACCTGATCCAAGATTCATCCATAAATCATTTGAGATCAGATTAAAATCAGGGTTTTTTTTTTTTTTTTGGATATATGTTGAAGTCAGATCAGATTTTGGTCCCACTTTATATTAAGTGGCCTTAACTACTATGTACTTACATCAAAAAATAAATACAATGCACTTATTGGGTTCATATGGAATTGCAAAACACTTTTGCTGCTATTGAGGTGGGATACGGGTAAGGTTAGGGAAAGCTTTGGTGGTATGGGTAGGTTTAAGGGTTGGTGTAAGGTGTAAGGGATGGTCAACAGTGTTATTATAAATGCAATTACAGAAATTAATTACAGATGTAATTACATGCAGGTGTTTTTAAAATATAAGTACAATGTAAAAACATGTATGTACACAATAAGTGCATTGTATCAAATGATTAATTTAAATGTAAGTACATTAGTGGGACCCAGATTTTAAGTTATTTTCATAATTCAGGATGGTGCATGACTGTGAGATCATAAATCACAGGCATGTTAACAAATGTGTCTGAATGCATGTGTTTTGAAAGGGGAAATGAGTACATATGCATATTTATTCGTGTAAATAGTCTCTGACATGCTTGTTGTCTGATACACTGATGAGTTCTGAACCATTAAGAGATGATGAGTCAAAATTTCTCGTTTTTTGTCCTATTTTTCTGCATCTATATGTAAGGTATCCCCGCAAATCACACAGATCATTTTAAGCGTAGTTAGTGCTCTGCAACACCATTATGCTGAAAGTTGACAGCGCCATGGTGCACCTGTATGACAGACACTTGGTAAACAAATTTGGATGCAGTCTCCTGATTGAAGTACACACAGTCTCTGATTGAAGTGCACATAACCATGCACAAAACTAGAGTCTCACTAAAATTTCTGCCACATGACCATTTCATCCAGTCAGTTTCTGAAGCAGGTCTATAGAGAGAAAATAACTGAAGTAAAGGGAAAAAAAAAAAGAAACATGGAGGCTTTTTCGCTGCATTTAGCAATTTTCCCCCATGGTCCTCTCAGCACTGCCCTGCTTCTTTTGAAGGGGAAAGAAAGAGCTTCAGTGAACTTGCTATATATAGATTCTGACCAGGTGCAGAAAGCAACCCAACAGCTCCATGCCTTCTCTTTGTTGTTTTTAAGGGAATAGTCCCACACAAATTAAAATGCTGTTATCAGTTTCTCCCCCTCATATTTTTCCATACCAGTATGACATTTTATTGTTGTACACATTGCTCTTTTCCATGCAGTTACAATTAATAAAAAAGACACAGAAGCACCATAAAAGTGTAGGCCATGTGAGTTTGAGTCAGTAAGTGATCATTAAAGGGTTAGTTCACCCAAAAATGAAAATTCTGTCATTAATTACTCACTATCATGTCATTCCGCTCCCGTATTTTTATGTTTTTGCGCACAAAAAGTATTCTTGTCTCTTCATAAATTTAAGGTTGAACCACTGCAGTCATGTGGACTATTTTAACGATGTCTTTACTACCTTTCTGGACCTTGAAAGTGGTGGTTAAATCGCTGTCTATGGAGGAGTCAGACAGCTCTCAGATTTCATCAAAAATGTCTTAATTTGTGTTCCGAAGATTTTACGGGTGTGTTACGACATAAGGGTGAGTTATTAATTCATTTTTGGGTGAACTAACCCTTTAAGTTAGAACCAGATCAGTCTGATCCATGAACAAATCATTCAGACTGGTTTTGTGAACCCAATCAAATTAATTTAAGAGATCCTGTTCAAAAGACTGAAATTGGACATCTCACATGTCCATCACATAACATGCACAAGGCGTATGGACTGCTTTGCTGCTTTTTTTGTGTCACTTCTGAACTTTGGAAGCTATGTTAATAAAAATAATGCTTTTGTGATTCACAGAAGAAAGTCATACAGGTTTGGAACAGCATGATGATGAGAGAATTTTTGGGGGGTGAACTATGCCTTTAAACTCCTGCCTTTGTGCTTGCGTGTTGGCATCAGATAACAGTAATACACTGTCTCTGTGATTTGTTTTCTATTAGCCATGCCAAGGCAGCAGCAGCTGGCCATATGTCTTGAGTGTTCAATACCAGAAAGCTAATAAGGCTGTAACGACTGCCTGAGCGCATGTATTGTTGTATTGAATAAAGGGAATGGACTAATTTGCTCAGCATCATCATAACCATGAGCTTTGCTGTTGCTAATTTGTTTTGAACTGCTAATATTGCTTTTAATGATTATGAGTCATAATTGTATATCTTGATGAAAGAGAATTCTTAATGCGAGCACTTTGGTTTAGCGATGTCATAGAAATGTCCTGGTCTTGCCTACAATGGAAAGAGATGGATTAGCTGAGCGTGGATTTGTGAGGCTTTCTTTGGCTTCATGATCGATTATAGAGGTGAAGAATAGCTCTCAGAAAAGATGGCCAGATGAGAGATTGTACAAACAGCAAGCAGAGAAACAGACGTCGAAGGATTGGGAGGAGAATAGCAGGAGGCAATTAATGCACTTTGACAGGCTTTGTCCTGATATGAAGGATTTTCATTGACACTACCAAACCCCCTCCAGCGGAGGTCGATCACAGCACGGCAGAACACACAGTTTAACACTCCACCAGTTGCCCTGTACAGCTCTTTATAGTTTATGATGCACACACATCGCTGTATGGCTCCTATAGTAGCCGCCTGTGCAGTCAGATTATTTTTATTAAAATAACACATTATTATTAGGGGCCAAGCACCAAAGGTGCGAAGGCACCTATTGTATCCGTTGGCGTTCTTTTTATTATTATTCTGCTTCTTCTTCTTCTTCTTCTTCTTCTTCTTCTTCCGCTCTGGAAGTCTATGGCAGCCCATAGAACCGTATGGTAAAAAGTTTAAAAATTTGGCACACAGTTAGAGGACAGTCTGAACTATGTCCATAGCAAATTTGGAGTCTCTAACTCAATCCCTCTAGCGCCACCAGCTGTCCAAAGTTGCACTCATGTTTACGTTAATAACTTTTGAACCGTAAGGGCTAGAAACAAAATTCTTTTTTCCTCTGATTCCTTGGGTCACCCTATGACGCCATTTTCCGTCATGAAAAGTTTTCCGCCATTTAGAATTTTCTGAAAAACCTACTTTTTCGAACTCCTCCTAGGCCGTTACTGCGATTATCAAGAAAATTGAACCAGATCATCTTCAGACCATGCCGACAAAAAGTTATGGAATTCAAGTCGATTCCTCAAACCGTTTTTGAAAAACACGCAAACGTATTGTACGTAGTGCTTGCGAAAATAGACATAAGGCTGTATCTCCGCAACGCTTTATCATATTCAGACCAAACTTGGTACATGTCATAACAAACATGACCTGAGGCATCATGCAGTGTTTCGAAAATTTACAAAAATGCTAATAACTTTTGACTATCTTAACCGATTGTAATGGAACTGGTCTCAGTAGATTCCTTGGGTCATGCCGAGAACACAGATATCAAATTTGCCATTCCTGTCCGCTGTATTGTTTTTTTTTTAAAACCTACTTTTTCGAACTCCTCCTAGACCGTTGCTCCGATATTCACCAAAATCGAACCGTATCATCTTCAGACCATGCTGACAAAAAGTTATGGATTTCAAGTCGATACGTCAAACCGTTTTTGTATATCGGAGCAATGAATTTGAGCCATGATGCAAAACACACTCTTGAAGCTGTATCTCTGCAACGCTTTATCGTATTCAGACCAAACTTAGTACATGTCATCACAAGCATGACCTGAGGCATCATGCAGTGCTTCAGCGCAGCGCCACCTACTGGAGTGGAGATATGAAAAATTTACATTTTTGCTTATAACTTCTGATGAGTTTGTCCAAAAATAAAAATAAATTTGGTCTTGTTAGATTCGGGGCATCATGTCAAGTTGACTGATATCCAATTTTCCCATATCGGCCATTTTGTACGTCGGCCATTTAGAATTTTGTGCTAAAATGCTGTATTTTATGAACGCATTAACATATCATTACGAAACTCGGTATGGGTGTTTGGCACCATGCCTTGACAATACTCAAAAAGTTTCGGCACAGCGCCACCTTGTGGTCAAAAGTTATAACAAAATTTACAAAAATGTTAATAACTTTTGACTTTATTAACCGATTGTAATGAAACTGGTCTCTGTAGATTCATGCTGAGAACATAGATATCACATTTGCCATAGTCAGCTGAACGTCCTGTCTGCCATATTGTTTTTCTTTAAAAATCTACTTTTTCGAACTCCTCCTAGACCGTTGCTCCGATTTTCACCAAAATTGAACCGTATCATATTCAGACCATGCCGACAAAATGTTATGGATTTCAAGTTGATAAGTAAAACCGTTTTTGTATACCGGAGCAATGAATTTGAGGCATGATGCAAAACACACTGTATCTCTGCAATGCTTTGACATATTGACAGCAAACTTTGCAGTTGTCATTGTTAACTCACTCTGACTATACCGCATGAATTTGGTCACAGCGCCACCTATTGGTGGAAAGTGATAAACCAGTAAATCTTTATTATTGACTGTATATGTGATTTTTCAGCTCTTTTGACTAAAATGATCCTAATAGGTCTTTAATTGCTCACTGTTGCAGTTGGTCTGATGCTTATGGCCATGTTGGCTGGCTTGTTGTGCCGCTTTTGTGCTTGGCCCCGTAATTGCTGCTTGCAGCTATATTTATTATTATTATTATTATTGTTGGAAACTTGTTATTGTTGTTTATATATATATATATATATATATATATATATATATATATATATACATACACACACAATATTTTATATTTTAAGTCAATAATAATAATAATGGTTAAAATTAATTACTAATTATAATCATTATTAATTATTAAATATTGTGTGTATATAACAAGTATTCAAAAAATGTACACAATTTATATAATACACTAAATTGTTAGTATATAAAAATACTTTAGTTTTGTGTATTTCTCATTTGCGTTCATTAAATTATATTTATCAAATATATTATTTATACTGTAATCAACCTCCCTTCTTTCTGAATATTGGTATCAGCATTGAACATGGAAAAGCTGTAAATATATTTGTAATATCTGTTTTTAGTCTTTATTTGGAATATTGGGAGTAATACCGATGTTCTTTTGAAAAGTTGAAGATTTAACAAAACTGTGAAAAGTGAACTAAGAAAAGTAGTGAAACCAAAAATTTCTCTCATCCTCAGCTTTTTCAAAACCTCAAGAGACTGATGAAACCTCATGCCATTGAGTTTAAGTCTCCGCTGGAGCTGTCAGCTCAGGGTGAGTTTACTATACACACACAACAGAGATGACCACTTACATATTCTGACACACATGCGTTAAACAAACTACGAAACATGCATTTGAAAAAAATAATAATAATACAGTTATTAATTGTACCTTTACATCGGCTATGGTGATCTGTCAAATAAACACTTGCATGGCAGATCACATACAGTATGGAGAGTCCTATGTGCCGTGTGAACTCTGACCCCAACCCTCATCCATGCCACCGCTATTGATTTGACAGTAATTATTCTCCAATTAAAACCTCATTATCTTCTCCCACTGTTTCTGTCTCTTCACTGGACTCAGGAGGCCCACTTGCTCCCCTCCCTGTTCTTCTATCTCCTTTTGTCCCCTGTGGACTCTACACAGCTTGATTTGCACTGTTGAGGATAATTACCACCGTTTTTAAATAGAGAACTGTATTTAAAACACCCACAAATGCCTATAAAGGCTTCCTAATGTAGATCTATTTTACACAGAGGATGGTACAGTAGAAGTGTGACGTGCTGCCAGTGATTTTATGGTCTGATATTTTAAGGAGAGCTAAA
Source organism: Megalobrama amblycephala (assembly GCF_018812025.1). Taxonomy (NCBI): domain Eukaryota; kingdom Metazoa; phylum Chordata; class Actinopteri; order Cypriniformes; family Xenocyprididae; genus Megalobrama; species Megalobrama amblycephala. Next base: position 9,240,061 of record NC_063047.1, read on the forward strand.
AATGTTGTGCTCTTTCCACTCTCAGGTAAGGAGATGATCGAGATGTACTTCGACTTTCGCCTCTACCGCTTGTGGAAGAGCCGTCAGCACTCCAAACTTCTCGACTACGATGACCTTCTGTGACATTGCGTCATTGGTTTAAGCAGCCCAAGAGGCAGGTAGCTTACTTTAGGGCCCACAAGGCAACGTTCCCTCCTGAAAGAGAGAGCCTGGGCGGAAAAGTCCTGGGGTGGAGGAGGAAGATGATGAGGTTGAGGATGAGGATGGATGACAATGAGAAGATGTTCGAATTCTCAGCCCTCAGATGTAACAAGAGGGGAAGCAGCCATTACTGTTACTGTAGGTGCTGTGTGTTCACCCCATCCATTTGAGCTTTCAGCCTGACAGAGAAACATTCGGTAGATATCAGCAGGTCTCATCTTTTAGCCTGTGTGAGGTCTAGAAAATAATGTTCAATTTCTTTGAAAATTGAAAAAGCCGTGATAAGAAGGAAAAATAAGAACAGATTTGTTTTCTCGTATTTTTGAGTAGCTGTTCTTGTGGGGAACTAGCAGGGACAATGAAACAAGGCCATTTACTAAACAGGACTAGATGTTCTTGTTATTTACTATTTACAGGTGCAGGACAAACCTTGGAACTACATAACTGTTGTATGTACATATTCACTCTAACTCTATAAAATAATACTGTAATTTATATTTCAGCATAATATTGCACTGTTTTAGTTGTTAAAGTATGGTGTTTTTTGTTTAGGATTCATGAGAGGGAATATAACTCAGGTTTCATTCGTTTAACTGACCTCCCTCTGTACTGTACCATCTTTAGATAGAGAGAGATAGAGAGAGAGAAGAAGAAGAAGGAAATTAAATAGAAACTTGTTTTAATTCAATAGGAAATTGTTCAGTTCAAAGGACTGAGCTACCTGAGTGGGGTTGAAATAACACTTGATATCTGTATCAGGGGCTTTGTGTGCGTTTAAATTACGCACTGTATGTGTAACATTAAGGCATGTGTAGATAGAACTCATTATAGATCGACAGATTTTGTCTTTTAGCTTCAGTGTTTTTCAAAAATTTTCTAGCATCTTAAGAAAACATTGAATAAGATTTTAAAAATTGATTCAATTTGAATATAGACAATGTTAGACAGTGAATTTGCGCTCAGATCGTCTCATATTTGTGTATTTTTCTGTTCCTTTGTTTGTCGTAAGTTTCTGTATGTATTTGACGTGATGTCACACTCTGTTTTGTGGTGTTCTCTTTGTAGGTGAAGGATAACTGATCATTTACCATTTCTGATAAGTCAAAGTGCAATTGTATCTGCAGTATTTCTCTTTTCAATAGTAAGTGGTACTGTATGTTACCGTGATCATGTTTTGAATATCAAGATTAGCTTTTTTTTATAGTATACAGGATAGTACATTTTAGCCTTTAAAGTGGTTCTCTGTGGAGAAAAATGTTCTCAAATCTCTGTAGTTGGTGCGTGGGTGTGTTTTGGATGCGCCAAACAGATAAAACAGTAGATGGTTGTAATTTTCAATCATCACAAGTGGATGTTCAAGTGCAAAACAGCAGCAGCTGGTGCAATAGACAGTCCAAAGCATTTCATAGAAAGCTGCCAGAGAGAAAAAGTGCAGTGTGGTTAGGATTACTGGTGTAATAACGTGAAGATGAGAATGCATTGCAATATCCAGTGAAAGCGAACAGGAAAAATATCCCTAATATCGCTATATTTAGAGCATAAAGCCGTGGAGAGTATGTTCAGAATTACACGTATATCCATGTCTGTGTTTGTGGTTGAGTTTTAGCTTTAAAGATGTGGACAGGAGCAGTGAGATGTCAAGGATGCATATCTGTTTTCCTTGTATTGATCCATCACATCTCTTTTCATCTCTGACCACTCGTGCAGATGCCCCGAAAATCAAATAAAGCACAAAATCTGTGTATCCGCAGGGCCATCAGGGGAACGGAGTGTATTTGGATTAGATCAAATTATAACAGCCTGACCGCTTCTTTACTGAGGATATGTTCAGACAATTGCATGTCTTCGTATGGCTTTGGATTTTGGCTTCCAAGCTCATTTTAACTCATGTAATCCTCCCTGCTGTTTCTACCAAAGTCATTGTATGCTATAAGACTGTAAAATAGAGGGTTATGAATATATATATATATATATGATCTGATCTGTGGATGTAAAAGAACATAGCATTTGATTTCTTGTGTGTTGTCAATGATTGAGCCAATGGCACATGAACCATAAGGACTCCGCAAGAGCTCTGAGGATCATGGAGCCATTTGGATTTGCTGAAAAGTCCATGGCAAGTCAGGTGTAAAACCTGTGAAGACCTCCCTACTCTTGCAATAAGTGTATGCCATATGGCCTCATGATTATATGCATCAGAAAGCTCATATAGTCATTAAGTCATGCTAGTTGGGATTAAGGAAATGAAAGGAGAGTTTGATTGAAGAACTCAATTTAAAACATGCATGTGTCTCATTCCTAATAAATCTATCATTGTGCATCTCTCTCCAAACTATTTTCTGTAGCAATAGACATTGTAACATGAGCTGCATTGTTTCTAGGACACACTGTGCTGCTTCTAGGACACTGTTGTCTGAATATCTTTTGGATGCTGTTTATGTTTCCAACAGCATCCGTTTTATTTTTACCACAGCCACTGGCTTTGCAGCGTAATGGAGAGAGACATATAGGGTGTTATTGAGCTTCGGGCAATAATATTTAAAGGCTCTGGGCAGTTTCTCTCTGTTAATTGTACAAATTATTCATGATTCCCACATATAAAGCAATTAAACGAAATGGTTAGTTGTGATGCTAATTCCAACATGAGCACCGAGATACATTATAAGCTTTATGAAAACACAATATTAGTATTAGTTCCCTTTGGACATTGTGGAGCAAAGCCTGATATTTTGAGATTTAAAGAGAATGTTTGAATGCTTCTGATGTGGATTTGATGTGCTACCCGCTTGGGGAAGAGAAAATACCTCCAGGAGCCTGATTTTGACCTAATATATGAAGAATATTAGTTAACACTTTATTTTACAGTGTTCCCTTTACACATTTTACATGTAGTTACTAACAACGGTAAATTATACATAGTTACATGCAACTAACCCTTAACTAAATCCTAAGCCTAATTATATAGTAAGCACATTTTATTGATTAATATTACTCAGTACTTAATTGTATAATTACACTGTAAAAAAGGGCACCTTAAAAATAAAGTGTAACTGAATATTACATTTCTTTTTTTATTTCTTTTTTTAATGTTTGGACTGTTACACTGCTTCAAATGTAACTTTTTTTTTTCCAGCAATTAAAAGCAGAATTTTTTAGTTTATATTCTCTAAGGTGACATCCTGCTGTTTGATATGGAGTAGTTGATTAGATGAAATGCTGAATGATTGACAACATCATGATTGCACCATTAGACACTTGGTGGTTTTAAGAGAAATACTGGAAGGTTATTCATTTATTTATTCATTTTGAGTCTTGCAGTGTCCTTCTTATTTTCTGAAAAGCCTTGCTAGTGAAACTAATCACTTTAAAGCATTGTCAGTAGCAATGATAATACTTTTAATATAGCCTATATTACAATAGAAAGTCTTGAAGAGTGGTGACAGTAAACATGTATGGTTTTCTTAGTCTGGCTAACATTGCCGAATACAGTATATGATATAATAGTGTTTAGTTCAGGTAAATGGTCAATATTTCTTAAGCAAATTAGCTCATCTTGACCGAGCTTAAGCTCATAGTTTCTATCTCTTTAGCTCAGTGTTCAGAGTATTTACAATGAAACGTTGTATTCAGGAAGGTAGTTTGCTCTAAAACTGTGTTTTCTTGTACAACCTCTTCACAGCAGTGAACACTGGAAATGTTTCTATTCTGTTTTACAGTAAAATGTGCCCAGTTTTAAGTGGAATTTTGTCTTGAGTCTTCTTTCATCAATTCAAGTCACCTTTATTTAAACTGTACAGCACTTTATACAATACAGCTTGTTTCAATGCAGGGAAATAACAGAATCAATGATGCAAACTTCAAATTTGACTGTAAAGCAGTTCTAAAAAGACAATATTCGGCTCAAATCAGTTCAGTGTGGATTCAGTTCTTTTCAATAACTGTAAGTCACTTATGAAACAGATTCAATTCATCTATAAAGCAGCTCTGCAAAAGACAATAGCGTCATTCAAGTTATGTTCTCATCTGATTGTCAAATCAATTATTACTGAATATTAAGTATCTTTAAACCCCAGCTAAGCAAGCCAAAGTCAACAGTGGCAAGGAACTAGAGAACCAGAAGGAAATTAAACTGGGTGACATTTGCTTCGATTTGCTGTCGTTTTCTCAGTCTATCCATGATGATCTCCAAATGCTGTTTGTACACCATACCTGTTCACACATCACGTGACCCTATACGTGCGTTTTGGAGAAAGGATGGATAGACCCGTGCGCACATGCCTACGCAATTACTCACAACACTCCGAGTGGAAGCAGCCTGGGCTGGCAGCGAGTAATCCAGGGGGATCGTAGTTCTTTTCTCAAAGGTCTGGTAAGACTGTGGGTAATAGAAAAAAAACTGTGGAGAGATTCCCTGTGGTACAGAACAGAAAGCTGTCGGGAAAGGTTGCCATGCGCTTCCATTAGATACAGGAAAAACCGCTGTTCAGCATGAACTAATCTAGGGCAACCTCCCTCTGTCTCTTTCTTTTTCTTTGTCACTCCTTTTCTTTTTCAGTTTCTTGTTTCCAATAGTGACCCGAAAAGCAGTGGAGGCCACTCTGCCAAATCTCTTGACATAATCACAGATTGCACTCTTTAATTGGTGCTGCAGCACTGGAGTTGAGAAACTGATGGTCTCAAGAGACTTTTGGTTCATTAAAAATAATGAGTCAGATAAGCTCATCAGCACCACAAAAGCATTCTGTGATTCAATTGGAAAATTTAAACATAAAAACGTAATTAAAAACATGATCATCAACATGTATAAAGCAATGGCCTTACAAAAAGAAAGGGAGAGAAAGAGAATGATCACCGTTTTGCTGGTCAAGCATTTTTATTCTGTGTGAGAGCATGGAGGACGAAGAAAGGGGGGAGTAATCTCCGACCAACACAAACACAAAGAAGAGAGGGGGGAGTATCTCCGACCAACACAAACACCAAACAGGCTGACAGAGAGAAACAAAATGTGTTCTCTGGGATTTACTGGCACATATACCAAGGACATAATGCCACTTATTGTTACACAAAAACAGTGTAAAGTCCAAATACCTACTTGGAATATGTAATATATCACATCTGCTAAAACATATTCAACCACCCACTGCTCTCATGCAGTTATTGATCTTGATGGACAAGAAGTGTACAGAATTCAAAAATGTTTTTGGTTTTGTTCCAAATCATGTTAAGGGGCGTAAAGTCGATGTCCTTACAATAACAGACCAGCGTGTATCTAATAAATGATTAATTTAAGAACATTTTTAAGTTCTTAACAAGTTTACTGCAACAATGGAGCTGCAAAGTTTACATACTTCTGAAAATCCAGCGCTTAGTTGATCCTGGAAAATGCTTGTTTTGTGTCACGGCATTTGTTTCTAGGTGGACCATTAAAGAATGCAACACACATCTCCCAGATATCCTGTAGAATTCAACCAACCAGATGATGACTTTGAAAATCCTGAAGTGTTTCCAGTTAAGTGTGCCATATACATCAGACAAACAGCCAATGATCTGTGGGCGTGATGTCTGAGGCTGAGACTAGGGTAAATTTGACATAAGAAAAAACACAATAAGTGAAGTTCCTAAACATAATTTCAGGAGGAGTGAATCCATAAAATCTTTCAATTAACTGCAGGAGCATTTAAGCAGCCACTCACCTTGCTTCGGCATCAGCTATTTTGGCATCCCTGCACCTCCACCAACATAATTTAGGCATCTTGTTACCAGACTCATCTTCCAAGCATTAGTAATCCCACTGGGGGTTATAACTAAGCTTGAGTTGAAGCTGCTTCCTCAAGCCCCTCCACTGCAGACAGCAAGCCAAACGATAGCTTAACGGGTTAGTTCACCCAAAAATGAAAATAATGTCACACACCTGTAAGACCTTCGTTTATCTTTGGAACACAAATTAAGGTATTTTTGTTGAAATCCGATGGCTCAGTGAGGCCTGCATAGCCAGCAATGACATTTCCTCTCTCAAGATCCATTAATGTACTAAAAAATGTTAAATCTGTTCATGTGAGTACAGTGGTTCAATATTAATATTATACAGCGACAAGAATATTTTTGGTGCGCCTTGTAATTATGAGCCATTGTAATTATAAGCCATAATTATGCAAAAAAAACAACAAAATAACGATGGCCGATTTCAAAACACTGCTTCATGAAGCTTCGGAGTGTTATAAATCAGCGTGTCGAATTCTTGATACGGCATGAGGGTGAGTAATAAATTACATTATTTTCATTTTTGGGTGAATTAACCTTTTGAATATTATATGGGCAAACAAACTTGTGAAAATGGCAGAAGTGTACCTCTATTGTCTTCACCATTCAGATTTTTTACAATTATCTGCAAATGTATGATTAATTAAATGTATTATATATGGGGTATATGTTACATACATAATGTAACATTTTTTATGGATGGTTGAAGCATGTTATCAAGTTGAAATTCAAATAATAATAATAATAATAATAATAATAATTTATTTAATGTTTAATATAATTACTAATTAAATACATAAATAATAACAATGAAGAGTAGATTAGATGAATAATAACGAATGGAATAAGATAAAGATTAGGAAAGTGCCATCCTCATACTTGATCCAACCTGATGCAATGTTTTGTTTTCCAAGCTATTTCCAGCTAAATGGCCTTGGGGTCTCTGAGACCCCATACAGAATTTGAGAGATAATATCTCTGTAACAGTCAGGATAACAATTAAAAAATACTGTACTGTGCAAACTGTAGAGAAAGAAAATGCGTCAGTAAGAAAAGTGAACTTTAGATTAATGAAGCTGATATGCTTTTCTTCAATCTATCAATTTTAAGATAAGGTTTTGGTAGGTTCAATCCTGAGGCTTAGATTAATATTTCATTGAATGTCTGCAAA